>NW_016107460.1:7027236-7047695 GCF_001604975.1 Cebus imitator | reverse complement strand
ACGGGGTTTCACCATGTTGACCAGGATGGTCTCGATCTCTTGACCTCATGATCCACCCGCCTCGGCCTCCCAAAGTGCTGGGATTACAGGCGTGAGCCACCGCGCCCGGCCCATTTTTGTCTTTTCTTGGGGGACATAATCCAACCTATAATAGCATTGCATTAGATTTCTGTAATGTTTGACTTCTTTCGTGTTACAGGAGAAAAAAGCTGAACTCCCACATGACCAAATTTTATATGAAGTGCCAAAAGACCCACGTGGGAACTGCAGACCCTTCATGAATGCTCTTGGGTGGGTGGCCACGAGATTTTATTTGCCTATTTCCTCTATGGCCATCTGTAGCCTCCACCCATCCATCTGCATAAAATTGTTCAGAGGGCAGAGCATTATCTGGAAAGGGTGGAGAGAGCTGCAGTAAAGGAAGAGTCTTGTCTGCCTGCTTGGCTGGCATTTGTCTTTTTTTTTTCTTTCCTGTGACAGTATTAGAAGAGTGAGGGGTCCATACCATGTTCTGCAATATTGTCAAGGAAATTACCGATTTTGCATGTAGCAGCACAGAACCATCCAAAGGCAATAATGATAATTACAGTGCCTTCAAACTCAATTTCCTTGGCACTAAATGGACTGTGACTGATGCATTTCTGGAAAACATCACCCCACATCTTACTTGGTGGCATTTTACATACATATAATGATGTTTTGTCCCAATTGAGTACAGCAAATTGGGTTCAGTGGAGCAAGCACTGGGCAGCTCAAAGGTGCTGTTGTGGCTTAGGAGGGAGAGACTTGGGAAGAGTAAACGCAGGTAGAGATGGAAAAAAAAAGACCCCGAGGAAATGAAGTGTCCTGGGAAAAGGTGGTGGCGCTGGCAGTGAACCTGGAGGAAGTACAGAGGCCCAGAAAGGAGCAAAGGCCTATCTTCCTGCCCGGTGTTTGCTTCAGGTGCCCTCTTCTGACTTCTGAACTTCCCAGTGGAGAGTTTAGAACAGCATCGAAGAGCACTGGATTTAGGATCAAGCAGACCTGGATATAAAGTCCAGTTCAGACACCTCCTAGCTGTGTGACTTTACATAAATGTTTTCATTTTCCCACTCTCTCTAATGGAAATGTTAAGACCTGTCTTAGAGAATTGGGACCAAAAGTAATAAAATTGGGGAGATAGGAAAAACGTACAGCATTTGAGAGAATAAAGTGGTGTCTTTTATAACCTGCTCCCTAGACAACAGGGTTGTCTGTGCTGGTGAATAAAGCAAAGCTTGTGAACTAGTAACTGGGCACAAGAATCTCTGGACCACTTCAAAGCTTATGGTAATCTAAAAGATCTTTACTATGATATTGTGACCTGGTATAAAAGCCTCTAATTTGAGATTCTAGAGCTGTTTAGAACAATAACAGCAACATAAGCATGACAAATAACACTTATTTAATACTCCCACAAGGGTTCCAAAGAAACCTGCTGCATTCTTAAACCTGATTGGGGGTGGGGAGGTTATTTTAGTCTCAGGTCAACTTCCCCTGTAAGTATATTATTCTTTTGTAATATGCCAGATTTCAGTGTAAATCAAGGTACTGTTAAAGAACAAAATTATTCAATGATACTTGTTAAAACACAATAAAAAAAGACTTTGTTCAAAATGATCATGAAAGGTGTAAAGACTACTGTAGTGCAGTCTTGCAGTGAGAGAGAAATTGGACTCAACTCTGAACACAGCCCAGGCAAAAGGGAATTTACAGCTGAAGAGCAGGGTAGGAGTCAGCGGATGGAAAATGACTAGGAGGGAACATCAGGGGTAGGGGGACTCTGGCTAAACCCACCTAACAGGATTCTTGCTGAAGACAAGCCAGGGGAACAGATGTCACCTGGGGGAGGGTGGAGGATGAGGAAACTGATCAGATATCAAGGGTGGGGATCTTGGCTAAACTGGCTTAGCAAGGTTATATATATATATATATATATATATATATATATATAACTGGATTATATATATGAAACTGGATTTTATAAGGAAGTGCACAGTATAGGCTGAAGGTTCATGGGCATGGGTAAATTTTGGCCAAGGAAAGAATCAGCCTCCATTCTTCTTCAAAGGAAGAAGATACATTCTTTTTGTTCTCTGAACAATGTAAGTCCACTTTCTTGTTCAGTTGCCCTTGGTTCATTAAGGATCGGCGGAATCATCTGTAGGGACTTGGCAGCAGAGGAGATCTCCTGCATGATATGATCCATAAGACTTAAATGAAGGGAGTTTAGTTTCTAAAAAAAAAAAACAAAAAAAAAAAAAAAACTAACAGCTGGAACAAATTATAAATTCAGTTTCTGAGTCCAGAGGGCAGGCAGTCAAGAAGATTTCTAGATGCTAGGTTTTAAACATCTTCAGTTGAAGTGAGGACGGGCAGTGGCAATCTGAAGAATTTTCCAGTGTGCAGTTGGATGTGAGGAAGATTGTCCACGCATTAGCTCTGGTGGTGGTTTCTCTGAAGTTTATATCTAGTTGTCTAACTTCAACTTGCAAAGCTTCAGGAAAAAAAGCAGTTTAATTTTAGTGATTCCAAGCCAGAAGGCTGAAAGAAAATTGAAGATGTTAGTTCAGAGAATCATAGTCAGATATTGAAAGAAATTAGAAGAGTTCAGAATCTGGTCCAGAATTAAGATAGATAATAAAACCTCAAAGAAAACAGGGCAGAATCTAATATTGGGGCCACTAGAGTTTTCTTCTAGAACATACTTTTTTTCTCTGTACAGTCACCCAATTTCTATCAAAGCTCATCGAAGTAAGGCTAATCTGTTTGCACAGTAAGTTTGGTCACATTAAACTTGGCCTGGTTATTTACATAAGCGCGGCAAGATTAGTGACGGAACATATAGGCTCTTTTTCAGTTTGCTTTGCTGGAATTTTTATTAAGGAATTGAAGTTTAGTCTGAGTCTTTTCTTGTAAAAAAAAAACAGAAAAAAGACTTTAAGGCCAAGAAGCAAAATCAAGAGCTTGCTATCAGGCTGGAACCGTAACACAGATTTGGGTGAACTCCTGTCTTCATAAGGTCCTCAAAATTTCCCAGGATTATTAGGCCTTCCAAAAATTAACATGTTTTACTTACCGGTAAGTCTGAGAACTGTCAGACCAGGCTTTCTACAAGGGGCTTTATTGGCTCTATAAAGCCAATCTTAGTTTTTGAAATCTGTCATAATATCTGAAAATATGACATTCTAGTCAAAGCCTTGGTAATATAACAAGTGTTTCCAGTTATATCTTGTTATAAGGAGAACTGATTCTTATTGAATTTGTAGTTATTTGCACAACTATATTACTATAAAAATAAAAATATTTAGGAATAGTTTTCAAATTCTGAAGGGATCAGTAGGTAAAATGTGCTTCAATTTTTGTTCACAAAAGTAAACTTTACCAAGTTGCTGTAAGCCACAGATAGCTTTAAAAAGTTCCCTTAAATCTAGAAAACAAAACATTTTGAAAAGCTGGCAATATTTAAAACAAAAAAAAAAATCATTGAAAAAAGTTACCCTTGTGAGTTCACTCAGTCCCATGTGATTAATTCTTCTTGTGCTTGATCTTAGGATAGCAGTTTCATGAAGTCATCAGCTTAATTAGAGTTCTGAGAAATCTTTATCCAGTCCAAAAATATTATCTTAAAGTTGTTGGAAATCTGTAATCCAGAGTACTTGCAAAAGTCTTTTAATGACTCTCCTAAGTGAAAAAGCAATTTTGAACTATTGCAAACTGCAAACACTTCTAGAGAAAAAGCAAAGTGAAATAATATCTGTCTATGAATAACAAAAACTTAAAACTATCGTAGTTAAATGTCTGATGAGAGTTCATATAATAATGATGCAACTGATGGGGAAATTTAATGATTTCTGTGGCAAACAACACTTTAATATAATAATCAACATTTTGACGGATACCATACCAGATTTCTAGTATATATATATATATATTTTAACATCAAGTATTCTTATATATATACAGGTTCTGGGGTACATGAGCAGCACACACAGGATTATTGCATAGGTACCTACAAGGCAATGTGATTTGCTGCCTTCATCTCCCCATCACCTATATCTGGCATTTCTCCCCAAATTATCCCTCCCCAACCGCCCTACCCCTTGTTATCCCTTCCCTATTCCCCCCAACGGACCCCAGTGTGTGATGCTCCCCTCCTTGTATTCATGTGTTCTCATTGTTCAACACCTGCTTATAAGTGAGAACATGTGGTGTTTGATTTTCTGTTCTTGGGTCAGTTTGCTGAGAATGATGGTTTCCAGGTTCATCCATGTCCCTACAAAGGACACAAACTCATCATTTTTCATGGTTGCATAGTATTCCATGGTGTGCATGTGCCACATTTTCCTTGTCCAGTCTATCATCGATGGTCATTTGGGTTGGTTCCAGGTCTTTGCTATTGTAAACAGTGCTGCAATGAACATTCGTGTGCATGTGTCTTTATACTACAACAATTTATAATCCTTTGGATATATACCCAGTAATGGGATTGCTGGATCAAATGGAATTTCTACTTCTAAATCCTTGAGGAATCGCCACATGGTCTTCCACAATGGTTGAAGTATTTGCAATCCCACCGACAGTGTAAAAGTGTTCCTATTTCTCCACATCCTCTCCAGCATCTGTTGTTTCCAGATTTTTTTAATGATCGCCATTCTAGCTGGCATGAGGTGGTATCTCAGTGTGGTTTTGATTTGCATTTCTCTAATGACCAGTGATGATGAGCATTTTTTCATGCTTTTTGGCCTCATAAATGTCTTCCTTTGAAAAGTGCCTGTTCATGTCCTTTGCCCACTTTTGAATGGGTTTGTTTGTTTGTTTCTGGTAAATCTGCTTTAGTTCTTTGTTGATTCTGGATATTAGTCCTTTGTCAGATGGGTAGATTGCAAAAATATTTTCCCATTCTGTTTGCTGCTGGTTCACTCTAACCATTGTTTCTTTTGCTGTGAAGAAGCTCTGCAGTTTAATTAGGTCCCATTTGTCTATTTTGGCTTTTGTTGCCAATGCTTTTGGTGTTTTAGTCATGAAGTCCTTGCCTATGCCTATGCCCTAAGTGGTTTTGCCTAGGTTTTCTTCTAGGGTTTTTATGGTGTTAGATATTACGTTTAAGTCTTTAATCCATCTGGAGTTAAGTTTAGTGTAAAGTGTCAGGAAGGGGTCCAGTTTGTGCTCTCTGCACATGGCTAGCCAGTTTTCCCATCACCATTTATTAAATAGGAAATCTTTTCCCCATTGCTCGTATTTGTCAGGTTTGTCAGAGATCAGATTGTTGTAGATGTGTGGTGTTGCCTCTGAGGCCTCTGTTCTGTTCCATTGGTCCATATCTCTGTTTTTGTACAATTACCATGCTGTTTTGATTACAGTAGAGTTGTAGTATAGTTTGAAGTCAGGTAGTGTGGTGCTTCCAGCTTTGTTCTTTTTGCTTAGAATTGTCTTGGCTATGTGGGCTCTCTTTGACTCCATATGAAGTTTAAGGTGTTATTTTCCAGTTCTGTGAAGAGGGTCATATGTAGCTTGATGGGGATAGCATTGAATATATAAATTACTTTGGGCAGTATGGCCATTTTCACAATAATGATTCTTCCTAACAATGAGCATAGAATGTTTTTCCATCTGTTTGTGTCCTTTCTTATTGCCTTTAGCAGTGGTTTTCAGTTCTCCTTGAAGAGGTCCTTTACATCATTTGTTAGTTGTATTACTAGGTGTTTTACTCTCTTTGTAGCAATTGTGAATGGCAGTCCATTCTTGATTTCACTGTCTTTAAGTCTGTTATTGGTGTATAGGAATTCTTGTAATTTCTGCACGTTGATTTTGTTTCCTGAGACTTTGCTGAAGTTGCTTATCACTTTCAGGAGATTTTGGGCTGAGACGATGGGGTCTTCTAAATATACAGTGATGTCATCTGCAAAGAGAGACAATTTGAGTTCCTCCTTTCCTAATTGAATGTCTTTTATTTCTTTTTCTTGCCTGGCTACTCTGGCTAGAACTTCCAATACTATACTGAATAGGAGTGGTGAGAGAGGGCGTCCTTGTCTAGTGCCAGATTTCAAGGGGAATGCTTCCAGTTTCGGCCCATTCAGTAGGATACTGGCTGTGGGTTTGTCATAAATAGCTTTTATTATTTTGAGGTGCATTCCATTGATACCTAGTTTATTGAGAGTTTTTAGCATAAAGAGCTGTTGAATTTTGTCGAAGGCCTTCTCTGCATCAATTGAGATAATCATGTGGTTTTTGTCTTTGCTTCTGTTTATGTGGTGAATTAGATTTATAGACTTGCATATGTTGAACCAGCCTTGCATCCCCAGAATGAAGCCTATTTGATTATGATGGATAAGCTTTTTGATGTGCTGTTGCAATCAGTTTGCCAGTAATTTATTGAAGATTTTCACATCAATGTTCATCATGGATATTGGCCTGATGTTTTCTTGTTGAGTCTCTGCCGGGTTTTGGTATCAGGATGATATTGGTCGCATAAAATGATTTGGGAAGGATTCCCTCTTTATGGATTGTTTGGAATAGTTTCAGAAGGAGTGGTAGCAGCTCCTCTTTGTATTTCTGGTAGAATTCAGCTGTGAACCCATCTGGACCTGGGCTTCTTTTTGTTGGTAGACTATTAATTGCTGCCTCAACTTCAGCCCTTGTTTTTGGTCTACTCAAGGTTTCCCCTTCTTCTGGGTTCAGGCTTGGGAGGGTGCAAGTGTCCAGGAATTTATCCATTTCTTCAAGGTTTACTGGTTTATGTGCATAGAGTTGTTTGTAGTAATCTCTGATGGTAGATTGAATTTCTGTGGAATAGGTGGTGATATCCCCTTTATTGTTTTTTATTGCAGCTATTTGATTATTCTCTCTTTTCTTTTTTATTAATCTGGCCAGCAGTCTGTTTATTTTGTTGATCTTTTCAAAAAACTAGCTCCTGGATTTATTGACTTTTTTGAAGGGTTTTTTTTTGTTTGTTATTTGTTTGTTTGTTTGTTTGTTTTTGGTCTCTGTCTTCTTCAATTCTGCTTTGATCTTATTTATTTCTTTTCTTCTGATAGCTTTTGAGATTTTTTGATCTTGCTCCTCTAGCTCTTCCAATTTTGATGATAGGGTGTCAATTTTGTATCTTTCCTTGCTTCTCATGTCAGTATTTATTGCTATACATTTCCCCCTTGACACTGCTTTAAATGTGTCCCAGAGATTTCATTAACATTGTGTCTTTGTTCTCATTGGTTTTGGAGAACATCTTTATTTCTGCCTTCATTTCATTGTTTATTCAGTCAACATTCAAGAGCTACTTGTTCAGTTTCCATGAAGTTGTGTGGTACTGAGTTAGTTTCTTAAGCCTGAGTTCTAATTTGATTGCACTGTGGTCTCAGAGACTGTTTGTTATGATTTCTGTTCTTTTGCATTTGCTAAGGAGTGATTTACTTCCAATTATGTGGTCAATTTTAGAGTAGGTCTGATGTGGTTCTGAGAAGGATGTATATTCTGTGGATTTGGGGTGGAGAGCTCTGTAGATGTCTATTAGGTTTGCTTGGTCCAGATCTGAGTTCAAGTCCTGATATGTTTGTTAATTTTCTGTCTCATTGATCTAATATTGACAGTGAGGTGTTAAAGTCTCCCACTATTTTTGTGTGGGAGTCTAAGCCTCTTTGTATGTCATTAAGAACTTGCTTTATGTATCTGTGTTCTCCTCTATTGGGTGTGTATATATTTAGGATTGCTAGCTCTTCTTGTTGCATTGATCCTTTTACCAGTATGTAATGCCCTTCTTTGTCTCTTTTCATCTTTGTTGGTTTAAAGTCTATATCAGAGACTAGGATTGCAAACCCTGCTTTTCTTTGCTCTCCATTTGCTTGGTAAATCTTCCTCTATCCCTTTATTTTGAGGCTATGTGTGTCCTTGCATGTGAGATGGGTTTCCTGGATACAGCACACTGATGGGTTTTGACTTTTTATCCAATTTGCCAGTCTGTGTCTTTTGATTGGGGCAGTTAGCCATTTACATTTAAGGTTAATACTGTTATGTGTGAATTTGATCACCACCATTTTGATGCCAGCTGGTTGTTTTGCCCATTAGTTGCTGCAGTTTCTTCTTTGTGTCAATGCTGTTTACCATTTGGTACATTTTTGGAGTGGCTGGTACTGGTTGTTCCTTTCTATGTTTAGTGCTTCTTTCAGGAGCTCTTGTAAGGCAGGCCTGGTGGTGATGAAACCTCTCAGCAATTGCTTGTTCATAAAGGATTTTATTTCTCCTTCACTTATGAAGCTTAGTTTGGCTGGATATGAAATTCTAGGTTGAAAGTTCTTTTCTGTAAGGATGTTGAATATTGGCCCCCACTCTCTTCTGGCTTGTAGGGTTTCTACAGAGAGCTCCACTGCGAGTCTGATGGGCTTCCCTTTGTAGGAAACCAGACCCTTCTTTCTGGCTGCCCTTAGCATTTTTTCCTTCATTTCAACCCTGGTGAATCTGACAATTATATGCCTTGGGGTTGCTCTTTTTGAGGAATATCTTTTGGTGTTCTCTATATTTCCTGGACTTTAATATTGGCCTGCCTTTCTAGGTTGGGGAAGTTCTCCTGGATAATATCCTGAAGGGTGTTTTCCAGCTTGGATTCATTCTCTCTGTCACACTCAGGTACACCTATCAAAGATAGATTAAGTCTTTTCATATAATTCCATATTTCTTGGAGCCTTTGTTTATTTCTTTTCACTCTTTTTTCTCTAATCTTGCCTTCTCATTTATTTCATTGAGTTAATCTTCAATCTGTGATATCCTTTCTTCTGCTTGGTTGATTCGACTGTTGAAACTTGTGTATGCTTTACGAAGTTTTTGTGTTGTGTTTTTCAGCTCCATCCAGTCATTTATATTCTCTAAGCTGTTTATTCTCGTTAGCATTTCATTAAACATTTTTCAAGTTCTTAGTTTCTTTGCATTGGGTTAGAACATGTTTTTTTTTAGCTCAGAGAAGTTTGTTATTACCCACTTTCTGAAGCCTTTTTCTGTGAATTCATCAGATGCATTTTCCATCCAGCTTTGTTCCCTTGCTGGTGAGGAGTTGTGATCCCTTGGAGGAGGAGAAGTGTTGTGGTTTTCGGTGTTTTCATCCTTTTTGCGCTGATTTCTTCCCATCTTTGTGGATTTATCTACCTGTGGTCTTTGTAGTTGGTGACTTTTGGATGGGGTCTCTGAGTGGACGTCCTTTGTGTTGATGATGAAGTTATTTCTTTCTGTTTTTTAGTTTTCCTTCTAACAGTCAGGCCCCTTTGCTGTAGGAATGCTGGAGGTCCACTCCAGACCCTGCTTGCCTGGGGATCACCTGTGGGGCTGCAGAACAGTAAGTGTTTCTGACAGTTTCTTCTGTTATCTTCATCCCAGAAGGATACCTGCCAGATGTCAGCCTGAGCTCTCCTTTATGAGGTATCTCTGTGGATATATGGGAGTCAGGGAGCTGCTTGTACTCAAGCAGTCTGTCCCTTATGGGAGCTCAAGTTCTGAGCTGTGAGCTCTGTTGTTCTGTTCAGAGCTGCTGGGCAGGTACAATTAAGTTGGCTGCATCAGAACTCATAATGCCTTTTTTCCTTTTTTCCCAGGTGCTCTGTCTTGGGAAGGTGGGGCTTTATTTATAAGTTCCTGATGTGATGCTGCCTTTTTTCAGAGATGGCCTGCCCATCTAGGAGGTAGCCTAGTCACAGTCTGCCAGCAGAGGTGTTGCTGAGCTGCCATGGGCTCTGCCCAGCTGCTGTGTGAACTTCCTTGCATTTTTGTTTATAGAGGAATAGTTAGAATTGCCTTGGTAATTGCAGTCTGCCTCAGTAATGGTGGACTGCCTCTGCAATGGCGGATTGCCTTGGTAATTGTGTACTGCCTCAGTAATCGTGGACTGCCTTGGTAATGGTGGACTGCCTCAGTAATGGCAGACTGCCTTGGTAGTGGTAGACTGCCTCCATAATGGCAGACACCCTTCCCCCTACAAAGCTAGACCATCCCAGGTCCAGCTGCACTTGCTGTGAAACTCTCAATCCAGAGTGTTTCAGATTGCTGGTCTTTGTTGGTATAGGACCCGCTGAGCCAGATCACCTGGATCCCTGTTTCAGCCCCCCTTTTGTCAGTTGAATGGGAGGCTCTGCCTCCCAGGCATTCCAGGCACCCGTTGAAATGACCTCCCAGATTTGTGTGAGTTTTTGTGCGGAGACCTGCTGCACCAGCTGAAACAGCCGTGCTGGCAACTCATGGTGCTTTTCAGCCCAGGAATCTCCTGGTCTGTGGTCAGTAATAACTCATTTGGAAAATGTGATGATCGCTCACCCTCTGCATTGTTCTCACTGGGAACTGCACTCCAGAGTTGTTCCTATTTGGCATCTTGGATCTGCCAACCTAGTATATAAAATTTTTAACAATTTTGTATAATTTCTGGATCATGTATCAACATCATATCCGTAAAACTTTAAGTCAAGGATTGATTGCAATTTCTTATTTGATAATGATTCCCATAGAATTTACAAATCAAATAAACTTTTTTAGTTTAGAGTCTTTATTTCAACAGTTAAGAGTCACATCCTGTGAGCTCTCCAGGGGCCCAACTGGAAGTCTCAAAGTTAATTTGAGGTCAAAAAGACACAATTTAAAATTATATTTCAGAAATATATCAAAAAAGTTATAAGGTTTAAAACAATTGAATTTATTTGGGTTATATATTTAATCAAAGTGACAGTAAAAGATTCCAAAAGCAAATGCAGAAAGTTACATAGTTGGGATTTAAAACATTAGCTGTTTTAGTATTGAGAAGACTCAGTTTTCTTGCATAATCAAAGACCTAATAAAATACATCAAATTCAAGAAATTTTCTTGATAACACACAAACTCTTTGCTTCCTAGGCCAATTACTTTAAAGGAAAAAATAAAAAATAAAACCTGGATATTCTCACACAAATACTTCAAGAAAACTTTGTCATTTTAACAGAGAAGACCAAGTTCTACTATTAAAACTAATTTTTATTAAAATAGCATAAACAACTCCATGCAATCTCAGTCAGCTTTGATGACACAAGATTTTCACAAAATTTTCACAGCCTCTCTCTTTTTTAGCATTGCAACTGATCTGCATCAAGCAATTATGCAATTCACTTTTATTGTGCAGTCTGCTCTCTGGTTAGATTTTGGTTTTATGGCCTTAAACATGTATCATAGGCAACACAAAGTATCTGACCAGAAAGACCTGGTGAAAATAGGAAAAACAAAAGAAAAAACAGTGTGCTGAAAATTCTCGAGACATTTTTACTTTTATCTTACCAACAATTTTTAAACTGGCTTTTATGGATCAAACATTATCCCAGATCACATTAACTTAGAAAACAGTTGGGGTGGCTTCTATTTTTCTGAAAGTTAGTTTGGCAATACCATCAGAGATAAAATATACATACAAACAAACATACATACATGCACAAATAAATACACATACAGATAGATCTAACCAGATCTTACAGCTTTTAATTTAAAAATTTTTAGCCACTAAACAGTAAAACAGAATAATATAAACTCACTGGTTTATCTCCACTTTATATATTTATCCAAATTGTGTTTTTTATGAAAATGAGACAAGTTGAGCTTACCTGCTTAATAAGGTCTAAAGCTTTTTACCAATATTTGTGAATGCCTTTCAGATTTTTAATTTTCCCAGTTTCCAAATAGTTCTTTTTAAATTTATTTCTTTTCAGCCTCAGCTTTATTTTAAGGGAACCCTGAGTCCCTTGAAGTGTTGAAAAAGGAGCATAAGAGGCTTAAAGTGCAAATGGTTGAGGGGCTGAAGCAGGGAGAGGAGGGGTTGCAATGGGGATAGACAGAGTTAGCAGAGTTAGAGCCAATAGGGATTCAAGTAGATGATGCAATTCCTGATAAGGAAATTTCATTATTCAAGTGACAGAGAAGCTCCCATGGGTAAAGCAGGATTCACTGGAGAGAACACAGAGTGTAGAGAGAATAGGGAGGCTCCACAGAGCCAGGAAAGAGGACCACTGGCCGACGAGGCACCTTTCAAAAGAAGCCTGGGACTCTACTCCAGCATCAGAGAGTGCACCCATGGCTTAAGAATAAAAATATGCTCTCACCAGCTTTAATAGATCTTTGTCTGGAAAAAATGTTTCAGGAGTCAGATGTGCCAATGGATCGCATATCAGTTAATCAGGAAAGAAGATAAAAAGGCCTTAAAGACCTGAACCTGGGATCCTGGGTAAGAGGCCCAGGAGGTATGGAATAATAAATCTGATTTTATCCTACTAATGCCACCATAACTGTTAAAGAAAAAATTATTCAATGCTACTTGTTAAAGCATGATAAGGAAGGCTTTATTTGGGATCATCACAATAGATGTAGGGACCACTATGATGGAGTCTTGCAGTGGGGGGAGAGAGTTGGCTCCATTCCTAAGTGGGGATTCACAGCCAAGGAGCAAGATGGGGTCTGTAGACAGAAAATTATTAAGAAGCTGGGCACTGTGGCTCACGCATGTAATCCCAGCACTTTAGGAGGCCAAGGGGTGGGGGGCAGATCACCTGAAGTCAGGAGTTTCAGACCAGCCTGGCCAACATGATGAATCCACATCTCTACTAAAAATACAAAAATTAGCTGGGCATGGTGGCATGTGCCTGTAGTCCCAGCCCCCTCGGAGGCTGAGGCAGGAGAATCACTTGAACCCAGGAGGCAGAGGTTGCAGTGAGCTGAGATTGTGCCATGGCACTCCAGCCTGGGGGACAGTGTGAGATCTGTCTCAAAAAGAAAAAGAAAAAAAAAAGAAGAAAAAGAAAATTATTAAGAAGAAACATCAGCAGTGAGGAGAATTGGCTAAGCCCACCTAACAGGATTCTTGCATGCTTGCTAAAGGCAGGCCTGGGTGATTAGGTATCACCTGGGAGATGGTGGAGGCTGAGGAGTCTGATCAGATATTGAGGATGGGCAGGATGAGGGTGGTGGTTCTTGGCTAAACTGACTTAGCAGAGTTCTTTGCCAAAACTGGATTTTCCAAGGAAGTACCCAGATGGGCCTAGGAGAAGTTTCAGTAGCAGAGAATTTTGTCTAAGCAGAGAATCTTTGTCAGTACCTGGAACTGAAGGTTCAAAATTAATTGGCATCTTTTTATGTAGAAAGACATGGCCGTATGCTCTGAATGTACATAGCTAATGTCCTGTCATTGCAAATTAGGACACAAATTGCCTCAGGAATATTGATGTGCCATGAATTCTGGAATTGTCAGAGAGAACTGGAATTGCTTCATGAATGGGACCCTGATGGGAAAGGCATAGGCTTGAATTTCTATTTCCCTCATATCTTTAGGCAAGTGTCAGTGAAACATTTTCTTTGCATTTATGTTTAATATATACACAGACGGGGGTTCCCTCTTTTGGCTTTGGAGCCACCCTCCGTCTCTGTACAGGGGAGTTTCTTCCTTCTCCCTTCCTTCTTGCCCCTTCTTGCCTGTTAAACTCTCTGCTCCTTAAAACCAAATACACACACACACACACACACACACACAGACTCCCAGCATTTGGCTCCAAAACTTTGTAAGCTACTCCCTTAAACATAATGTATACATTTGTGTATTTATGCCCACCCTGGCTTATCAAGTCATTCATCTTTGAATTCTCACTCTTCATGTATGATTTTAAAAAGTTAAGACGCAAGCCTTATACAAACATAAAGTAAACACATATTAAAGATTTTATTCGATTCTTTAATTATTGAGGAAATCAAGATGATAATAAAGCTGATTTGAATAGCACCGAAGGAGCAGGAATTTTACTGGCCAACAAGAAAAGTTAAAAGCAAAACCAGTTAACGTGCTATAGGACAATAAAATCATAACTTAGGAGTCAGAGATACACAAAAGACATCTACAAGTGAACATGTAGCTTCCCTGTGAGTGAGCAAAGTCAAACACAAATATTCCCCTAGTAATCAGCACTATTCAATAGAATTTTCTGTGGTGCTGGAAGTGTTCTCAGTCTGTGTTGTGCAGTATGGTAGCCACTTGTTCCACAAGTTTGTGGGCCACATGAAATGTGGCCTAGTGTGACTTGGAAAGTGGATCTTAATTATATGAATTTAATTTATTGTTAAATTAATTAACTATTGAGTTAATTAATTTAGTAATTAAAACTTAATTGTAAATAGCCACATGTGTCTGGTGGCTACACTATTGTACAGAAGAGCATGATGAAATGTCACTGGGTGAACCTGCTAAGCAATACTCCAAGATAACATTGAAAAGGTGTGCTGCTCTTCTTTGTGTCTTATTTCCAAGTTTTAATTGTGTTAAATAAAACATTAAAAAGGCTGTACTTTTAGACTAAGCTCCCGCGTGAGGCCCCAACACATCTGACTAAATCAAAATGGAATCACCCATGCTAACGTTCCAACTTGCCAAGCTGGAACTAAAATGTCATCTGACCCTCCCAGAAATTAGGAAAAAGAGATGACAGCCGATTTCCAAACAAGCCAGTTTCAGTCTTCAATCGGCATGAAAATGAAATTCCCTTTGTTTTAATTCTTAGGACAAAAGATATTCTGAAGTCGCTTGAGGTGAACTGATTGGTTATTTCTCTACTGTTCTGTCTCCCTGTCCCTGTCCTACAAAGAAAGCAACTTTGAAATGACCAATCTGCTTTTCATGCTTCCTTTCTGCTTTCTTCATCCCTTTCTGTCTACAAAACCAACCCCCTCCGCTCAGCTCATCTGAACAGTTACCCTGTTTTATGGAATAACATATTACCTGATTCTAGAATTGTAATAAAGCCAATTTAGATCTTTAAACTAAATTTGTTGTAATTTTGTCCTTTGATGCTTGATGTCATCTATATGGTTTGGCTTAACCCCACCCAAATCACATCTTGAATTGTAGCTTTCATAATTCCCGTGTGTCATGGAAGGGACCCAGTGGGAGGTAATTGAATCATGGGGAACAGGCAGGTGTTTTCCATGCTGTTCCCCTGATAGTGAATAAGTCTCACAAGAGCTGATGGTTTTATAAAGGGCTCCTGTATATGATCTCTCTTGCCAGCCACCATGTAAGACGTGACTTTTCTCCTCACTCACCACCTGCCACGATCGTGAGGCAGTCATGCTGCACTGTGAGTCAATTAAACCTCTTTCCTTTATAAATTACCCAGTCTCAGGTCTGTCTTTATTAGCAGCATGAGAATAGACTAAATACATTTTCTTTGTAAGATATAATTATTTTAGTTTGCTTTCAGCTTACAGGCTGTTTTGTCTCCCGAGCCAAATTTGTGTGACCAGGGCCTGTAGAACTATTTAGCCTTTTACACCTGGGCAACCAATTGACAGCATGTTTTGCAAAGAAAAATCAAATAGAGAACAGCAAGGATTTAGAACAGATCTGAGTTAGTGCAGTGTTCTTTTCTAGTGTTTAAAAGTTCTTCCCAGTATTTATGTTTCTCCTTCTTCCTCCAGGTAAAGGATAATTTCCTTACTAGCAACGATTATCACTTCAAAGTGGCAACCGACAGCCTGACACACAATACATTGTATTTATATTTTATTAACTTCAATGGTCTTTGATGAGGAAGAGCTCTCAGTAAAGTCAGTTGAATAAACAAGCTAATTGATTGAACGAATTGATCCACATTGGCAGTTCTGTTTTTAATTGCCAGATGCTGATGGGCATCTTCGATATATCTGTTCTGGGTAGTACATGAAACTCAATTGTAGATCAATTGACAAGGGCTTGTGGGCCCTGCCTGAAGAGAGAAACATGAAGTTTGACAGCAACAACAAAAACTGAGATGCTTAATTCTGATTTTGAATGAACAGAGAGCATCGTTTCCTGAGAAGAATTAAATGTTTCTGCTTTTGTGACTCATTAAATCCAAGTTCTTAGGTTAGAGCCTGTCCACAGAAAAGTTTGAATTGGATAACTGGACGTATTGCCAGTTCTTGATTCTACATATCTGGCAGTATGTTAGCATTCCTTTTGAGTTCAAATGGTCAATACATTTTTTCCTTTTTTTGGGTAGAATTAAAAAGCAATTGATGAAGCACCTGCCATGTGTCAGATTCTGTACCAGGCCCTGGAGATACACTGGTGAGAAAAACAGGAAAATTCCTGCCCTGAGACAGCTTGCATTCACGAATATGTCCCAGAGTGACTGTGAAACACGGAACCTATGTCGACATCCCAAAGGCATTGTCTTCACACATATGAACATTCCATGGTGTTTCTAGAGCCGATCAGGGAAGACTAAATACCTTGTGACTTTTTATTCTCTGGTCCTTGGGTGGGCCTAATTATTTCCATCTTTCAGCCCCCTTAAGCATATTCAATTCATCAAGAAGCCAAGGGTATTTGTTAGTGTATCATTTATCACACACTAAAGAAGTATCCATAATGATACTGCTGAATGTATTTTCTGACAAAATTTACTGGGAAGTAGCAATGAGAAATTATACACAGAGAGCTATTAGAGCCATGAAAGATTAAGCATCTTACCTGCCCCATTCTGCCAGCCCATGATTCCAGGTGATAAATTTACCTCTGCTGGAGGATGCCATGGCTTTCAGTAACATCTTCAATATAGATTGGACCATTTTCAAGAGCCACCTCAGCTACAAAAAAACAATTGTTCTGAGTAGTCAGTTCCAGGCATGAACCAGCCTGGCGTAGGAGACCAGAATATGCCACCCCCAAGATATTTCACCTTGGCATAGTGTTATTCTGAGCTGAAGAAAATTGAGAAGAAGCAGACACAAGAAAAGCTCTCTTCCCCCCGGCATTTGCCTAAAAGCAGGCCATAAATTTACAAAGGTGTCTGGTACTTCCCCCTGCCGGTATGAACAGAGGTCATCCACTGAATGCAACTTTAGACCCTGCATTAGTCCATTTTCACACTGCTGATAAAGACAAACCCAAGACTGGGGAGAAAAGGAGAATTATAAGTCCAATTTAATTGGACTTATAATTCCACGTGGCTGGGGAAGGTCTCACAATCATGACAGTGAGCTGAAGACACTTCTTACATGGTGGCAGCAAGAAAGAATGAAAAAGAAGTAAAAGCAGAAACCCCTGATAAGCCCATCAGATCTCATGAGACTTATTCACCATCATGAGAATAGCACAGGGAAGACTGGCCCCCATGATTCAATTACCTCCCCCTGGATGCTCCCACAACATGTGGGAACTCTGGGAGATACAATTCAAGTTGAGATTTTGGTGGGGACACAGCAAACCATATCAGACTCTCATCAACCTGGAGACAGCCCCAGAGAATTCTACCTAACAAGCTTTATTCACTAGGTATTATCTACCATCTATTTGCCTTTCTATATTTTGCCACGCCGTAGGTATCCAAAGCCCTATTCCCGTGTCTCATCACTTCTCTAAAAATGTCTTATTATTGGCTGAGGAGGTTATTTAACCCAGTTTTAAGCCACTTCTTTCAGAATGACTCATTCCCTGGGTATATCCCATGTATATATGAAATATATGTGTTAATAAACTTCTGTTTGATTTTCTCTTGCTAATCTGTCTTTTGCTACAGAGGCCCAGCCAATGAACCTAAGATTGGTGGAAGGAAAAATTACCTTTTCCCTCCCTACACTGAGAAAGTCCTTTCCTGTGGGAGATGGATAGCAATGTTGGAATTGTTGATGTGTGGAAAAATAATAACCCAGGGTCATGAAACAGTGAAAGTAGCTAAATGCTCATAATTCTTTTGGTCTTGAGGGAGGAAAATGTCCATTGCAATTATTGGTTGACTCAAAAAATAATTTCAAAATATTTGACACTCCATGTAACTGGCACTCAATCATAAAGCAGAATGTTGGTAACGTCTTGAAGCTCCTCATTCTTCCCTCCATCATTAACACTCCCCATCCACCCACAGGTTACCATGTCTTGACTTCTAACATCACAAAGTAGTTTCATCTTTTTTTTTTTAAACTTTATAAATGGGATCATACAATATGTACTCTTTTGTGCCTGGCTGCTTTCACTAAACATATTGTTTGCAAGGTATTTCCATATTCTGTGTTGTTGGAGTTTATTTATTCTTACTGAGAATATACCAAAATGATTTTACTGCTGATGGGCTCTGAGGAGATTTTCCACTTAAGGTAACTAGAAACAATGCTACTGTCTACTTATTTTTGTCTTCTGGGGAGACATAGGTACATACCTATTTTAGGTATATGATTAGGCATGGAATTGTTGCAAAGCAGGGTACATAAGTCAATTCTCGTTATTCACAGTGTCTACATTTCAAAGTCACCACAAACACTGAATTAGCAAACACAGAGCATGTACTCTTAGGGGAGGTAAAGGGTTAGGTTCCTATGAGCCTCTTGTCAAAACATTTTCATCAACAGATCCATATATAACCTTGCTTTGTGTGCTTCTGTTTAAAGATGTCTTATTTAATATATATTGTTGATTCATTAACACTGAAGCCACCACCAACAGTGCTATAATCCATGCCTGAACAAAGCTTCTCTAACACACATATTTTCTCTAGGACATACATCACAGCCTTCTTGTGCTTCGGATGCCTAGACAGCATGTCAGCACTGTGCTTGGGAGCATGTTAAATACCAAAATCATTCACCAACAGCACTCAAAAATGAAAAACAATGACACTAAATAGACCATGAAAAAAGATACTTGTTCGCGAAATGAGAGTTGAAACAAAAAGGCAGAGTCACCTTGTTTGACCTAAGCTGGGAAGATGCATATCAGGTGACCCAAATTCTTTCCTGTTCTGTGCATATCCATGAAGGGAAGTGAAAGTATTGATTTTTGGAATTACAAAGAAATTTTAGTGAGTTGACAAATTTGCAAATAAGAGTTCCGTGAATAATGAAGATTAGCTTTATGCTCAGTTTTTGTAGATCCTGAGAGAGTTTCTTAAAATGGTTATAACAAATGTAGTTTTCAAGAAGCGGGTGGGTGAGAATAATATATTATTTTAATTTGCATTATACTAAGGAATATCCTAATTAAGTCAGTATGTGAGAGATCTGATTATGCCATATCAATACTTGGTTATTTTTTGCCTTTTTCTTTTTAGCCATTGCGATGGGTGTAGTTGGCTGCCCAATAGAATGCTTGTTTATTTGTTTTCCATTCTGACATAAAAATTCTTTTTTTGATTATAATTCTATGTGTATTGTATTTTTACTGTATCTCTTTCATTGTTTTACTTCTTGGAAGACAGTGAAATTCATGGTAGTTTGAAGACTAGAGATGATTCAACAGGTGGCATCACTTAGTTCTCTTAAAATTCCTCACTGAGACAAATCCTCTTCCCCCAAGGTGGGGTAGGGTCATTAGGAAATGAATCTTCCTAGTGATGTAGAACTAAGCTCCTAAACATAAAAGAGGCCCAAACCATTCAAGTGTATCTACAAGGCTTTCTTCAAAAGCTGTTGATGAAAAGGAGGAAAATGAATAGCTCAAAGCGTTCTGAGATATGTAAGGTGTGCAAAAGTTATCAGACCCGCAGACAACTGAAGATGGAACTTCAGTCTTGGCCCCTGCATCCCTGTCCAGGGGCAGTTGTTTAAAGGCATTTTATTTCTCAGTAGCTGCCTCATGCATTATCTTCATGTTCCTATAGCTCACGTTATTTAAATGTAGATTCTTGGTAACAAACTTAAGAACTTTCTCTTCTTTTTCCTTAAAAACTCACTTGTAAGTGCTGCTAATCAGACTGTATATTCAGGGCAACTTGAATCGATGCTCCCAGGTGGTCATTCTCAAGCTTTGGGCTCAGATAAATTCTATACTTAATCTATTCTCTGAATTTTGTCATTTAAGATATATACATCTAAAAGTTTCATTGTTTTGCCTTAAACAATTCAGTCTCTTATGCATATTATAAACTACTTTTTGAACATGGTAGGAGGTTGGGATTAAAACCCATTTTGTACCACATGTTGTCAACTTGATTTGGCACTATCTACAAAAAGGCTACAGTTTCTTTACTTCAATTCCTTGTTCATTAAAGAAATTAAATTAAATCTCTTCCTACAAAGAATATTCCAGTCATCATTAACCTCACTGATGAATGCTTCCAAATGTTTAAGGAAAAAAAATAACACTACCCTTTTTTTTAAATTTGTTTTATTGCATTTTAGGTTTTGGGGTACATGTGAAGAACATGCAAGATTGTTGCATAGGTACACACGTGGCAGTGTGATTTGCTGCCTTCCTACCCATCACCTATATCTGGCATTTCTCTCCATGCTATCTCTCCCCAACTCCCCAATCCCTCCCCTATTTCCCCCCAACAGACCCCAGAGTGTAGTGCTCCCCTCCCTGTGTCCATGTGTTCTCATTGTTCAACACCCGCCTATGAATGAGAACATGCAGTGTTTGATTTTCTGCTCTTGTGTCAGTTTGCTGAGAATGATGGTTTCCAGGTTCATCCATGTCCCTACAAAGGACACGAACTCAT
>NW_016107460.1:6993474-7026806 GCF_001604975.1 Cebus imitator | reverse complement strand
TTCTTTTGTAAAGTATCTGTTCCTATCCTTTGCCCACTTTTGAATGGGCTTGTTTGTTTTTTCTTGTAAATTTGTTTTAACTCTTTGTAAATTCTGGATATCAGCCCTTTGTCAGATGGGTAAACTGCAAAAATTTTGTCCCATTCTGTTGGTTGCTGATTCACTCTAATGACTGTTTCTTTTGTCGTGCAAAAGCTATGGAGTTTGATTAGGTCCCATATGTCTATTTTGGCTTTTGTTGCCAATGCTTTTGTTGTTTTGGTCATGAAGTCCTTGCCTACACCTAGTTCCTGAATGGTTTTGCCTAGATTTTCTTCTAGGGATTTTATGGTGTTAGGTCTTATGTTTAAGTCTTTAATCCATCTGGAGTTAATTTTAGTGTAAGGTGTCAGGAAGGGGTCCAGTTTGTGCTTTCTGCACGTGGCTAGCCAATTTTCCCAACACTATTTATTAAACAGGGACTCCTTTCTCCATTGCTTGTTTTTGTCAGGTTTGTCAAAGATCAGATGGTTGTAGATATGTTGTGTTGCCTCCAAGGCCTCTGTTCTGTTCCATTGGTCTATATCTCTGTTTTGGTACCATGTACCATGCTGTTATATTACTGTAGCCTTGTAGTACAGTTTGAAGTCTGGTAGTGTGATGCCTCCAGCTTTGCTCTTTTTGCTTAGAATTGACTTGGCTATGCAGGCTCCCTTTTGGTTCCATATGAAGTTTAAGGTGTTTTTTTCCAGTTGTGTGAAGAAGGTCATTGGTAGCTTGCTGGGGATAGCATTGAATCTGTAAATTACTTTGGACAGTATGGCCATTTTCACGATATTGATTCTTCCTAACCATGAACATGGAATGTTTCTCCATCTGTTTCTGTCCTCTCCTATTTCATTGAGCAGTGGCTTGCAGTTCTCCTTGAAGAGGTCCTTTACGTTCCTTGTTAATTGTATTCCTAGGTATTTTATTCTTTTTCTGGCAATTGTGAATGGTGGTTCGTTCTTGATTTGGCTCTCTTTACGTCTGTTATTGGTGTACAGGAATGCTTGTGTTTTTTGCACATTGATTTTGTATCCTGAGACTTTGCTGAAGTTGCTTATCACTTTCATGAGATTTGGGGCTGAGACGATGCGGTCTTCTAGATACACAATCATGTCGTCTGCAAATAGAGACAATTTGAGTTCCTCCTTTCCTATTTGAATTCCCTTTATTTCTTTTTCTTGCCTGATTGCTCTGGCTAGAACTTCCAGTACTATACTGAATAGGAGTGGTGAGAGAGGGCATCCTTGTCTAGTGCCAGATTTCAGAGGGAATGCTTCCAGTTTTTGCCCATTCAGTATGATATTGGCTGTTGGTTTGTCGTAAATAGCTTTTATTATTTTGAGATACGTTCCATCAATACCTAGTTTATTGAGGGTTTTTAGCATAAAGGGCTGTTGAATTTTGTCAAAGGCCTTCTCTGCATCAATTGAGATAATCATGTGGTTTTTGTCTTTGGTTCTGTTTATGTGATGAATTACATTTATAGACTTGCGTCTGTTGAACCCGCCTTGCATCCCCAGGATGAAGCCTACTTGATCATGGTGGATAAGTTTTTGATGTGTTGTTGCAATTGGCTTGCCAGTATTTTATTGAAGTTTTTTGCATCTATGTTCATCATGGATATTGGCCTGAAGTTGTCTTTTCTTGTTGAGTCTCTGCCAGGTTTTGGTATCAGGATGATGTTGGTCTCACAGAATGATTTGGGAAGGATTCCCTCTTTTTGGATTATTTGGAATAGTTTCAGAAGGAATGGTACCAGCTCCTCCTTGTATGTCTGGTAGAATTCACCTGTGAACCCGTCTTGACCTGGGCTTTTCTTGGGCGGTAGGCTCTTAATTGCTGCCTCAACTTCAGACCTTGTTATGGGTCTGTTCAGCGTTTCGGCTTCTTCCTGGTTTAAGCCTGGGAGGAGGCAAGTGTCCAGGAATTTATCCATTTCTTCCAGGTTTACTAGTTTATGTGCCTAGAGTTGTTTGTAATAATATCTGATGATGGTTTGAATTTCTGTGGAATCTGTTGTGATATCCCCTTTATCGTTTTTTATTGCTTCAATTTGGTTATTCTCTCTTTTCTTTTTTATTAATCTGGCTAGTGGTCTGTCTATTTTATTGATGTTTTCAAAAAACCAGCTCCTGGATTTATTGACTTTTTGAAGGTTTTTTTGTGTCTCTATCTCCTTCAGTTCTGCTCTGATCTTAACTATTCCTTGTCTTCTGCCAGGTTTTGAGTTTTTTTTATCTTGCTCCTCTAGCTCTTTCAATTTTGACAATAGGGTGTCAATTTTCGATCTCTCCTTGCTTCTGATGTGGGCACTTATTGCTGTATATTTTCCTCTTGAGCCTGCTTTAAATGTGTCCCAGAGATTCTGGTATGTTTTGTCTTCATTCGCATTAGTTTCGAAGAACATCTTTATTTCTGCCTTCATTTCATTGTTTATCCAGTCAACATTCAAGAGCAGGATGTTCAGTTTCCGTGAAGCTGTGCGGTTCTGAGTTAGATTTGGAATTCTGAGCTCTAACTTGATTGCACTGTGGTCTGAGAGACTGTTTGTTATGATTTCCTTTCTTTTGCATTTGCTGAGGAGTGATTTACTCCCAATTATGTGGTCAATTTTAGAGTAGGTGTGATGTGGTGCTGAGAAGAATGTATATTCTGTGGATTTGGGGTGAAGAGTTCTGTAAATGTCTATTAGGTTTGCTTGGTTCAGGTCTGAGTTCAAGTCCTGGACATCCTTGTTAGTTTTCTGTCTGGTTGATCTGTCTAATATTGACAATGGGGTATTAAAGTCTCCCACTATAATTGTTTGGGAGTGTAAGTCTCTTTGTAAGTCATAAAGAACTTGCCTTATGTATCTGGGTGCTCCTGTATTGGGTGCGTATATATTTAGGATCGTTAGTTCTTCTTGTTGCATTGATCCTTTTACCATTATGTAATGTCCTTCTTTGTCTCTTTTGATCTTTGTTGCTTTAAAGTCTATTTCATCAGAGATGAGGATTGCAACTCTTCCTTTATTTTGCTCTCCATTTGCTTGGTAAATCTTCCTCCATCCGTTTATTTTGAGCCTTTGTTTATCCTTGCATGTGAGTTAGGTTTCCTGGATATAGCACACCAATGGGTTTTGGCTTTTTATCCAATTTGCCAGTCTGTGTCTTTTGATTGGGGCATTTAGTCCATTTACATTTAGGGTTAATATTGTTATGTGTGAATTTGATACTGCCATTTTGGTGCTAGCTGGCTGTTTTGCCCATTAGTTGATGCAGATTCTTCATTGTTTCAATCAATGCTCTTTACCATTTGGCATGTTTTTGGAGTGGCTGGTACTGGTTGATCCTTTCTATGTGTAGAGCCTCTTTCAGGAGCTCTTGTAAAGCAGGCCTGGTGGTAATGAAATCTCTGAGTATTTGCTTGTTCACAAAGGATTTTATTTTTCCTTCGCTTATGAAGCTTAGCTTGGCAGTATATGGTATTCTGGGTTGAAAGTTCTTTTCGTTAAGGATGTTGAATATTGGCCCCCACTCTCTCCTGCCTTGTACAGTTTCTGCTGAGAGATCCGCTGTGAGTCTGATGGGCTTCCCTTTGTGGGTAACTTGACCTTTCTCTCTGGCTGCCCTTAGCATTTTTGCCTTCATTTCAACCCTGGTGAATCTGACTATTATGTGCCTTGGGGTTGCTCTTAGTGAGGAATATCTTTGTGGTGTTCTCTGTATTTCCTGGACTTGAATATTGGCATGCCTTGCTAGGTTGGGGAAGTTTTCCTGGATAACATCTAAAGAGTATTTTCCTTGGATTCATTCTCTTCGTCGCATTCAGGTACACCTATAAAACGTAGATTAGGTCTTTTCACATAGTCCCACATTTCTTGGAGACTTTGTTCATTTTTTACTCTTTTTTCTCTGATCTTGCCTTCTCGTTTTATTTCATTGAGTTGATCTTCGATCTCTGATATCCTTTCTTCTGCTTGGTCGATTCGGCTGTTGAAACTTGTGCATGCTTCGCGAAGTTCTCGTGTTGTGTTTTTCAGCTCTATCCATTCACTTATATTCCTTTCTAAGTTGTCCATTCTCGTTAGCATTTCGTCAAATCTTTTTTCCAGGTTCTTAGTTTCTTTGCATTGGGTTAGTACATGTTCTTTTAGTTCACAGAAGTTTCTTACTACCCACCTTCTGAAGTCTGATTCTGCCATTTCATCACACTCATTCTCCATCCAACCTTGTTCCCTTGCTGGTGAGGAGTTGTGATCCCTTGTAGGAGGAGAGGTGTTCTGGTTTCAGGTGTTTTCATCCGTTTTGCACTGGTTTCTTCCCATCTTTATGGATTTATCTACCTGTCATCTTTGTAGTTGCTGACTTTCAGACTGGGTCTCTGAGTGGGTGTTCTGTTTGTTGATGATGAAGTTATTTCTGTTTCTTAGTTTTCCTTCTAACAGTCTGGCCCCTCTGCTATAAGACTGCTGAGCTCCAGTCTGCTTTCCTGGGGATCGCCTGCAGCAGCTGCAGAACAGTAAGGGTTGCTACCAGTTTCTTTTTCTGCTTTGTCTCAGAAGGATACCTGCCAAATGTCAGTCTAATCTTTTCTTTATGAGGTGCCTCTTTGGATATACAGGGGTCAGGGAGCTGCTTGAGGAGACAGTCTGTCCATATAGGAGCTCAAGTGATGAGCTGTGAGCTCCGTTGTTCATTCAGAGCTCCTGGGCAGGTACGGTTAGGTCTCCTGCAGCAAAACTCATAAACCGCTTTTTGTTCCCAGGTGCTCTGTCTCAGGGAGTTAGGGCTCTATTTATGAGTTTCAATTGTGCTGCTGCCTTTTTTTCAGGGCTGCCCTGCTCAGCAAGGAGGTAGCCTAGTCACTGTCTGCCTCCAGAGGCTTTGCTGAGCTGCTGTGGGCTCCGCCCAGCTGCCATGTGAACTTCCCTGCAGTCCTGTTTATATGGATGTAGTTAGAATTGCCTCAGCAATGGTGGCCTGCCTCTGTATTGGCAGACTCTCACTGTAATGGCAGGTTGTCTTGGCAATGGCAGGCTTTCCCAGCAATGGCGGACTACCTCTGTAGTGGTGGAGTGCCTCAGTAATGGCAGACACCCCTGCCCCACAGAGCTGGACCGCCCTGGGTTCAGCTGTGCTTGCTGTGATACTCTCAATCCAGAGAGTTTCTGATTGCTGTTCCTTTGTGGGGGTGGGACCAGCCGAGCCTGAAAACCTGGCCCCCTGCCTCAGAGCCTCTTTTTAGTTTTTTATCCCAGGTGTTCCAGTCGCCTGTTGAAAGGGTGCTGGGATCTGTGTGATTTCCTGTGCGGCGACCCACTGCACAGGCTGAAACAGCAGCGCTGAGATTCCTGGCACTTTTTTTGCCCAGGAATCTCCTGGCCTGGGCCTCTGTTCAGTCCCCTTTTTTAATCAGATGACCGGGCAACTTCCCATGGCTCCAATTGCCAGCCAAAAGGGCACCCAGACCAGTGTATTTTGTATGGAGAAACGCTGGCCGGGCACCAACAGAGCAGCCGTGTCGACCAAAAGAACCGCGCCGGCCAAAACAGCCAGGCTGGAGACCCGTGGCGCTCCTCCACCTGGGAATCTCCTGGTCCCTGGGCAATAAAAATGCAGCATCCACTCACCCTCTGTGCTTTCACTGGGAGCTGCAACTCCGAGCTTTTCCTAAACGGCCATGTTGGATCTTCTCCCAATAACACTACTCTTATACAAACTCTTTCAGACAGTAGAAAATGAGAAAATACTTCTTATTCTTTTTATGAGGCCAGCAT
The DNA here is from genome assembly GCF_001604975.1 of Cebus imitator. NCBI lineage: Eukaryota > Metazoa > Chordata > Mammalia > Primates > Cebidae > Cebus > Cebus imitator. The sequence continues at coordinate 7,021,021 of NW_016107460.1, read as the reverse complement.
GACATTGATAGAAGATCTGGCAAGAACAGTATATGAAAGGAAAATACAGGCTTATTCCTCATAAACATGGATGGAAAATTTATAAATTAAATAACACCAGATTGACTTTAGAAATGTATAAAAAAGGAAAACCACTCATTGAGTTATATTTAATGAATTTAAAATTTTAAAGAATTGATCACTAAAATTTATGACATTATGTACAGAAATATGGAAAAATGTATATCATCATTTCAATAAATGCAGAAAAATAAAATTAAGCACCCATTCATCTTTTAAAAAGCTCTCAGCTGACTACAAACAGAATGAAACTTCTTTATCTGGTAAATGCTATCTCTTGCAAACATTAAACTTAGTGGTGAAATAGTGAAACCTTTCCTCTAATATAAGAAATGGAACAAGTATGCACACTTCCCTAGACACTGTAGGAGAAAATGCTAAAGTCTATGAATGTAATTATAAATTTATTTAATTCTTTTTTTCATTCTATAAGTTTTTGCTCCAGCATTTTGAAGCTTTGTTGTTAGGTACATACATATTCAAGATTGTCATGTTTTCTTAGTAAATTATCTTTTTTAAATCATTTCTTATGCCTATATTTATTTCTGGTACTACGTATTCTTTTAATGTCTATTTGTCTGATATTAATAAAGTCACTTCAGCTTTCTTTTGGCTATTGACTGCATGGACATCATTTCCTATTGTTTTACATTTTTCTTTTTTTAAATTATTTTAAACTTTGTAAAGATAAAATTCACACACCATAAAATGTACCCATTTAAAATTTACAATTCAATGGGCTTCAGCACGTTCGCATAGTTCTGCATCTACCACTATATTCAAATGTAGAACATTTTAGTCAATGTAGAAGTAAACTCTGTACCCACATCAGCCACTCCTCATTTCTGTCATCTTCCCCACTGCTGCTTCCTATTCCCCACCCTCAGTCATAGACAATCACTCATCTTCCTGACTCTGTAGATTTGCTTTCTCTGGACATTTCATATAAATGAAATCATGCAGTACATGACTCTTGGTGACTGGCTTCTTTCACTTACCATAATGTAACATTTTCAAGGTTGATCTATATATTGTTGCATGCATCAGTTCTTCATTTTGTTAAATTGCTGAATAATATTCCATTGTGTGGATATAATATATTTAGTTTATTCATTAACTTAATGAATAGTGTTTCTACCTTTTAGCTATCATAAATGATGCTGCTATAAACTTTTGCTTTCCCTGTGGACATACACTTTCATCCATATTGGATATGCATTTAGGAGTGGAATTCCTGGGTCATATGGTAACTAGATGTTTAAGGGTTTTGTTTGTTTGTTTGTTTGTCTTTTTTTGTTTTTTGAGACAGAGTCTTGCTCTATTGCCCAGGCTTGAGTGCAATGGCACAATCTTGGCTCACCACAATCTCTGCCTCCTGAGTTCAAGCAATTCTCCTGCCTCAACCTCCTGAGCAGCTGAAACTACAGGCACCCACCACCACACCTGGCTAATTTTTGTATTTTTGGTAGAGATGGGGTTTCAACATGTTGCTCAGGCTGATCTTGAATTCCTGACTTTGTGATCCACCTGCCTCAGTTTTCCAAAGTGCTGGGATTACAGATGTGGGCTACCACACCTGGCTTATGTTTAAGTTTTTAAGAAACTACCAGACTTTCTTTCAATGTGGCTACACCATTTTACATTCCCACTAGCATTGTATGGTGATTTAGATTTTTTTGTGTCTTCACCAACACCTGTTATCTGACTTCTTGATTCTAGCCACTCTAGATGGTGAAAAAAAGTATCTCATCATGAATTTGATTTGTAGTTCCCTGGTAAGTATTGATGCCAAGTATCTTTTCATGTCTTTTTAGAATCTATTTTTAAAAATAGACTCTGTCTTTTAATGATTGAGTTGTATAAAATCTTTGTATATTATAGCTATGTGTATCTGTCAAAGAAAAAAATGCAAGTCTGGACATTAGTAAGAAATGTCTTTATTAATATTGCAATAAAAGGAAGGGAGCTATGTCAACAGGAAAATCTTTGTCACCATAAACTATCAAAGCAACTCAGGCAGAAAGGGATATTTTTTATAAACAGAAACAAGCAAGCGTAGAAGAAATCCGATGTGAGGAATAGAATGAGCCAGTGGCATGATTGGACAGTTAGGTTTGAAATGTTTTTCTCTGTGGTCAGGCAATTCTCAGAAGGGATGTTCTTTTTCCAGTGATGATTATTTAAACTCAAGAGTAAGTCAAAATCCAGTGACTTTGGGAAAGAAGAGAAGCCTAAATAAATTTTAGTCCAGGCAAGTTAGTGAGCATTATATCCAGATTGGTCAGTGTGGATAAACAAGTCAACTAATAATTTATGAGACAAAAAATGGGAATCTTGAAGGTCTGTGTCTGGTCTCATTCTAGGTAAAGAAGGGGGTTATCTTTGACTCTTATCTAAATCACATGGGAAAAGGCAATTCTTTGCAATAAGCTATTCCATGGAACACAAAAAGGTGAGGATATTTCCTAATCATCACTATTCGTTAGGAGCACGGGGCTCAGGTCAAATTCAACATTTTTATCTCTTATCAGAAATCAGATTTGTAAATTTTTTCCCCACTCTATGGGTTGTTTATTCTTTTCATGGATGGTATTTTTTTAAAGGGCTTTTAACTTGGACAAAGTGAATTTTATCTATTCTTTCTTTTGTTTCTTTTGCTTTTGTTGACATATGTAAGAAACCATTGTCCAATTTATGGTCATGGAGATTTACCTTCTATGTTTTTTTCTAAGAGTTTATAGTTTTAGCTTTACATTAGAGCTTTGATTTAATTTCAGTTAACTTTTATATGATGTGAAGTAAGGTTACAACTGCGTTCTTTTTCATGTGGATATCCTGTTGTTCCAGCATAATTTGTAGAAAAGTCTACATTCCATTGATTTGTCTTGGCATCCTTTAAAAAATCTGTTGACTGAATATGAGAAGTTTAATTTTTAGATTTTTTGTTCTGTCCCATTGATCTGTATGTCCATAGTTATGTCAGTACTACACAGTCTTGATTACTATAGTTTTGTTGTAAGTTTTGGAATCTGGACGCATGAGTCCTCCAATGCTGTTCTATTTTTTTCAAGATGTTCTAGCTATTTTGGGTCTCTTGAATTTTCATATGAATTTTAGGATTAACTTGTAAAATTTCTGCAAAAAGTCAGTTGAAATTTTGACAGGGCTTGCACTGAATCTGCAAATTGATTTGGAGAGTATTATTATTTTTAAAATATTAAATTTCTTAATACATGAACAAGGGATGTCTGAATTTATTTAGATCTCCTTTAGTTTCTTTCAACAATGTTTTGAAGTTTTAGAAGCATAAGTTTTTCATTTCATTTCATAAATCTATTTTAATGCATTTTCTTCTCTTTCATGCTACTGTAAATAAAATGTTTCATTAATTTAGTTTTTGATATATTAATTGCTACTGTATAAAATACAATTAAGTTATGTATATTGATTTTCTTATACCCTGTAGCATTTTTGAATTAATTTATTAATTGATATGGTTTGGCTATGTCCCCACCCAAATCTTATCTTGAATTGTAGCTCCTATGATTCCCACATGTTACATGTGGGACCCATTAGAAGGTAATTGAATCATGGGGGCAGGTCTTTCCCATGCTGTTCTTGTGACAGTGAATAAGTCTCAGGAGAGCTGATGGTTTTATAAAGTGGAGTTCCCCTGCACACGCTCCTTTGCCTGCTGCCATGTAAGATGTGACTTTGCTTCTCCTTTGATTTCCCCATGAATGTGAGACCTCTCCAGCCATCTGGAACTGTGAGCCAATTAAACCTCTTTCCTTTAAAAATTACCCAGTCTCAGGTATGTCTTTATTAGCAGCATGAGAACAGACTAATATATTAATTCTAATAAATTTTCAGTGTATGTTTCAGGAATTTTTTTCTATACAAAGTTCATGTTATCTGCAACTAGAGAGAATTTTCTTTCTATCTTTCCATTCTGGGTGACTTTTATGTTTTTTCTTCACTAATTGCCCTGGATACCCAATACAGTATGAATATAAATGTTAGCAGTGAACATCTTTGCCTTGTCATTGATCTTACGGAAAAGGATTCAGTCTTTTGTCATTAAGTATGTTGCTAATGCAGATTTTTTTGTAAGTTCCCTTTTCACATTTAGGAAGTTCTTTTCTATTCCTAGTTAATTGAGGGTTTTTGTTTACTTGCTTCTTTTTAATTAGGAAGGGGTGTTGAATTTTGTTAAATAATTTTCTGCACCTAGTGAACTCATGTAGTTTGCATACTTTAATGAAGTGATGTATTACATTAATTTTAAAATGTTAAACCAATCTGTCTTTACTGTGTTCTTTAATTTTCATTTATTTGTAAATTTCCAATTTTCTTTCTGTTATTAATTCTTAATTACATCCTATTGTGATTAGAGAACATACTTGGTATGATTTCTATCCTTTTAAATATACTGATGTTTGTTTTATGGCCAAGTGTATGGTCTATCAACAGAATCTTTTATGTGCTCTTCAGAAGAATGTGTATTTTGCTGTTATTGGATAGAGTGTTTGTAATGTCATTAAGCCTACTGGGTGTAAAGTGTTGTTCAAGTCCTCTGTTTCTTTGTTGAACTAGCTTTTCCATTCATTATTGAAAGTGGAGTATTGAAGTCTTCAACAGTTTTTGCTGAATTGTTTATTTTCCCTTAAAACCTTTTTTAAAAAAATTTATTTATTTTATTTCACAGATGAGGTCTCATTATGTTGCCCAGGCTGATCTCAAACTCTTAGGCTCAAGTGATCCTCTCCCTTCAGCCACCTGAAGTGCTTAGATTATAGGAGTGAACCACCATGCCTGGCTTTTCTCCTTTAAATTCTGTCAGTACTTTACGCATTTTGTGGCTCAGTTGTTAGGAGAATATATGTTTATAATTCTTATATTTTCCTGAAGGATTTATCCTCTTAACATTACCAAATGTCCCTCTATATATCTAGCAATACTTTATTACCTTAAAGTCTATTTTTCTGATATTAGTATAGCCATTCCAGCTTTCTTGTCATTGCTCTATGAATATTTATCATTTTCCATATTTTTCTTTTAATCTATTTGTATCTTTGATATATCTGTGACGTATGATCTATTTGTACTGTTGATGTATAATTTATTTGTATCTTTGATGTATATACATCTTATTTAGGCAACATATAGTTGGATCCTTAATTCAGGAAGGGTCTGTCTTTTGATTACATCATTCTACTCATTTACATTTAGTGTTGTTACTGGTGTAGCTGAATGTATGTTTGCCATTTTACTTTTTGTTTCCTGCTTCATATCTTTTTGTTGCTCTATTCCTCATTTAGTGTATTTTTACATTAGGTGAACTTTTTTCTTTGCTATTTTAGAGACAGAGTCTTATTTTCTAGTGCAGAATTTTACTTCCTTTAATAAGATTTTTTTTTCTCTCTCTTTCTTTGTAAGTTTTTTTGTGTATGGCTACTCTGCAGGTTACCATGTACATTTTATCTTATACTAACTTAATTATAGTGAGATAAAAAAGTTTTACTTTCATATAACTCTCTCTTTCCTTTTTTGTGATATTATTTCTATATTTGTTGCAAACCCTGTAATTCATTGTTATAATTGTTACTTTATATAATTGTATGCCTATTTATGGAAGCTGAGTAAAGGACAGCAAGGATGTATTTGTAAAGTTTGTTATATTAGCCTTTTTATTTATTATTTCTGGTTCTTTTCATTTTCCTGTAGATGAACTTCACCCTCTGGTGCTACTTCCTTATTCCAGTACAAATTTGTTCCCACCTACATCCTTTGTGTACTTATTGTCAAATATATTACATTTCTGTATTTTGTAGGTCTGACAATAAGATTATACACCTATTGTTTTATACAATTGCTTTTAAATTAGTTAACAGATGGAATTCTAATTTATACTTTTTTGTAATTACATAAGTACTTAGACTATCGCTTCTTTTTAAAAATTCCAGCATATTTGAATTACTATCTGCAGGTATATGCTTTCATCTAGAAAATTTCCTTTAGTGTTTACAAGAAGCACTATAGTGGGACGGCTAACAGCAAATTCTTGTTTTGTTTGTTTGTTTAAAAATCTTAGAATGTCTTAGGATATCCGTTTTCAAAGGATAGTTTTGCTGGATATAGAATTCTTGGTTGAATTGTTGTTTTCCTTTCAATATTTTTAATATGTCATTCCAACACCCTGTGGCCTCCGTGGTTTCTGAAGAGAAATGAAGAGTTCTTAATCTTGTTAAGAATGACTTGTATGTGATGAGTTGTTTCTGTCTTGCCAGCTTCTAGATTATCCCTTTATCTTTATCTTTTGATAGATTAAGTACAATATGTTTTAGCATGGATCTCTTTGTGTTTATCTTACTTAGAATGTGTTGAGCTTCTTAGATGTGTACACCAATTTTTTAAAAAATCATGTCTGACAAGTTTCTGTTATTTCTTTAAATATTCTTTCTGTCTCTTTCATTATCTCCTTTTACTTGTGGAATTCTCATTACATATATTTAGTACCTTGCTGGAGTCCCCCATTTTTCTGAGGCTCTGTTTGGTTTTCTTTATTTTTCCTTTCTATTCCTCAGACTGAATAATCTCAATTGACTCATTGTTCAGTTAACTGATTCTTTCTTCTACTTGCTCATACCTGCTACACAGACCCTCTAGTGAATTTTTAAATTTCAGTTATTGTAATTCTCAACTACTTTTCCATAATTTAGATCTTTTTAAATGTGCTATATTTGGTGAAATGTAGCTCTCATATTTTCCTTTAGTTCTTTTTAAATTTTTTAAAATTGTAATTAGGAGTACAAGTGGTTTTGGTTACATGGATGAATTGTATAGTGAGGAAGTCTGAGATTTTAGTACACTCATCACTTGAGTATGTACATTGTGCCCAATATGTAGTTTTTCATTCCTTACCTTCCTCTCACTCTACCCCACTCTGAGTTTCCAGTGACCATTATACCACTCTTTATGCCTTTGACTACTCATAGTTTGGTTCCCACTAATAAGTGAGAACATACTGTATTTATTTTTCCATTTCAGAGTTACTTTACTTAGCATGATAACCTCCAGTTTCATCCAAGTTGTTGCCAAATCAATTATTTCATTCTTCTCCATGGTCGAGTAATATTCCATAGTATATATGTACCACATTCTCTTTATCCACTCATTGACTTATGGGCACTTAGGTTGATTTCATATCTTTGCAATGTTGAATTGTGCTACAATAAACATGTGTGCAGGTGAATTTTGATATATTGACTTCTTTTCCTTTGGGTAATGGAATTGCCAGATCAAATGGTAGGTCTACTTTTACTAAATAGTTCAGAAATCTCTATACTGTTTTCAGTAGAGGTTGTACTAATTTATCATCCCACCAGCAGTGCATAAGCATTCCCTTCTTACCACATCCATGCCAACATCTATTGTTTTTGACTTCTTAATAATGGCCATTCTGGCTGGGGTATGGTGATATCTCATTGTGGTGTTAATTTACATTTCACTGACAATTAGTGATATTGATCATTTTTTCATGTTTATGGCCATTTGCACATATTCTTTTGAGAAATGTCTATTCACATCACTTGCCCACTTTTAAATGAGATTCTTTGCTTTTTTCTTGCTGATCTGCTTGTGTTCCTTGTAGATTCTGGATATTAGTGTTTTGTCAGATGCATAATTTGCAAATGATATTTCCTCCCATTCTACAGGTAGTAAATATCATCTGTTTACTCTGATGATTATTTCTCTTTCTGTGCAGAAGCCTTTTTGTTTAATTATGTCTCATTTATTTATGACTTTTTGTTGCATTTCCTTTTGGGGTTGTAGTCATAAAATCTTTGTCTACGTCAATGTATAGGAGACTCTTCCCTAGGTTTTCTTCTAGAATTTTCATGATTTCAGCGCTTAGATTTAAGTCTTTAATTCATCTTGAGTTAAGTTTTGTATATGTGAGAGACAGAGATCTGGTTTCATTCTTCTACATGTGGTTATCCAGTTCTCCCAGCACCATTTATTAAATAAGGTGTCCTTTCCCCAATTTATGTTTTTGTATGCTTTGTTAAGGATCACTTGGTTGTTAGTATTTGCCTTCATTTCTAGGTTCTCTATTCTGTTCCATTGGTCTATGTGTTTACTTTTATGTTATTACCATGTTGTTTGGTTACTATAAACTTGTAGTATCAGTCAGGTAATGTGATGCCTCCAGATTTGCTCTTTCTGCTTAGGATTTCTTTGGCTGTTCAGGTTCTTTTGTGGTTCCATAGGAATTTTAGGATTCCTTTTCTACTTCTGTGAAAAATGATGTTGATATTTTGATAGGAATTGCATTGAATCTGTTGATTGCTTTGGACAATATAGTGAGTTTCACCCTATGGATTCTTCCAATCTATGAGCATGGGATGTATTTCTATTAGCTTGCACCATCTGATTGCTTTTAGCCATGCTTTGTAGTTCTTCTTGTAGAAATCTTTCACTTCCTTGGGTATTTTATTTTATTTTTCATAGCTGTTGTAAAAGGAATTAAGTTCTTGATTTGATTCTCAGTTTGATTGTTGTTGGTGTATGGCAGTGATACTGTCTTGTTTACATTGATTTTGTAACCTGATACTTTACTGAATTCATTTATGAGATCTTGGAGTCTTTCAGAGGGGTCTTCTAGAGTTTTCTAGGTTAAGGTAACTAGGAAACAGAGATAGTTTGTCTTTCTCTTTTCCAGTTTGGATGCCCTTTATTTCTTCTTTTGCTTGATTGCTCTGGCTAGTACTTCTCTTTAGTTCTTTACATATGCTTTCCTTTAGCTCTTTTAGCATATTTTAAATAACGATTTGAGCATTTTCCTAGTAAGTTATATGTCTGGACTTCCTCAGGGACAGCTTTTATTAATTGCTTGCTTTTTTCCTTATGTATGGGCCATACTTTTTAAAAATTTATTTTTATGCAGTGTGATTTTTTTGTTGTTAAAGATTGGACATTTTGTGTACTATAATATAGCAGCTCTATACATCAGTTTTTCTTTCTTCCCAGGTTCATATTGCTTCTTGGTGTGGTATTTGTTTGTTTAGTGACTTTTTTGAACCAATTGTGTAAAGGCTGTATATTTTTGTCATGTGTATTCACTGCAGTTTATGTTCCATAGCTTAGTGATCAGCTACTCATTGAACAGAGATATATGCCTGAAAGAAAAAAAATTCTGAGTCTTTGCAAATGGGCTGTGTGTACTGGGGGCATGTCTTCAGTCCTAATCTGGGTGATTTACAGTCCTGATTTGGCTCTCACTTCTGGCTTGGGGAGAATCTAAAGGTCAGGCATAGAATAGGTGAAAACTCAGCATATTCTCAGGGCTTTTCTGAGCTGCACCCAGCCCTGGGCATGTGGATGGACTCCTAGGCTTTTAGGATATGTTATAGCTTTTCAAAGCCTTCATTCTTCCCAAAAAATCCTATTCTTTAGTCTTTCCTCTCAAGCTTTTGGTGAGTTTATTTTTCACCCCAATGACTACCCATTGCCCCAGGGTGCAGCAACAAATATGTTTGGCTCTAAATGTTTTCAACAGAGGTCATATGGTTAGCTGCTTCAGACCTGGGAGAAAGTCCAGTAAGTTGAGACAAAGACAACCCCTTTGAGCCAGTCCTCCAGGGCACTCCTAGACAGGCTGAGCAACCAAACACAGTTCTTTGTGAATGAGATCTGTTCTGCTTCCTCTGGTACTAGTACCTATGCTGGGACCATAAACTTTTTTCTTTGGGGTTTGTTGCCAAGCTGAGGAGCAGGATATGGGACCAGGGGAAATTAAAAGACCACAAAGCTTGCCATTCTTACTGAGGTTCTGGTGTTTTTTTCTTGGTTGAACACTTTGCCCTGCTTGTTATAGGCTCTTGGTTTGTTTCCAGAGATCTAAAAAGTTGCTTCTGACAGTTTTTATCAGCCTTTTCATTGCCTTTTTGGAGCAATGGGCTTTGGAGTTTCCTATGCTGCCATTTTCTCTGACATCCCATAACCAAATTTTGATTGCATTAATTTCTATATTTTATATATTCCACTACTTTATGGATATCAGCTATTCTCTTTATTATTCTCTTTCTTCTATCATTTTGGATTTGATTTAATTTTCTTTTTTTACATTCTTCAGATAAAATTTTAGATCTTTGACTTTTCAACCTTTCTTCTTTTCTAATAAATGTGTTTAAGATTAGAAATTCCCCTTTCAGTAGTATTTCTGGAGCCTTGGTTTATTGTATCATTCATTATCTATTAACTAATAAAGTTTTAGGGCTAAAAAGGGAGAACTAGTAAAAATATTAGATTAATTCTAAATAACACAAGAAAGGAGAAACAAGAAATATAAAAAATCTGAGTCAACTTCAAAGTACATGGTAAAATAGCAGATATAAACCAGCCTTATCAGTCATTACATAATATGTAAATGGACTCAATTCTTCAAGTATGTAAAGGTTAAGATAGCCAGACTGGAAAAGGAACTATAGGATGCTTATAAGAAAGAGCTACTCCATTGCCAACATTAACCAAAGAACCGGTGATGCAGTTGAGGAAGGAGACCCATAATGCTCTTCAGTCTTCTGCATTGCATCTCAAAAGAGAAGCTGGAAGTCAGCCAGAAGGGAGACTGGTTGGCACCTCCAGCTAGGGTAAAAATAAGACCCCTACTGCTTCCCACAATCTCTTCTATAGATTGCAGGCATGGTATGGAGGAATCTTTCTGGAAGGTATTGTTTTTACCCAAACAAGATCAAATCCCCACCTAAGCCATATACCCCATGCCTACTCCATGAGACAAGATCCTTTCACATGTGATTTCTAAAACTGTAAACCCAAGATCCTTTCACATATAATTTCTAAAGCTGTAAACACAAGACCCTTTCATGTGTAATATCTAGAGTTGTAAGCTTATATAAAGGCAGGGCTTCTCTTTGTCAGGCAAGTTTGGCTATTAGGCAGCTATGCCGCCTTGCTCCTGGCTAAAATAAATCACCCCTTCCTTCCTAGTTCGATGTCTGAGAGGTCTGTTTCTCATGGCCATTTCTGCTTTATAGTTACACTAACATTATACAGAATAGGCTGTAAGGCAACAATCATCAGTAGAACCGGGGACATTCCATAAATGGGCTAACTGACCAGAAGGATATTAGTAAATATGTATGTACCCCCAAAAAACAAAAGACATAAATCAGCAATCGCCAGAACTAAAACAAAGAAAAGCAATACATAACCAATGTGGAAGACTTTAACAAACTCCATAACTAATAAAACAAGAAGATAATAAAAATAAGAAGTATATAGATCTGGACAGGACACCTAATAAAAGACCTAATGAATATACAGAAAACATTGCATCCAATAGTAGCAGAATGCTCGTTCTTTCAAGCATATAGAATCATTTACCCAGATTGGCTGTACATTGGACCATAAAAAAGTCTCAACAAATGTCACAGGATTAGAGTTATTCAGAGTAGGTTCTCTGACCACAGTGGAATTAAGCTAGGAATCAGTAGAAAATCCCTTACTGTTAGGAAATTAAACAATTCACCTCTAAATAATCCATGTGCCAAGAGGAAGTCACACTTGAAACTATAATGTATTTTGAACTGAATAATAAAATATGCCACAAATGGACCTCTCTAGCATCCAGCAACCAGGGCTTAACCCTTGCCCAGAAGTTGGTCTTTAGGGGTCTGCTCCAGCATGAAGGTCATGTCTGCTATTTCAAGTTTGCCCTTTGCCACGCGTTAACAATTTAGATAACACCCTCTAGCCCACCACCTTGTTAGAGCCATGACTTCACATCTTCTACACAACCAGCATACTACTCTTAGCCCAGTGTGGATGCAATAAGCTTCTTCTGGCAAGAGCAACCTATTATTAACCATTTCTGGTTATCCTCGGCAGTGGTGTCTTTGCAAAGTGGAAAATATTCTTTAATTCCAAGCAAGGACAAAAGTGTTCAAAGCTTTATAAGGCTTTAGTCACCCAAAGAACCAATTCATGTGACTATTTATCTTTTTCTGCCCTTGTAAATCATCACCTCGGAGGTATCCCGATACTCTTGATTTCCAACGGACAAGCTTCTTGCAAATGAACAATTTCAATTGCTATATCCATAGTGCTACTCAACATACCCTCAAGCAGCATACTTAACATGAAAGCCTGTTTAATTGCCAGTAAATAGTAGAATAATCTTTTGAACAATGTAACAAACATAATTGAAATAATCTTAATGTGTTTCATGTGGTAATAACCACTTATGTAAGATTAACACCATAGAAAGAAAAGACAAGGAGGCAGGTAGGCTTTGCAGTAAATCCTTCTGTTGTTTCCCCAGCTGGTCACTTTTGTTTCCTTTGTAAGTTTTTCAGCTAAATGAAATAAGGAACTATCATCTTATAAATAGTCAGTGAAAGTGAATAATTGGTAGTGTATTTATTATCTTAGCATGTTGAATTAAATGTGTGAAATGAAAATTCAAAAGCTACAGCATAAGACAGCACTTAAGAGGAAGGCACTTTGCACAGGAACTTCTTTAAGAAGAAAACTAAAGATTCATTCATTCATTCATCAACAATTCAATGTACCATTAAATCAGTGGTGATGCCTGAAGTTAATGGTTTTATCTGACTCTACCCCAAAGTCCTGTGAACCTAGAATTTGTATCTAGGGTAACACTACAATGAAGAAAATAACTGAATAATCTAAAGCACCTGCTCTCTTACATTCTCTCTCGTGTCTCTTTTGATGACTCTGTGAGACAGGTAATATCCATTCCATTTTAAGGACAAAGAAGCCCACACTCAGAGACGTGAATTGGCCACATTACTAGTTAACATTTGGTGGGAATTCCCATTGTGCTGCTGAGCCCCAGGGCCTTATTCTTTCCCTACACCACAAAGTGCAGCAAGCACAGACCCCACAGGTTCAAGGTGGATCAGAAGGAAGGGAATGTTTGGATTATATCAGGGTCTGCTTTAATCGGGCATCATGAGGTGACAGACATGGAGACAACTGCCTTTGAAAGTGCAGTTTACACTTCACAGTTCCCAAGAGGGAGGCCAAATCATGCAGGGGCCATACGGGGAACACCAGGCTGGTGGGAAGGCAGAAGGAGCCAGCAGGTAGCAAGGCTCAGAGACTTCACTGTGATTCCCACAGGAAAGAATGGGTGAGGCAGGGTGGGAATCTTTAGGATTCCAGTACTGAGCTTATAGGGGTGGTCTCTAACTGTCTGATACCTGGCCGACATTGTTTAGCTGTGTCCCCACCCAAATCTCATCTTGTATTGCAGCTCCCATAATTCCCATGTGTCATGGGAGGGACCCGGTGGGAGATAACTGAATCATGGGAGTGCTTTTCCCCATACTGTTCTCGTGGTAGTGAAGGAGTCTTACGAGATCTGATGGTTTTATAAGGGGTTTCCCCTTTTGCTTGAGTCTCATTCTCTCTTGCTTGCCACCAGGTAAGATGTCCCTTTGCTCTTCTTTCATCTTCCACCATGATTGTGAGGCCTCCGCAACCATGCGAAACTGTGAGGCCATTAAACCTCTTTCCCTTCTAAATTACCCAGTCTTGGATATGTCTTCATTAGCAATGTGACAGCAGACTCATACACTGACCCTGGGGTAATTTAGAGCAGGGGAAGTGTTGGCCTGGTGCATGGAAATTACATAAAGAAGGGGTTGGCAATGTGGGATTTGGAGGGGTGGTTTACATAGGAAAGGAACACTCACAGGTCAGTTATTTATTGTCTCTAGGAATTTGCCCTGAGAAGGGCAGTCCCTCCAGGATTAGCAAAGATCTAAGGAGGTCAAAGCAACACAAAACACAGAAAATTTAAAAAACATAGATGATAGAGAGAAATCTATAATTTCTATTTAGATGGTAGGGAAACCAGGGCTTTTCATCTAAAGCTCTTTTGCAGAAGCAACAACAGAGGGCCTGGGGATGGAGCACAAACCCTGCCGTGCTTCTGCTCCAGCTGTGGGCACTCCGGCGCATGGAGGGCATCCTGCATGTGCATCTGCATGGCAGACAGCAGGTGTGCTCCAGACACCTTGAAGGAAGAATCAGTGACTATCTTTGGTGGGGTTTCCCAGACCCTGAACCAAGGACTTCTTGTATGGAGGCAGTTTATTTGGGAGGCGATTTTAGAAGTGAGAAAGTAGGGAAAGTGAGAAGGGGAACAGAAAAAGTCCAATCTAAGCAGCACTAAAGACAGGGCCATGTTTGTGGGCACATGAGGTTCGATCCTGCAGGAGACTCTTAGAACAACCATTGCAGCATGCCCCAGACTTGTCTCCCACCCCAGGAGGAGGAGGCTGGGCATTCTGTCACTAGCTCTCAGCCGCCATCCTTTGAGAGTTGCCTCAAGAAAGGATGAAGTGAGCACTAATGTCTCTATTTCTGGGCCATAATTGCATTCAGGTGGGCCAACTCTTAGAGTGTAGATGAAGAAGAGGAGACGTGCAGGCATTTGAAGGGAGAATCACAGCTATAAGTGAACCCAGGTGGGCTGAGGGCATCCAGGGAAGGTATCAAGAGGATTAGCTATAAGGACAGAAGAATAAAATGTATGGTTTCTTTTTGAAGAACATGAATGCGTTGATTTCATTCTCATCCATGCAGGTCATAATGTGTACAGAAAGCAATAGGTATGACTACTGGCTTTCCTGTTTGATCTCAGGACCAAAAAATTGGTGTGTGTCTCCTGAGCATTTCATCTGTTTGTAGTTCTGTGTACACCATGAATTGTGTAATTCCTAGTGTTCCCTCCTTGTGTCAGCTAAAAAAAACCCAGAAGCTTAGAACCAAAATTTATGCCTTACCTCCACCAAGTGTAGAGATAGTTTAGAAGTTACTATTTTATATTGATTTCAAGATCTCTTTATAATCTTACTCTCACTCTTCTTTCTCTTTTCATTCTGAATTTGAATCTATGATTCATTGCTATAGTTCGTATGTCTTTACAAGGTGTCCTGACTCTTAGACAAAATTCTTGTGCTAGTGAGGAATCTTGGTTGCAAGTGTCAGACACCTAACTCAGAGTAGGCTAAACAACAAGAAAGAATGTTTCGGCATACATAACTGTGAGGAAAACATCTTGCTCCAGGTATACTTGGATCCAGAAATTCAAATAACATCATTAATATTTTCTTTCTCTTATCTCTCTCCCTTCTTCCTTCTTTTCCTCTCCCTTTGTTATTTTTCAGTTATCTCTCTCACCTCTTTCAGCTTTCCTCTGTGTTGGCTTTACTCTCAGCAGGATTATTCCATTTAGTCTTAGTCTGTCCTCACACTGCTAATAAAGACATACCTGAGACTGGATAATATGTAAAGGAAAGAGGTTTAATGGAATCACAGTTCCACATGGCTGGGAGGCCTCACAATCATGGTGGAAGATGAAGGAAGAGCAAAGGTATGTCTTACATGGCTGTAGGCAAGAGAGAATGACAATCAAGTTAAGAGGGAAACTCCTTATGAAGCCATCAGATCTCATGAGACTTCTTCACTACACAGGAACGGTATGGAGGAAACCACCACGAGGATTCAATTACCTCCCACCAGGTCCCTCCCACAACATGGGGGAATTATGGAACTTACAATTCAAGATGAGATTTGGGTGGGGACACCGCCAAACCATGTCAGTGGCGCAGAATGACCACTGGCTGCTCTAGGTTCAGATCAGTTACAAGTGATGAACCCGGAACTACCATCAGAGGACGTCACCTTTTTCTTGGTAGCTTGAGCAAGTTTCCTCAATGGGCTCTGATGAGTCCTGCTTCAATTAACTTTGCACTTCTGTGATGGGGTCTTCAGTTCTGGAGACACTTGCAATGGGTACCCCATCAGAAGGAGAAGAAGGAGAGAAGGAAAGACTGCTGCAAAGTCACAAATGAGCTGCCCCAGTTTATAGCCATAAGAAATTCATGGTCTGATAGGTAGATATGGTAGCCAGGGGGTGAAGGAGAGAGGTGGGAGAGAAACATGTGTCATATGTTGACTACTCACATTTGCTAGACCTTGGGCTGAGCATTTCACATGGGGTATGTCACTGAATCCTCAAAAGAGCCCTGTGAGGCAAGGTCAGTTTCTACTCACAGTTTAAAAATGGGAAAAGTGAGGCATAGCTAGGAAGTGATGAAGACAGGATTCAAAGACACGCACATTGGCTCTGAAACCAAGACTGTTAGCCAGGATGGAAGAGCTGGTTTGGGCAGCAGAAGAGATAAAAAGGCTATTTCTGTAGAAAAGGACCCATGCTACTGGGTGGGTGAAGGTGGGGTAGAGAACTAGGCTACTTTTGAACATGGAAAGTTTGAAATGCCTTTGAGGCATCCATGCAGAGTCAGAGGTAGACAGTTAAATACCTGTGCATGGAATGCTAAGGAGACATTTGGGCCACAGATAGAACTTTGGAGGCAGTGAAGTCATGGGCAGGTATTTGCTTGCCTGGACAGAGGGGCCTGTGTGAGAGAGAGGGGACAACAGACTCAAACCTTCAGTATCTTTACCGTGGCATGGCCAATTAGAGAAGGCATAAAATAATTTTCCAGAAAAAGAAAAAAAGAGAGTATTGATTAGCAGAAGCCCAGGGAAGAGTGTTTCAGAAAGAAGGCAGGGTCTATAGTGTCAAATAAATACTACTTTGATAAGATAAAAATTGAAAAAGGTCCCTTGGCATGAGGGCATGGCTACCATAACAAAGTCGTTTCACTGACTGTTGGGTGGTGAACCAGATCAGTGAGTCAGGAGTAGGTCGATGTGTGGGTGTGAATAAAAGGGCTTAGTGAGAATACACGGCCTCGTCAAAAGATTTGGAAACACAAAACAGAGGCGTGTCAAGGAGGATGTGGGGGATGGGAAAGAGGATTGAACATGTTAGAAATTTATGGGTTCAATTTGAATAGGAAGTGTCAGTATAAACTCATCTTCTGTTTTCTTTCCCCAAACACATATTTTCTAGCTCTTTTCACTGAAAACGCCTAGGAACAAGGATGTCCCAATAGCAAAAAAATCCTGTCATCCAGAGTGTGGGTGTTAAATACTGTTTCCCCCAAAAGGAATCAGAGATTCTTACAGAAAGGGGTGTTTTCCGTTCTGGAGTGGGAAGCATTTAATATGATTCTAGGACTTCCTGTGCCTGAATGCAAGGAAGCATTAAAAGACCAATGGCTCATGTCAAAAAAACACGAGACACAGTGGCTCACGCCCGTAATCCCAGCACTTTGGGAGGCCGAGGCGGATGGATCACAAGGTCAAGAGATTGAGGCCATCCTGGTCAACATGGTGAAACCTCATCTCTACTAAAAAAAAATACAAAAATTAGCTGGGCATGGTGGTGCACACCTGTAGTCCCAGCTACTCGGGAGGCTGAGGCAGGAGAATTGCTTGAACCCAAGAGGCAAAGGTTGCGGTGAGCCGACATTGCGTCATTACACTCCAGCCTGGGCAATAAGAGCAAAACTCCGTCTCAAAAAAAAAAAAAAAGAAAGAAAAAACACGGGATCCAAATACAAGGGCTCCTTTTCACCTCCAATAGGACAATTTAGGGCACTGGGGACATTGTTAATGAAATAATGGGTTAATAAACCTGCAAAAATGGAGAGAAGGAAGGAAGGAAGGAGGTGTCTGATGAGTGGGGAGGAAGTGAGAATCTCATCTCCAAATGTAACCCCCAG
The DNA here is from genome assembly GCF_001604975.1 of Cebus imitator. Lineage (NCBI taxonomy): Eukaryota > Metazoa > Chordata > Mammalia > Primates > Cebidae > Cebus > Cebus imitator. The sequence continues at coordinate 7,003,268 of NW_016107460.1, read as the reverse complement.
GTGTCGAGGGAGAGAGCTGGAGGGAGGTGACTGAATCATGAAGGCAGTTTCCCCCATGCTGTTCCTGTAGCAGTGAGTGAGTTCTCTTGAGAGCTGACGGTTTTAAGAAGTGTCTGGCAGTTTCCACTTTGTTCCTCTCTCCCTCCTGTTGCCATGTAAGACCTGCCTTGTTTCCCCTTTACCTCCTGCCATGATTGTTAAGTTTCCTGAGGCCTCCCCAGCCATGCAGAACTGTGAGTCAATTAAATCCCTTTCCTTTATAAATTACCCGTCTCAGGTGGTATCTTATAGCAGTGTGAGAACAGACTAATATCGATGGTAAGTACACAGGAGCTTCTGATGAGATCTTGAGACCTGTGGAGGGGGAAGAGCTGAGTGCAGGAGATGGAAGGAGGAGGAGGCTTTGATAATGAGGGGATTGAAAAAGCAGTCATTGGTGGTGTGGGGCAACTTGCCACAATGACAGCAAGGCATTCAGGGATGACAAGGGACACAAGAAGCAAGAAATGTTGGACAATATAAGGAAGGTGTCTTCGTTTCCTCAAGCTGCTGTGACACTCTCATGGGCTGGGCAAATTAAACAGTAGGCAATTTTATCACAGTTTTGGATGGCAGAGGTCCAAGATCAAGGTGTCATCAGGGTTGGCTTTTGGTGAGGACTTTCTTCCTGGCTTGTGGATGGTTGCTTTCTCATTGTGCCTTCAACTTGGACTTTCCTCTGTGCATGCATGGAAAGACAGAGACAGACAGACAAACAGAGAGAGAGAGAGAGAAAGAGAGAGAGAGAGAGATCCAGTCTTTTCCTCTGTTTTTTTTTTAAATTATTTTGTATTTTTTTTAGGCCCTGGGTACGAGATTCTTTTTTTTTTTATCGCATTTTAGGTTTGGGGGTACATGTGAAGAACATGCAAGATTGTTGCATAGGTACACACATGGCAGTGTGATTTGCTGCCTTCCTCCCCATCACCTATATCTGGCATTTCTCCCCATGCTGTCTCTCCCTAACTCCCCATCCCCCGCTGTCCCTCCCCTATTTCCTCCCAACAGACCCCAGTGTGTAGTGCTCCCCTCCCTGTGTCCATGTGCTCTCATTGTTCAACACCCACCTTTTCCTCTTCTTACAAGGACACCATTCCTATTAGATTGGGGTAGTACTCTCATGACCTCCCTTGACCTTCCTTATCTCTAAATACAGTCATATTGGAGGTTAGGGCTTCATCATATGAATTTTAAGGAATGTAATTTAGTCCATAATAGAAGAAAAAGGATCCAAGCCCGATGTATTAGATGGGCCTGTCTATGAAGGGTAAAGTCAGAAAATTGGCTTGTAGGCAAAGACTTGGGTCAGTCAGAGTGAGTGAAGAAGACTTGAGAGGCAGAGAGCAGTTCAGCAAAATGGCATGGACTCAGGGAACCAGAAATTGCCCCAAGAAGGCAGATTGGTCTGACATCTGTAATGGGGATTGAGAAAGAGGCCAAGTCCACCCAATCCTGAGATTCACAGCGTACATGCCAGAAGTGTCTCTGTGCTCTGCCATTCCTGTTCTGTGTTTTGTTACATGGCATATGTTGGAGGAATAGAAGTAGCCAATGCACATCTTCCTGATCAATGTGATTTGAAATCTTGCCTTTAAAGGGAGCTTTCTAAGTTTCCTGGGGTGAGGTTAAGGATGAGACATGGAGGTGAAGAACCTACTTTTCTTTGTGTACACCACCCACGCGTTCATGTTCCTTAATTGCTATTCTCTCCCGAGTGCTGGTGATATTTAGAAGTCTGGGCCATGTTTTCTGTAGCAATGATGTGAATTTAGTTAAATGGCCTCCCTGTTTACAAATGCTGGTCCAAGAAGAAAGGTGTCGGGAGGCATCTCTTAATTATGCTGCCAAGGGCAAACTTCTGGGAGTTGGGATGGACAGTTTGGTCTTCTGGCTTTTTTTCTGACTCTGGAGCTTTCTTTAAATATACAGGAGGTACGCAAGCATTTCCTGCTCCTGTGAATTATTTCCAGGCATTAATTGTTTTCATTATTAGCCTTTCTCCATTGCAATCACTCATCAAACTAATTTCTTTGAAGTATGAGGATGAAATTTCAAATTGGGCTTTCAAGTCCTTTTAATTGCATTTGAAGTGAGAATCAGCTGCGGGGTCTGTATCTGGAAGCATGAGGGTCTACTGCCACACAAGATAAATCAAAACTCAGGCAGCTCTGAGCCTTTTCCAACAACACGGCATGGAAAAGAGAACGGGAGAGAAAAAAAAATGACAAATCAACACAATTAAATCTGAAATTGCTGGTTTCCAAAATGAATTCATTCTTGTGAGTCAACATTGTTTTGATTTTTAGATTCGGTTTGTTTTTCAAACCCATGCTTTCCCCAAACTGATTATTTTTGGTATTTTGTACACACTTGTGAATTTCCAACAGAATGTTAATGTACCTGACCTATTTCCTGCCTCTGTCTATTGCGGGAACAGCCGCATCAGTGTCTGGGATCACAATAGAGACCTCGGCTTCCAAAGGTCTCACTGTTCTCCAAGATCTACAACTGCACTACCAAAATTGAATGGGCAGAGCCAATAAATGAGACCCAGTTGTATGTTTAAGGCGCATGTAGTCTCGAGGGAATGAATGGCAGGAATATGCGTACAGGATGGGCTCCTAGACTATTGTAACAGCAGAAATGATAAGGACAAGTGTTAGAGATATTGAAAGGAAGGCTGACATCCAGCCTCAGCCAGAAGCCTTCAGATCAGTCTTTGTAGTGAAAGGGTCCTTGGAGTTGGGTTTTAAAGGGCACGTAGGGGTTATGTGAGAGCCAGGAAGATCTTCCATTGCCTGCCTAGGGTTGTGTCAGGTCCCCGTAAGCCTGGGACTAAAGCTTCGAGATGCTATGAGATCTCCCACTTTCTACTTTCCTAAAGCTTTTTGTCCGTCTCATGAAAGGATTTTTTATATTCCCCAGCATGTCGGTTGCAGCCTGGGAAGTGATTTGTGGAGCTCCTCTGCACTGTCCACTATGACTGTCTCTGCAGATGCACGAGGCCCATCCCTTCAATGCCATAAGTTAATAATCATAAAACGCCAAGTGAATTTGTTATTCTGGGGGCTTTGTGAAGAAAATGGAGTCAGTTTTCAGTTCATTTCAGCTTAATTACAACTCATGTAGGGGGAAGAGAGTGAAAGAAGTTACTAGAAAATTGATGGCTTCCTTGACAGAAATAGACTCAGGAGCTCAGAAAAGTGTATTTCTCCCTAGTTCCATCAAATGCCACGACATGTCAAACACTGCAACACGTTTTCTCCCTCTGCCCAGTCAAGGGCTAACGCATGGTGTGCATGTGTGTTCTATAATACTATACTGAACTAGATAAAATGCTGTCTTCTCCTGCTGAGATGGCTGTCTGCCTTTCCCAGCTTCTACTCCTAGCATGTTGGAAAGATGTAATACAATAAAAAATGCATTTGGTATTTGTTTTCCATTTTTGGCGTAGATTTTCCAAAACCCTTGGAATTTTCTGAGTGATAAGAGTATCTTTTGTTACTCATAACAAGCCCCTTTTGCTAACCCTTGAGTTAATGCTAATGAGTTAATTCATAGTGGACCCCTAGATAGCTTCAGTTGGGAGTTGGTTGCCAGAAAAACAAAACATGTAATTAGAGGGCTAGAACTTACAACACTCCTACTCCTGACCCCTGGGAATAATAAAGTGCCTGGAAATTGAGTTCAGTGACCCAATCAATCATATCTACACAATGAAATCTCTATAAAACCCCGAAAATGATAAGATTCTACTTGATGAACATATCAAAATGCTGGGAGGTGGCATGAAAGCTGGAGAAGGCATGGAAGCTCCACCCTGCCCAACATACTTCGTCTTGTGTGTCAGCTCTGGGAGGTGACAAGGTGCTGAAGAAGGTATGGAAGCTCCACCCCATCCACTTGCCCTGTGTGTCTCTTCCACTTGGCTGGTCCTAAGTTGCATCCTTCACCATAAAACCATAAGTATAGCACTTTCCTGAATTCTAAGATGTGCTGCGAATTATCAGACCCAAGGTGGGTGGTGGTGACTTTGAATTTGTAGTCATCCAGGCAGTTGTGCAGGGCACCTGGGGACTCAGCACTTGGAACTGGCATCTGAAGTGGGGGCAGCCTTGTGGAACAGAGCCCTATCGACTCTGGGTAGTTACTGTCAGACTTGAATTGAGTTGGAGGTCAGCTAGTTAGTGTCAGAGAAAAAACACACAAAGGCCATATTTATTAGTGGCAAAGTGAAGTTGACCAGCTTAAAAAGGTAATAAGCCTAAGATTCTACCCCAGATGTTAATATCCGTGTTTGGAAGTGTCTTTGTTTACCACAATCAGATTAAGATTTGAACATAGTAGTCCTTTGTGTATTTTGGTGTTTGAGAAAGAGATTAAAACACATCATGCCAATGAACACCAGTGAATGCTTCTAGTGTACAATTTAGAATTTGGAGATATTCAAATAACCCCATGGTCAAATAGCCAACGGATCAATCAGAATATGAACTTTTAAGTGAAAATTAGTGAAAGGAAGGAAATAAACTGGTTTTAACGTCCTCAGAGAAGTACTGCTGAATGATATGGTTTGGCTGTGTCCTCACCCAAATCTCATCTTGCATTGTAGGTCCCATAACCTTCACCTGTCATGGGAGGGACCTGGTGGGAGGTAATTGAATCATGGGGGCAGTTACCCCCATGCTGTTCTTGGATGGTGAGTGAGCTGATGGTTTGATAAGCACCTGGCATGTCCCCTGCTGGCATTCATTCTATCTCCTGCTGCTCTGTGAAGAGGTGACTTCCACCATGGTTGTAAGTTTTTTGAGGCCTCCCCAGCCATGCGGAACTGTGAGCCAATTAAACCTCTTTTCTTTATAAATTACACAGTCTTGAGTATTTTCACAGCAGCTGGAGAACAGACTAATACACTAAGAATATAGTTACTCCAGGTGATGCTAGAAATACTCTGGTATTATGATAGATAATGTCACAGAGTAAGGAGACTTGCTAGGGTTTGAGTGAATTACCCAATACCTTTGGGTGTACTTGCTCTACTGCTTCTGAAATGTGCACTTGAAATGCCATTAAAGAGTCTTTGAGAAAGAGTTTCTCATTGTTGCTAACCTATTTTTTTTCTCTCTGTTCACTAAGGAGAGATTTCTATTTCCTTTGTGGGTCAGTTCACAAACCTGAAAAACTAATAAGCTGAGAGCAGAACTCCAGTGAGGAACAGTTTACTTTTTGCTCCCAGGCCATATGAGCTGGTTTTATTAACATAGCCCTCATAATTTCTACATCTGCAAAAGCTCTGTACATTAATGTGCAGAAAAGATCAGACCCAGCACACAGCTTGTCATGCTCCATAAAAATTTAATGGAAAATAAAATTCACTGTTCATAAGATCAATACTGTTATTCTCTTTCAGCAAACTGTGAATTATTGTTTTCATAAAATCATAATAATGTCAGCATATTGATGTTGAATGGAACTAGGTCTGTTGTCAAACATAAAGTCATATTTAATCTTTTAATGCCTTCCTGTGTAAACCCCCACGTCTACATTCTGGGCATCTGTCACTCTCTAAAGACAATGTGAATCAATGATAATTTTGCTGCCATATTCTTTGTTATTTCGGTAGAACCATTGAGCCAGATGCCCACATTTTTCAGAATGGGCAGTAGTTAAAGATGTATTCTGGCCATCCAAATGGCCTTTAAAGATGCTCTAGAGATGCATCTTTTTAGAAGTGTCAGGGAACTGGGGGTGATTTGGCTAATGGTCTCAGTGGTCTCTTTTAACCCTAACATCCAGGATTCTAGGGTCCTGCCCTAAGATATGGCCATTTCTTGGAAAGAGCATGATAGTCACTCATTCTGATGGTAATCACACCATGTGGTAGACAAATCACCTCTCTGAGGCCCAAATCTTCATATAGGAATATTCGCTTTTTTTTCCATACTCATTCTCTGTGCTTGCAAAAGCTTCCCTTCAGGTCTCCTGGATGGATTCACATTCAATGTCAGGACTTAGTTCATTGTGAAGAAGCCTTCTTATCACATTTGTTCAGTTTGCTTGTGTCTTCGGGCTGATGACCAAAAACACTGACTCTGAAAACTTAGCTGCTGCCAGTCTGAACACCTGTGATGTTTCAACAGATTGAAACCCTGGTTTCAGTGTTGTAAAAGATGGCAGTCCCCTGCTGCCTTTCCCCAACTCCAGTGCTAATCCACCTGTAGAGGGCCATCCCGAGAGCTTTTGGGCTGGCAGGTACATGAGGCATGGAGGAAACAATCAAGACGTCAGTGGGGTGGGCTTCCTGGCTGCCAGATTCTGTGCAGGCCACAGTCCTTTCTGGGATGGTAGGAGCCTGGTGCAGAGAGTCTGGGACAAGGATTGGAGCTCCACAGATTCTCTGGAGGAAGTGAAAGCTCCTGCCAGCTGCCTTATCTCAGAAGGCCTGTTGGCCTCCCAGATTCCCAAAGGTCTGGGCTACAAGTAAATGGAGGACAGAGGGGCTGCTGCCCCAGAAATGCCAACCTTGCAGCTCAAGAAGGCTGGGAGGAGAAAGTTCTCTCTGTGCCTGATTCCCAGACAGGGAGCTGCTGCCTTGCCAGCTGTTGCCTATTGGAGCAGAGGCTACTGAACCCCACCACTCCAAGTACCCTTGGGCCCAATGAGCCATGAGTTACCAAAGGAAAATAATAATGTACCCCGAAGGACTTGCACAGGCATGAGGAAGAAACAGAACACTGCAGGCTGGGGAGCTCCGGAAAGACTAGGTGCTAGAGAGCAAGTTGAACAAAGTCGTGAAGAACGGTTACAGAGATTCAGTTACACCATAAGTGAACCTTCTGGAAAACAACAAATTAACAAAATCAGATTATTTTTATTAGAACATGGAGTAGATGAACTGAAGGTTAGAATAAGTCGACATTAAGGCCCAAGTTAGTGGCCTAGAATAAGAATTGGCCAACTCTATCTCATAGTCCAAATCTGGCTCACCACCAGTTTTATAAATAAAGTTTTATTGGGACACAGACAAGCCCATTCACTTATGTATTGTATATTTCCGTTTTTGCATTACAATATCAGAATTGAGTAGGTGGGATAGGCCGTGTAGCCCACAAAGTCTAAAACATTTACTAGCTGGCTCTTTGCAGAAAAGTTTGTCTGACTTTTGCCTAGGGGATAAAAGGTATTTTTCAAATCCCAAACAAAAAGCCATGGTTAAAAATATTGAGGAGAAAAATGAGTGATATGTCTCTAAAACCCTTGTATAAGATTATTAGGAGTTCTAGGAAAAGAACAAAGAATAGATGAAAGAACAAATATTAAATAAATCCTAGAAATCAATTTTCCTGTATGAGCTAGAAGGTAAGCTTCACAAAGATGGGTCTTTGGGTCATAGCTCTGTCTTAATCACCTGGGACATTAACTGGTACAAAATAGGTGCTTAGTAAATATTTGCTGTGCTGGCTTTCCTCTGTTCCTCCTCCAGATACACCATCCAGTTTTGATCAATTCATTGTTTTCCCCACGAGGCTTACCTGGATTAACTGAATATATGAGCTCTTTTGATCTCCTGCTTGCCTGTCATATTCTGCCAATAGAGGTGGGAGTGTGGGGTGCTGGGAAAAGGAAAGGCGGAGTGAAAACAGAACAAGGGAAGAAAACTGAGATTGGGGCATCTATAATTCCAACCTGGTTGCTAGAGAACTTGTGTATCCCTCTACCAAAGTCCACAGTTCTACCAAGGCACCTGCTCTGTACAGCTCTCTCCAGGTTCCTGTAACTCCCTCCTTTTTCCTCTCCAGGTCTAGGTGGTAATAGCTCCCAGCACTTACCAGCTTCAAGGGTCCCATTATCCTGTGTGAATTTCTTATCCCACTCCAACTATGTAGCTATAAAAATCTCTCCAATCACTAATTTGAGTATACTATCTGTTCCCTGATGAGATCTATCTATCTATCTATCTATCTATCAATCAATCATATATCTACCTTTCCATCCATCCATCTATCCATCCATCCATCCATCATTCTATCTATCTATCTATCTATCTATCTATCTATCTATCTATCTATCATTCTATCATTCTATCTATCTATCTATCATCTATCTATCTATCTAATCTATCGATCCATCTATCCATCCATCCGTTTATTCTATCTATCTATCTATCATCTGTCTGTCTATCCATCCATCTATCCATTTATTCACACATCCATCCATCATTCTATCTATCTATCTATCTATCTATCTATCTATCATCTTTTTACATCTGGCTTATTCACTTAGAGTAGTATCTTCAATGCTTACCCATGTTTAGTAGGTGTCAGAATTTTCTTCTTTTTAAAGACTCAATAATATTTCATTGTATAAATACACCATATTTGTTTGTCTTTTGATGAACAATTGGATTATTTCTATCTATTGTGAATTATGCAATAAGAATATGGGTAAACATATATCTGTTTGAGTTGCTTTCAATTCTTTTGAGGATATGCTTAGGAATGAAAATACTGGATATGATGAATTTTATTTATTAAATGAATGATTGTGATAAAGAAAACATAGGAATATCAACTTTTTTATTAAGCAAAACCCAGATATATAATTTATTTCATTAAGACATCAGTAAACATTTCAATTGAGGCAAGGGATCTCTTGTTTAATATAACCACAATGCAATTTTTCCTAAAACTAAATATATGAAAACATATTCTTAATTTCCTCAATATCTATTAGACTTAACATCAGCTCTTCAAATTTCCAAATTGTCTCATGAGTGTCTCTTTATAGCTGGTTGGTCCAAATATCAAGATCCAAACAAGGTTCACACTGCATTTTGTTGTTGATTAAAATATTTCTTTTAATCTGTAACAGTGCCCCCTGCAGGTCATTTGTCCTGTAAAATCAGCTGCATTCTGGATTTGTGATTTAGGCTCATAGATGGTTGCGAGGCAGTAGGAAACACATAATGCATTGTCTCTGTCTTTGAGATATTATGATTGATTTGTAGATCTGAGAGTTGTTAGGCTAATTTATTCATCTTTTGTAGGCTAAGTTCCAAACAGGATTAATGAAAAATAATATTAACATTGTGAAATTCTTGAATTCCAAGGATGAGGGAAAAAATGACATGTTTTTAATAGCAAAGCACAATATATTCGATAAAGAAAAATGAGATTTTTCATATCCTTCGCCCACCTTTGAATGGGCTTATTTGTTTTTTTCTTGTAAATCTGTTCTAGTTCTTTGTAAACTCTGGACATCAGCCCTTTGTCAGATGGGTAGACTACAAAAATTTTTTCCCATTCTGTTGGTTACTACTTCACTCTCAGGACTGTTTCCTTTGCCGTGCAGAAGTTGTGGAGTTTGATTACATTCCATATGTCCACTTTGGCTCTTGTTGCCAATGCTTTTGGTGTTTTGATCATGAAGTCCCTGTCCACACCTATGTCCTGAATGATTTGGCTTCTTGCTCTGGTGGACAAATTTGAATCAGACCAAACTTCCAATAGAGAACTAAAAAGCTGAATAAATTAAATTACCTCTATGTAGAGATAATAAAGAGTTTCCAAGGGAAACTTCAGGGATAAAAATAGTGGCAAGGACAGAAATGTAGAGAGAAGGAGCCAGTAGTGTCATTATTTTTCTTTCTTTTTATTTATTTATTTATTTATTTTATTTTTATTTAAAATTTTTAATTTACTTTAAGTTCTGGTATACATGTGCAGATCTTGCCATGGTGGTTTGCTGCATCCACC
>NW_016107460.1:6989676-6993305 GCF_001604975.1 Cebus imitator | reverse complement strand
TGTCAGTTATCTGAGAATGATGGCTTCCAGCTTCATCCATGTCCCTGCAAAATACATGAACTCATCCTTTTTTATGGCTGCATAGTATTCCATGGTATATATCTGCCACGTTTTCTTTATTCAGTCTATCATTGATGGGCATTTGAGTTGGTTCCAAGTCTTTGCTATTGCAAACAGTGCTGCAATAAACATACATGTGTATGTGCATGTATCTTTGTAATTGAATGTTTTATAATCCTTTGGGCATATACCCAGTAATGGGATTGCTGGGTCAAGTGGTATTTCCAGTTGCAGATCCTTGAGGAATCACCCCACTGTCTTCCACAATGGTTGAACTAATTTACTCTCCCACCAACAGTGTAAAAGCATTCCTATTGCTCCACATCCTCTCCAACATCTGTTGTCTCCTGATTTTTTAATGATTGCCATTCTAACTGGTGTGAGAGTATCTCAATGTGGTTTTGATTTGCATTTCTCTAATGACCAATGATGATGAGTTTTTTTCATATGTTTGTTGACTGCATAAATGTCTTCTTTTGAAAAGTGTCTGTTCATATCCTTGACCCAATTTTTGATGGAGTTGTTTGTTTTTTTCTTGTAAATTTGTTTAAGTTCTTTGTAGATTCTCATTATTAGCCCTTTGTTAGATGGGTAGGTTGTAAAAATTTTCTCCTATTCTGTTGGTTGCCAGTTCACTGTAATGATAGTTTCTTTTGCTGTACAGAAGCACTTAACTTTAATTAGATCCAATGTGTCTATTTTGGCTTTTGTTGCCTTTGCTTTTGGTGTTTTAGTCATGAAGTCCTTGCCTATGCCTACATCCTGAATGGTATTCTATGTTTTTATGATGTTAGGTCTTATGTTTAAATCTTTAATCCCTCTGGATTTAATTTTTGTATAAGGTATAAGGAAGGGATCCAATTTCAGCTTTCTGTATATGGCTAGCCAGTTTTTCCAACACCATTTATTAGATAGGGAATCCTTTCTCCATTACTTGTTTTTGCCAGGTTTGTCAAAGATCAGATGGAGTAGTGTCATTGTTTTTTATTGAGATCTTTGCCAATTTGTAAGCAGTATCCCAGAGGATGAGAAGGACAACAGAAAGTAGCAACTGAAAGGATAACAAGCTGCTGAGATCTTTTGACAGTCTGATAATGTTGCAGAGATAAAAGTAAAATTTTAAGACCTGACAAGAAAAAGGAGTAGTGGTATGCCTTTTAGAAAGAAACAGAAATTGACTAGTGCTGACAAAATTGAAATCCAGTTCTGAACGACCTCAATCACTAATTGGTTTAAAGTGAAGAACACTTACTCAGATTGCCTGCCTAAAGCAAAAAAAATTATCTCCAGAGGAAGATGACATCACTCATAATCTCAAATTATCATTCAAGCTTTTCTCATGCACTATGCATAAAAATTGACAGACACACCAGGGAACATGACCAAATGTCCAAGATCCAAGAGAAAAAAACAGATAATATAAATAGACTTATAGTTGACTAAGATACTAAAATTATTATAGGCAGAGTTAAAAATGAATAATGTGGTCCAAAATACAGATGGCAAGATGCTGAATTTCAGAAGAGAACTGTGTGCAGTGCAGTTTTCTGTTTGTACACCAGTTAAAATGTATTTAAATTTTGGCAAATTATATATATTATAGTGAACCGTATCACACATTGTGATTTCTTCTATCACAAAGTCAGTCTAAGAGTGTTAACTTCTCATAGTCAGCTCATAAGCTGAGGTCTCTTTTGAGAGGGCAGCCTTGCCAGTCCCATGCAGTGCAATCATTGGCAAGCCAAGTTGTTCTCTTTCACTTCTACCAAAACCCCTAGGATTACATCTTTTCCCTTTAGTTACCTAACTAGTTACCCAAGTAGAGGCACTACAATTAAACATTCGAAAAAGAAGAATTAGATTGGCACCAGACTTATCTTTTGCTGCTATGGAAACTAAAAGAGTTTGGAATAACATAAACAGACTGCTGAGGGAAAAGGGCTACTGCCCAGGAAACCAGACAAGCTTCACCTGATGGAAGAAAATCATCTCCAATATGCTAGGGCATAGAGACTCCATCTGGGGAGGAGAGTTCAGAAATGAGCAGAATAGACGAGTTGACACTGGAAAGATGAGGGTGAAAACTTTGGGGAACTATACACTTATATATCTGTGTATATGTATGTCCATTTAGAAGTACTGAAAAGTTACCAAGGGAGCCATGACTTCAGGGGCAAAAATAATGGCAAAAACAGAAATGTAGAGAGAAGCTATCCAGTATTGCCATCATTTTTCATTAAGATCTTTGCCAATTTGTAACCAGTATCCCAGAGGATGAGGTTTACAGGAAGTAGCAACTGGAAAGATAAGAAGTTAAAGGAATCCTTTAAGTAATTAAAAGGAAAATTTGCACAACATCACTTTCCCTAATCTCTTGGTTAAATGAAGTCACAAGGCCAGCTCAGATTCAGTGGAACAGAGATACATATTTACTCATATTTAAACATAATATAAGTTTTGAAAATACACACTGATGCAGTTAAATTTGAATGCATAACAATAAAATGTCTGGATATGTATAAAAGAAGTAATATACTTGCCAAATACAAATTCTTGAGAAGACATACCTGCCAACTGGAATGGAGCTGTCTTGGTGTAGGGAGTAGGTGAGATAGGGACAGAGAAGCTAGACATCAATGTCCTCTCAGTACACAGCTAATTAGTCAGATGAGGCGATACCTATTTTGGTCAAGGAAAAGAGTTGGTGCCATTTTTATACAATAATGAAGAAATACTTGTCTGATTATAAGTATACCAGAAGGGAAAATACTTTGACATCAGCTATGTATTGCTTCATAATACAGCTTCAAACAACAATTGATTTTTCCTCATGATTCATGGAGTTGACTGGGATTATGGGGACTGGGGTTGGGGATGGGCTCAGCTAAGACAAAAGTACTGCTGGGTGTCTCCCTCTTCTTTCATCTTTAAAGAGCACAGCCTGAGTGTCTGTGCACAGAAGGAGGCACCAAAATGGCAAGAATGGAAATCTCAAAGACTCCTAAGTCCTTAGCTCTAGGATTTGCACAATATCACCTCCCCTAATTTCTTGGTTAAATGAAGTCACAAGCTCAGCTCAGATTCACTGGGTTGAAGACACTGACTCTATTTCTTGATATGAAGAACAATTATAACCCACTGTGAATGGACGTGGAACCATGCTCATAGCCCACTGCAAATAGATGTGGACACATGGTTATAGCCCATTGCAAATGGTCATGGACACATGGTCATTGCCCTCTGTGAATAGATGTGGACACATGGTCATAGCTCACTGTGAACAGATGTGGACACATGCTCATAGCCCACTGTGAGTGAACGTGGACACATGGTCATAGCCTTCTGTGAATGGACATGGACACACGGTCATAGCTCACTGTGAATAGATGTGGACACATGGTTATAGCCCACTGTGAGTGAACGTGGACACATGCTCATAGCCTTCTGTGAATGGACGTGGACACATGCTCATAGCTCACTTGCGAATACATGTGGACACGTGCTCATAGCCTACTGTGAGTGAACGTGGACACATGATCATAGCTCTCTGTGAATGGACACGGACACAC
>NW_016107460.1:6981647-6989291 GCF_001604975.1 Cebus imitator | reverse complement strand
CACATGGTCAGAGCCCACTGTGAATGGTCGTGGACACATGGTCAGAGCCCACTGTGAATGGTCGTGGACACATGGTCAGAGCCCACTGTGAATGGATGTGGATTCACAGTCATAGCCCACTGTGAATAGTTGTGGTCATGGTCATAGCCACTGCAAATAGATGTGGACACATGCTTATAGTGCACTGTGAGTGAAAAGTGGACACCTGGTCGTAGCCCACTGTGAATAGATGTAGACACATGGTCGTGGCCCTCTGTGAATAATTGTGGACCCATGATCATAGCCGATCATGAATGGACACAGACACATGGTCATAGCCCCTGCAAATATACGTGGACACATAGTCATAGCCTACTGCGAAAGGTCCTGAATACTTGGAGGTGAGGTTCATTGGGGAATTATATTATGATAATCCCTGCAGCTTCCGAATAGTTAAAGGGAAAAGAGAAAGCAATAGCAATTTGATCACACCAGAAAAACAAGTAGGAAAAAGTAGTGACAAAATAACAAAGTGAAAGAAATAACTTAAGGCAAGATGGGAGCAGTAAAACCAAGTGCAGTGCTTTTTCTGCTGAATGTGGCAAAGATAAAACTCAAACCGGAAAGTCCAGTCCAATCTTACCAACATAAGTTATACGTAAATAAAAATAATACACAATACTACAAAATAATATTATAAAATATAAATATAAATGAAACATTCAGCAGATATGCCCTTTTTAATTTAATAATTCTTCATGGCATTTTATTTTTAAATAACTTAAAAGAGATTTGCTTTATCAATGCAAGTTTGACTGAATCTATTAACATAATCTTTCTATCAGAAAATAAAGGAGAAAAACACATGTGATCATAGTAATGATGCCGAAAAGGCAGTTAATAAGATTTAGATACAATTAATGATAAAAACCCTATGTAAAATAGCACTAAATGAATACTACTTAAATATGGTAAAAAGGATTTACCAAAGCTCAACAAAAATATTATTTAAAATAACAAAGCTCTACAGCTGTTTTAATTAAAACAGGTAATGAAGACATTCCCACTATCACAATTATTATTCAGCATTATTTTGGTATTGTGGAGAAGGCACTGATATAAGAAAATGAGATAATAAGTAGAAACATTGGAAAAGAAGAGATAAAACTATCTTTTGTTTGGTTTATTTGCTGATATGATTGTAGAATTAGAAAATCCAAGACAGCCGAATAATCATACTATGATAATTAAGAAAGAAATTAGATAAAGTGGATGGCGAAAAGAGAAATGTACATAACCTAATAGCTTTTCTCTATTTTAGCAATAGGCACCTGAAACAAATGACAAAGAAGAGATAGGACTTGTATGAAGAAGAGACAGACAGACAGAGGGACACACTATTTCTGTGATGATCTGTTGGTTTGGGGGATTATTTTGGAAATTAGAAAAATAACCTTCAAGCTCATGTGGAACAATTAGTACTCAGAATAGCCAAGAACAGTATGAAAAAGAAAAATGGCAAGGATAATCTCCTCTCGTTAAATATCAAAATACGCTGTAAGCCACTCATCCAATAGGTTCTGGTGGACGGACCGAATAGAAAATCCAGACTCAGAGCTTTGGGTGAGGAACATGCTACATCCCTGGGAATGGAATAAATGGACAGTGGGGCTATTGGCCATCTTTCTGAAAGAAACCAACACACAAAATATGAACTATGCTGAAAAATAACTGCAAAGTATAAAACATCTAGAAGGGAGAATTTCTTAAATATGGACAAAAATTCAGATGCTCTAAGATGAAATACGTTTGATTCGATCAAAAGAAAAGTTTCTGATGGCAAGAAATTACATAAACACAGAGAGATCCCCAAAATATTTGTGATGCATACAGAAGGCAAATGATGACCAATTGTAATATAAAAGTCACTCTGAAAAACAAGAAGCAAAAGAAGGATACCCAACAGAAACGGCCCACGTGTAACAGCAGGTAACCCACAGAAAAGCACATCTGAGTGATGAATAAAGGGGAGAAGACACTCATACCCATTAGCACCCAAGGAAAGGTACTTTGAAGATAAAGTGAGATATCTCTCTACAACGGTCAAACCATGAAAAGGAAAGTTTTAACACCTGCTCTTAACAAGATACTCCAGAGAGAGTACAGTTTGAAGATTTTGGTGGAAATGTAAAATTTTACAGTCATTTGGAAAGCACTTCACAACATTAATTAAAATTACAAAGATATATTCCATCCTATCGCATAAAAGACAAATGCTGGTACATACGGTTGTGTATATAAGGCTTGTTTCTGCAGCTGGATTCCAAGTGGCCAAAACCCAAATAAAACTCCCAAGAAAGAAAACACCAAATGTGAAAGTGTACAATTACACAAATAAAATAGGAGTTTTTAGGCAGAGATTAGAAGAGTGAGCTACTTATACAAATATCTCATTTTAAAAAACAATGACAAAAATTTTGATGCTCATGAGAATATTGGCATATTTGTATATAGGAATAACTATATGGCAGTAGTAAAAGATGTCAAAGGGCAGAGAGTCATTTGCAAGCCACCTCACCTCTGTGCTTTCTTTCCTCACCTTTAAAATGGGGATAATAATTGTATTTACTTCCTAACCTCGTAGTGAGTATTCAATGAGTTTATGTAAACAAATTAGAACAGTCTTGATAGATAGCAAGCACAATTTTGTGTCATTAAAAATCTCTGATACTCTCATTATTGAATACAATTCCTTAGTAACAGTAGTGTTGTTTTATTCTCTGGGGTCCTTTGGGTTGTCTAAGTATACAATCATAACATCAGGAGGGAAAAAAAATTATTTCCTCCTTATCCTGATTAAAATTATTTTTATCTGATTACATTCTCTGAAACTTTTTTTTTTTTTTTTGATGGAGTCTTTCTCTGTCACCCAGGCTAGAGTACAGTGGCACAATCTCGGCTCACTGCTACCTCTGACTCCTGGGTTGAAGCGATTTTCCTGCCTCAGCCTCCCGAGTAGCTGGGATTATAGGTGGGCACCAGCACGCCCGGATAATTTTTTATTTTTATTAGAGACAGGATTTCACCACGTTGACAGGGCTGGCCTCAAACTCCTGACCTCAAGTGACCTGCCTGCCTTGGCCTCCCAAAGTGCTGGGATTACAGGTGTGAGTCACCATGTGCAGCCTTAAACTTTAAAAGCATGGTGGATGATAATGTTGACAGCAAGTCTCCTGTCTGATTCCTGATTGTCATGGATATTCTTTCGATTATCTACCCTTCAGAATGATGCTTGATGCTTGTTTTGCATAAATAACATTTATTTTATTAACAGTTTCTTCTATTTATGTTCTACTTATAATTTTTATTGTGTATCATGGCTAAACTTTGTCAACTGTTTTCTTCTTTTTTGGTTGTTTGTTTATTGTGCTTTAGGTTCTGGGGTACACGTGCTGATCATGCAGGATTGTTGCATAGGTACATACTTGGCAAGGTGGTTTGCTTCCTCCATCCACCCGTCACCTGTAACTGGCATTTGTCCCATGCTATCACTCCCAGCCTCCCTACCCCCAGCTGTCCCTCCCTTAGCCACCCCCCACTGACCCCAGTGTATGATGCTCCCCTCCCCGTGTCCACATGTTCTCATTGTTCAACACCCATCTATGAGCGAAAACATGCAGTGTTTGGTTTTCCGTTCTTTTGTCAGTTTGCTGAGAATGATGGTTTCCAGCTTCATCCATGTCCCTATGAAGGACATGACCTCATCCTTTTTTTATGGCTACATAGTGTTTCATGGTGTATATGTGCCATATTTTCTTTATCCAGTCTATCATTGATGGGCATTTGGGTTGGTTCCAGGTCTTTGCTATTGTAAACAGTGCTGCAATGAACATATGTATGCATGTGTCTTTATAGTAAAACGATTTATACTTCTTTGGGTATATACCCAGTAATGGGGATTACTGGGTCA
Source organism: Cebus imitator (assembly GCF_001604975.1). Classification (NCBI taxonomy): domain Eukaryota; kingdom Metazoa; phylum Chordata; class Mammalia; order Primates; family Cebidae; genus Cebus; species Cebus imitator. The sequence goes on along the minus strand of NW_016107460.1, from coordinate 6,985,342 downwards.
AATGTAATTTCTATTTCTAGATCCTTAAGAAATCGCCACACTGTCTTCCACAATGGTTGAACTAATTTACACTCCCATCAACAGTGTATGAGTGTTCCTTTTTCTCCACATCCTCTCCAGCATCTGTTGTCTCCAGATTTTTTAATGATCGCCATTCTAATTGGCATGAGGTGGTATCTCAATGTAGTTTTGATTTGCATTTCTCTGATGACTAGTGATGATGAGCATTTTTTCATATGTTTGTTGGCCTCATAAATGTCTTCTTTTGAAAAGTGTCTGTTTATATCCTTTGCCCACTTTTGAATGGGTTTGTTTTTTTCTTGTAAATCTGCTTTAGCTCTTTGTAGATTCTGGATATCAGCCCTTTGTCAGATGGGTAGATTGCAAAGATATTTTCCCATTCTGTTGGTTGCTGGTTCACTCTATTGATAGTTTCGCTGTGCAGAAACTCTTAAGTTTAATTAGATCCCATTTGTCAATTTTGGCTTTTGTTGCCATTGCTTTTGGTGTTTTAGTCATGAAGTCCTTGCCTATGACTATGCCTATGTCCTGAATGGTTTTGCCTAGATTTTCTTCTAAGGTTTTTATGGTGTTAGGTCTTATGTTTAAGTCTTTAATCCATCTGGAGTTAATTTTAGTGTAAGGTGTCAGAAAGGGGTCCAGTTTCTGCTTTCTGCACATGGTTAGCCAGTTTTCTCAACACCATTTATTAAACAGGGACTCCTTTCCCATTGCTTGTTTTTGTCAGGCTTGTCAAAGATCGGATGGTTGTAGATGTGTGGTGTTACTTCCGGGGCCTCTGTTCTGTTCCATTGGTCTATATCTCTGTTTTGATACAAGTACCATGCTGTTTCAATTATAGTAGCCTTGTAGTATAGTTTGAAGTCAGGTAGTGTGATGCCTCCAGATTTGTACTTTTTGCTTAGGATCGTCTTGGTTAGGTGGGTTTAAAGTGGTTGTTTCCAGTTCTGTGAGGAAGGTCAATGGTAGCTTGATGGGGATAGCGTTGAATCTGTAAATTACTTTCTTTCTTTTCATGTGTTGAGTTAAAATTATGGCAATGAATTTCCAAAAAAAAAATTAACCATGTTTCAATTGTTGGAATAAATTCTTCTTGGTTATAGAGTTTTATTTCCCCCTATACTTCCAGATGTGAATTGGCTAATATAGTGTTTAGAAGAGTCACATCTGCATTGATCAACAAGGCTTGTTGATAAATGTCTTTCTTCTTCTCCTTCTCCTCCTCCTCCTCATCCTCCTCCTTCTTCTCCTTCTCCTCATCCTCCTCCTTCTTCTCCTTCCTCTTTTTCTCCTTCTTCTTCTTGTTCTTCTTCTTCAACAGGATCTTACTCTGTCTTCCAGGCTAGAGATCAGTGGCACAGTCGTGGCTCACTGCAGCCTCGAGCTCCTGGGCTCAGATGGTTCTCCCACTTCAGCCTCCTGAGTAGCTGAAACCACAGGCATATACCACCACACCCAGCTAATTTTTGTATCTTTTGTTCTTTCTTTTTTGTAGAAATAGTGTTTTGCTATATTGCCCAGACTAGTCTCAAACTCCTGGGCTCAAGTTGTTCACCTGCCTTGGCCTCCCAAAGTGCTGGGATTACAGGCGTGAACCACTATACCTGGCCAAGTGTCCTCTTTGCACTATATTTGGTACCTGGTTTTGGAGTTTAAGTGTGCCATCCAGAGGAATAATGCACTTTGTGAAATGCACAAGGCTCCCTGGTGAGGGGCAGATGGGAGATCCTGCCTCTCGTGGGCACTGTGGTATGCACTGAGGCAAAAGAGGGTCAGGACAATGTCTCCATCTGTGTATAGGGAAGGATACTTCTTTGTCCAAACATCATAGAAAGGGCTGCCTCCTCCCAGAAGGGCACACCTTTCCAATTTGCATAAAGGCACCACAGAGGTTGGAGGTAGCCCAGATGTTCTCTTTTTATGTTATTTATTTATTTATTTATTTATTTATTTATTTATTTATTTTTGAGACAAGGTCTCACTGTATCACCCAGTCTGGAGTGCAGTAGTGTGATCTTGGGTTACTGCAACCTCCGCCCAACCCAGATGTTCTAACATGGTAATTTCCCATATTTCCATATACCTTTAAATGTTTAAGTTATCCTGAAATTATCATACATATTAGATAGACTTGAACTGGGAACTTATCTAATCATGGTTCTTTTACAAATAGTACTTCTTTGATCATCTTTCTGATCTTTTCTTTCTCAATTGATCAGTTTAAGCTGTCTTCTACTTCTGCGGCCAGTCTTGATGTCGTTTCTATTTTTTAAAGAAATTTTTTTCTGGTGGAAATGAAAGCACCATTACCTAAAGCTGTGAACCAGGTTGTTCCTTGTTTTTGTTTTTCCAGCAGCTTTGTTTTAGGACAGAAATCTTAAAACCAAGGAGATGCTGGGCAATAGAGAAGTGAGTAAATCCTAGTGTGATAAGTTGAGGTGCAGAATGCAAGGCAGACTTTAAAAAGAATGCACTGACTTAGATGAATCTCTGTAATGTATTGTGATACGTAAAAAGCAAGATTTGGAAAAATGTACATCCTATGCTCTTAACTTGCAAAATAAGCAATGACCAGGAAACTCCTCCAAAGCACAGGCCCTGGAGCTGCACTGTCTTTGTGGGTGTGAATCCTACTACCTCTGACTTCCACAAAATTCCTAACCTCTCTGTACCCTCAGTTCTTCTCATGTAGAAAAGAGAGTATAAGCAGCTATGTCAAGGTGATATGTGAGAATTAAAAAGGCATCTACTTGGAATAGTGCCAGGCATAGCCAATACTCTATGGGAGTTAGCTGTGGTTCCTCTGTGTGTGTGTGTGTGTGTGTGTGTGTGTGTGTGTGTGTGTGTGTTAGCATAAATACACATATGACCTCATTGCGCAGTCCTAATAAGGCAAAAGGAGCTAGGCTGGCCAGTGCCGGGGAAAGTAAAAAGAGAAAGCAGATTAAGTTCTAAATCAGCCTTTTTTCATGGTTCAGGACACATAGCCCTCCTGTGCTAATAACTCATAATCTTCCTGCACCCAGCTATCACCAGACTCTCAGCTGACAGAAAAATGCAGGTTTACTCACTGCAACTTTAGTGTTATCAGTTCTGCACAAAGCCCTCTTCAGCACACAGCACCAGTACCATCCTATAAAATCTCCAGCAAGTCTTCGTCTCTTTGCAATCAGCTCCTCTCTTGCTAATTTGCCCATTGCTTTCTTGTAATGTATTTTCCTACTTTCTCTAATAAACCTGCATTTCTTTACCTACAACTACCTTGGTAGATTCTTCTTACTGCCCATGCAGCGCCAGACCCAGATAGTCACACCTATAACACTCATGAGCATAGAAAAAGACATGAATGGGTGTACTCCATGTTACGAATATCAGTTACCTGTTCAGAAGGGTGATTGGTATGGAGAAAAATTTAAAAAGAAAAAAACGTGGCCAGGCACAGTGGCCCACGCCTGTAATCCCAGCACTTCAGGAGGCCAAGGTGGGTGGATCACTTGAGGTCAGGAGTTCACGACCAGCCTGGCCAACATGATGAAACTTCATCTCTACTAAAAATACAAAAAATAGCCAGGTGTGATGGCACACACTTGTAGTCCCAACTACTCAGGAAGCTGAGAAATGAGAATCACTTGAGTTTGGGATGTGGAGGTTGCAGTGAGTTGATATTGTGCCAC
>NW_016107460.1:6922402-6980427 GCF_001604975.1 Cebus imitator | reverse complement strand
CTGGAAAGTCTCAGCAATAAAATTGATCAAGTAGAAGAAAGAACTTCAGAGCTCAAAGACAAAGCTTTTGAATTAACTCATTATACAAAGACAAGAAACAAAGAATTTTTAAAAATCTGTAAAATGAAATGATTTGGAGAGACCATGTAAAGAAAGCTCTTTTATTTTATTTAAAAAGAGGAAGGAAAAGAAGAGGATTAATTTCTGCCAGGAGAATGAGCATCCCCAAGGCAGGATGCCAGAAGACTCCATAGCCATATCTCCTTGACTGAAAGGAAAATTGCAAACATGTCTTCCCATTATTTAAAAAAAATGTGTGGAGGAGGGAGAGGTGAGCTGTTCAATAACAGAAGGTTGGAGGAAGCCTGAGCTTCTGCAAGGCTGGCTCATTGCTGTGCCTTCCCCTTCCAAGCTGTCTGCTCAGGATAGCACGGTAGCTCAGCAGCCATGGTAACAGTGTTTGTGTCTAGCATCCACTCCCTGGGCCAGGTCCTATAGACAATGACTCCATGCCAGGCCCCTCATGATTTCATTAGAATGCACCTGCTCATTTCCATCATGCCCTGGTGGAGGAACCATCACCATATGGCTATTTACAGGTGAGGAGATGGGGGCTTAGTGAGGGCACACAACTGGTGCAAAGCCTCCACAGTAGGATCCTCTTTTTTTTCTTTACTATTGTACTTTAAGTTCTGGGGTACATATGCAGATCGTGCAGTTTCGTTACTTAGGTATCCATATGCCATGGTGGTTTGCTGCATCCATCTGCCCGTCATCCACGTTAGGCATTCCTCCTAATGCTATCCTTCCCTAATACCCCCACCCTCTCCTATCCCTCCCCTAGTGCCCCATCCGGACAGGCCCCAGTGTGTGATGTTCCCCTCCCTGTGTCCACGTGTTCTCATTGTTCAACATCCACTTGTGAGTGAGACCATGTGGTGTTTGGTTTTCTGTTCTTGTGTCAGTTTTCTGAGAATAATGGCTTCCAGCTTCATCCATGTTTCTGCAAAGGACATGAACTCATCCTTTTTTATGGCTGCATAGTATTCCATGGTGCATATGTGCCAGATTTTCTTTATCCAGTCTATCATTGAAGGGCATTTGGGTTGGTTCCAAATCTTTGCTATTATAAAGGTTGCCACAATAAACGTATGTGTGCATGTGTCTTTATAATAGAATGATGAATACTCTTCATTCAACATTCAAATCCACAACACCTGACTCAGGATGCCTCTGCCTTCTGCTGGGGCAGTTGGGGACCCTCAGGCAGAGCATATCCTGCATGAGTATGAAACCACGTGAAAGTAAAACAAGATTCTTACAAGATGCGTTCACAGCCCCTTGTGTGGGCTTGATCCCAGCTGATCTGCAGGAAGTGAAAGTTCCAAACTATGTTTCAATTATTTACTGAGATTATCTTTAGCATGTTAAGAAGTGAGGTGATAAAGCAGGGGCTAGATTAGGACCAGGGAAAGCAAACTTTTCATGAAACTCGTGGCATTTCAATAATAAATATGAGGTGTTTGTTCAGAAAAGCCTCCCTAATAAGGCAAAATAAAGGACAAGATGCTCCTGAGTGGAATTAATGTTTTCTGAAAAGATTTTGTAGACCACAACCTCATCTTGCAAAATTTCCCTTAACAAGCAATTCTTTGCCTTGGGGTAAAATCCCTAAACAAAACTGTTCCTCCGTAGTCCCCAAACACCTCGCTTTGTCTTACATAAGGTAATTTCATTTTAGAGTTGACAGTATTATGAAACTAGAACAAATCCCAGGGACCCAGAAATGAAAGCATTTAAAAGATTGCGACATCTGTTTTTATTAAAAGTTGACACCTTTTATCAAGTAATACTTACAGCAACCCCCTTTTCCAGTTCAGAGGGGAGTTGGGATCGAGGGGAGTCATCACTTATTGGCTTAAATTATAAAAGAGCCAGGAGCAAATCCACATCTTGAAATAACAATGAGGGCTAGAGGAATTTCAAACCCTGCAAAACATGTCTTCGTGCTGGCGTTCCATCCTGACAATCAGCATATACATGCTTTGAGGCACAGGTTTGTTTGATTGTTTGTTTTATGTATTTTTTACCCCAGACACAGAGTTCAGATTATGGTGTAGATTACATAAACATGGACAATATATCTTATCTATATATTTATGTTGATATATATGACAGCCTTACCTCTTTTCTTATCTTCAATCCTTTATGTTAGCCTCCAAAAAGGCACCGAAGGAGTTTTAGAAACGTTCACGGAATCCAAAGGGCCTTCTTTGGAGTTTTAACCTGGTTGAATCCTGTTTATCGGTCATTCTTAAGTGTTTCTTGCCAGACCCATGTTTTTGACAATACCTGTTGTGATATTAATGCTAATGTACCCCCAAAATTCACCAGTGGAGTTCTAATTTCCAAGGTATTAGGAGGTGGGGCCTTTGGGAGGTGATGAGGTCATGGGGTGGAGCCTTTATGAATGGGATTAGTGTCCTTATAAAAGAGGTCTGAGGGAGCACGTTGGCCCCTCCATCATGTGAGGATGTGCCATCTATGAAGAATGAGCCCTCATCAGGAAGTCAGGAAGTGAAAGTTCCAAACTACTTTTGGAAGGTGCCATCTATGAAGAACAGACCCTCCTTAGACACTTTATCTGTCAGCCCCTTGATCTTGGACTTTCCAGCCTTTAAAACCATGATAAATAAATTTCTATTGTGTATAAGCCACTCTGGCTATGTTATTTTGTTATAGTAGTTCCAACAGATAAATGCAAGCTTATCTCCCCTTCCCTTTGAAAATCAGAGTAGCAGCGGCTGTGTTCCTCCCCAGGATGCTCCAAGACACCAGGAGCAAACAGGTCTCTCCTTCATATTCCCATGTGCATTCGTCTACTCTCATACTGCTGTGAGGAAACACCCGAGACTGGGTAATTTATAATGGAAAGAGGTTTAATTGGCGCACAGTTCCTCATGGCTGAGGAGGCCTCAGGAAACTTACAGTCACGGCAGAAGGCAAAGGAGAATCAGGCACCTTCCTTACAGGGGGCAGGATGGAGTGAATGAGTGAGTGCCAGCAGGAGAAATGCCAGACACTTACACGACATTAATAAAACCATCCGATCTCATGAGACTCATTCACTGTCACGAGAACAGCATGGGGGAAACTGCACCCGTGATTTGATTATCTCCACCTGGTCCTGCCCTTGACACATGGGGATTACAATTCAACGTGAGATTTTTCTTGGGGATACAGCCAAGCCATATCTCCAGGGTGTGGGGACAACCACCTCATTGCCCACAGGAGGCAAGTGAGGCCGTTTCCTTTCAGTGTTCTGATCTGTTTTATCTTACTCTCATTTGACTCTACATGTGGTTTTTAATATTTCTATAGTCAACTCTTGTATTTTTATAATTTCCGGCTCGTTGGTTTTTTGACCAAGATTATGAATGAATTCACACATTCACTCTTTTTTAGAAAGGAAGATAAGAAAGACACAGTTTCTGGGTTGAAAAAGACTGTAGAGATTTCAACTAATGACAGTCATTTTTAATTGTGAACTTCACATGCCTAAAAGACTGTATGCAATATACATGACAAGTAAAGAATATTAAAAGAAATTCCTGCATGCCCAAGTAAGATGGTTTCCTGGCCATTGGTGTCCTCAAGTGTGTCTCTTTCTCATCCACTTCCTCTTCCCCTATCATCACCCAGGCTTTTGTTCATTTATTGATTTCTTTAAAGGATTACTAAATATCCATGTGTCTATCAGCAATGTGTGTGTAGTTTTCCATGTTTTGAACCAATTATCATTCCACCAGGAAAGGTGCTTATGCCGAGGGAAGCTACCATCATCTGTCTCCTGGTTAATCACAATCAGTTTCCATGACTTCTCATCTTCTGCCCATGCCCTCTCTTTTGCTGAAAACCTTCCCATCACCAAGTCAAATCCACATTCCTTGCAGGTGCAACTCTCTAAGTTCTGTCCTCCTCCTCCATCCTCTACGCGGCCAGGTCTTCATCTTCAGACCTCAGCTTCTGCTGCTTTCTGCCTCACTCACTCTGCCCCCGCCTGCTTGCCCTTGGCGTTGTCCCAGCGTTCCCCGAGTGATCCCACCCCAGGGCCTTCACACTCGCACCTCCCTGATAGTCACATAGTCCACTGTCTCCCCTTTTCACGTGTTGGTGCCATGTTGCCTTCTCCATGAGGACTTCAGGACTGAAACTTAAATGTTGCCCTTTCCTGTCTGCCTTCCTTCCTTGTTCCCACAGAACACGTATCCCCATTGGAAGACCTATTTGTTATGTCTGTGTTATTTCCAGGAGAACGTAAGCTCTATAAGGACAAAGAGTATGTATGTGTGTACTGTGCTCACTACTCTATCCTCAGTGCTTAGGAGGGGGTCTGGCACACAGTAGGCTCTCAATAAATAAATATTTTTGAAGAATGGACTTTATGTGTCCTTCTGTAAATTACCCTTTTTTGTCTCAGCATAAATCATGCCTGCTAATTTGTGTGTCTGTAATTCTTCCATTTGCCCAGCTGTGTAATATTCCACAGTGTAAATACAACACACTTCTGTATCCTTTCTCTTGGAAGTGGTTATTTGTAGTGTTCTCATTTGCTGCTAAAACCAAAAATGTTACCCATATGTGTCTCCCAGTAAACAGGTGCAAGAGTTTCCAGAACATTCCTCCTTGAGTCTATTTTGGCTTACACTCTTCTCTATGGTTTATGTGGTCTTTATCTTTGCTGGGTTGTGGTAGAAACACTAAAACACAGCTGGGCATGTAATCCCAGCACTTTGGGAAACTGAGATGGGTGGATCACTTGAACTCAGAAGTTCAAGCTTAGCCTGGGCAACATGACAAAAACCCCATCTCTACAAAAAGTAAAATTAGCCACATGTGGTGGCAAACTTGTAGTCCCAGCTACTCCAGAGGCCAAGGTGGGAAGATCACTTGAGACTGGGAGGTCTAGGCTACCGTGAGCCAAGATTGTGCCACTACACCCCAGACTGAGTGACAGAACAAGAGCCTGTCTCAAACAAACAAATGCAAGAAACACTGATTGCTACCCTTTGACAGCAAGTGAGCATCTTTCTCCTGAAAACATCCAAGCCAGCCTTGAAAACAGAGAGCAGCCTCCTGGGATTGCCTCAACGGGATTTGGATCAATCTTCTTTCAGTGTCTGCTCCATTTTGATGCACTCCAGATTTGCAAAGAAGGATGACGGTTTCCAAGGCTCTCAGACTCCTTCAGTTGATTCCTCCAAGCTGCACGGTGCCTCTGAGCCCTCTCTGGCAAAATTGTTTGTTATGGGAACAACTACAACACATTTTGCAATTACCATACCCCCTGGCTTCTCCAATCGGCTCCATCAATTCCGCTCACTGAGTTTGCCTCTTTGGGGAGTGATTCCTTCTCTTTGTTCAAGCTCTCTACATCCCTGTTTGTTCTAACAAAACACTTTCCATCTACTTCTCTTATAGCCTCATCATTGCAGTTTATAATGGAAAGAGCAAGTCTGATTCACAACCAAAAATCCGCAGAGAAAACTTTCGAGCCTTGGGCTTCCAGGAGACATGTGCATTCCTTCTGAGGAACGGTGCTGTGCTCTGTAGAGCCAACATTTTAGCTATAATTCAGGGACAGCTGTCAGATATATTGAGTGGTTTGAGAGACAAACTTAGGAAACCATTTTCTGCTCCAAATCCTCTTACACTTTGGAAATTGGCACCCTATTTTATATGTGCATGTGAGAGCCTCACAACTTTCAAAAATGGAAAAAGAAAGTTGTCAAGGTGTCTCAGATGTCTTTGATATTGACTTCTGGAAACCAGAGATGCCTGAATGATACTAGCCTAAATAACAATTCATTTTTTCCTCTCCCACTCAGTGCTGGGAGGAAAATGGGGACCCCATCCTCCCTTCTGTTGCTGGGCATCTCTGCAGGTATCACTCACATGCTGTGGTCCTCCAGGGCTGCTCAAGCCCCCATTTTAGATGCTGCCATTTCAGCTGGAAGAAAGAAAGAAAAGACCAGGGAGCAGTGCTTCCCTGAAAACATGCTCGGAATCTGAGCCCCCCGTGTCATGCACACTTGGCCTTTTTTGGCTGCAAGGGAATCCAGGGATCTAAACTCCTTGTGAATGCCTGTTACTGTGGCCTAGGGGAATGGGATGAAGACTTCCCACCTCTATAGAGAACACAGCGTCTCTGTATTTCTTTGACTTCCTCTTATTTCAACTCTTCAGTCTTCCTACAGTCAGTGAAGAGAGCAGAAAAGCCTAAAGGCCTGGAGACTCTGCGGGGAGAGACACACATTCACACCCAGCTCTGCTTCTCCTCAGTCACATGCTTAGGAGCAAATGCTCTCACCTGTATTTCTCAGTTGCCTCTTCTGCAAAATGGAACAAATGAATCCACTCTACAGAAGTGTTGTTTATTTCAGTGTATCTGATACATGCTAAGTGCTTAATAGCTGTAGTTTCTTCCTAATTTTATTAAGAACATTGGAGGAGGCTGTTCTTGCATTGCTATAAAGAAATACCTGAGATAGAGTAATTTACAAAGAAATAAAACTTCAACTGGGTTACGGTACAGGTACCATGATGCTGGCATCTGCTCTGCTTCTAGGGAGGCCTCAGAAAACTTACAATCACGGTGGAAGGGAAAGCAGACATGTCTTATGTGGCTAAATCAGGAGCCAGAGGAGGGGGCAGGTGCCACACACTTTGAAATGGACAGAGCTCATGAGAATTCACTCACTATTGCAACGACAGTACCAAGGCAGGATGGTGATAAACCATCCATGAGAAATCCACTCACATGATCCAATCACCTCCCACCAGGCTTTACCTCCAGCACTGGAGTTTACAATGTTACATGAGATTTGCGGGGGCGGGATGCAGATTCAAACCATCTCAAACATTCTCATCGGAGCACAGGGTGACAATTCACCAGGTCTGCCCTCTGCATGGGGAGACAGTGTCCCTGTGGGCACATTACTTGAGCTAAGATACAGTGTCTGGTTTTCCTGGTCTTCAGCCTACACCAACCCCAGAAATCTGCCGGAATCTGTCTCTTTCTTAATCACATCTGAGGAAATATCTGTAAAATGTTATTTGTCCGTGAAAATCTCTTATCTGATGTTAGGAAATAGAGGTTCAAAATGTCCTTTTGATCAGAAAGGCTTTTCTACTCAGTTTCCATCCCCTTGGCTTTGGTCCATGTGGGAATTAAATCTCTAAAACTGCATCTTACCAGGAGAGGAAACCACACCCCTCGCACAGGACAAGAGTGTGCCTCACTCTCCTGGACTAGCCCCAGGAGTTATAATCAGAAACCTGTTTCATAATTTTCAGTTTGGGTCAAACCAAGATTCGTACTTTGTCTCAATCCTGGCTGTGTGTCCCTGCACATACTATTTTACTCTCTCAGTTTCCTCGTCTCTGAAACAGGAACCATAATGTAGTGTTCGCCTTGCATGGGTGTGAACAGACTTCAGAGGGAGCAGGCTGGAGCACAGAGGACAGGACCGGCACACAGCAAGTGCTCGGGAGGTGCTGACACATTAATTGGAAGCCCTTAGAACCCTGGTGGAATGGTCACCTCGACTCCACTATTGGCAGAAGGGGAGGCAGAGGCAGCCCCTTTTGGGCCAGTGGGATGGCAGGAGGAATGTGGGGTTCCTCAAGTGACTCATGCCACCCAGGGCCAGGCTGACTCCCCTTTCCTTCTGTGATGCCAGCCCAGAGCCGAGGTTTCTCAAGGGCCTGTGGCTCCCCTCTGTCCACCCAGGCTGGGCATTACATTCTGTCAAGGCTGGGGATGAAGAATCTTGGCCCAGAACACAAGCCTTCTTCTAGGCTTCAGTCTGTTTCAGATGCCTGGAATAACCTGGCCTTGAACTCTGGACCACTGCCCACTTCATTTCTGATGATGTGAGTCCCCGGTTTCAGGAGGCCCTTCCTTTCACAGATCCCCTGGGCTTTGTGTGGGTTCTGAGCTCTCCTACCTGGGCCTGGGAGCCTGAATAACATCTCTGGAAACTGGCTGGCTGGTCCTGGGGGCGGTGGATAGGCAGATAGCCAGCACACAGCGGGCGCTTCTCCTCTTGTTAGCTCATCTTTGCTTTTTTTAAGTGACATTTGTGGAAGGAAGTTATTAGCAAAAGAAGAGTATTCCAGATAAAGGTAGTTTAATGCAGCCAGGCTCGTTGTTTGCACAATTTTACTTCACACTCAGCAAAATCCAAGGTTCCGGAGTGACATGCCATGGCTTAGTGGTTCTGAGCACCAACTCTGGAGTAGACAGCCTGCTTTCTCTCTGTTCATGGGCCGGCCTTGAACCAATGACTCAGCATCCTGTTCATCAGTTTGCTTACGTGACTTAGCATCCCGTCCATCAGTTTCCTTATCTGCAAAACTGAGGATAACAGTAACACCTCATGGAAATTTTTGAAGATTAAATGAGATAATATTTGAACAGATTTAGAACATTTCCTGGCACATAGAAAATAATGAATAAATGATAGCTACCATTATCATCACAATGAACAAATCTTCATACTTCAGTCATCTCCCTCATGTTGCAAATACCTTATTTTGCTCAGATTCCTTTAAGAAAGTACCCGAGAAATACATAGGCTCGTGGTTCTGAAGGCCAGAAATTTCAGATCGAAATGCTGGTAGAGCTGGATACCTCCGAGAGCTGTGAGGGAGAATCGGTTCCTTGCCTCACGTCTGGGCTTGGACATGGTCTTCTTCCCGCTGTGTCCTCACGTGGTCATCCTCTGTGTGTGTCTGCGCCCTCGTCTCCTCTTGTGGACCAGTTGAGTCCACACTGATCACCTCATTTATACTTGATTACCTCTATAATGACTCTGTCTCCAAATTCAGCCATGGTCTGAGGTCCTTGGGGTTAGGACTCCGACAGATGAATACTGGCTGGGGCTGCGGGTCGGGTGGGAGGAGGGAAAGGTTTAGCCCCTAACATCAAGCTTTTGGAATTTTGGTTTTCTTAACAGGTGTATTTGGATGGTACTTTCTGTCCCTAGAAACCATTATGTATATTTTTCCTTAATTTTTTTTAAAAAAGAATGAAAAAAAAAATCCAAGACATCCCCCCTTCCTTATGCAAATACAATTTGCTTTTCAGGTGTGAATAAAATGATAGAAAATGGAATCTGTGCCAATAGAGATAAAAATGGTAACGAGTTTTAATAGTTCATTTTGGTTTTCAGTATCGAAATGAACTTGGAGAGAACGCTGCTATACCTCAAAGTCATCAGCTCTCCAGTCACACGGCAGACAGCTGTAGAACTTCAGAAATAATAAGCTGAGCACCCTTTAACATAAATTGTTAGCTGTGATGCTGAGCTGAACACCAACATTATGTGGCAGCTAATAGGGCTTAAATGAGCTTAAATTGGTTATTGGTTATTGATTTAAAGCACAAGCGTGTAGATTATAATAGAGCCTCTGAGAATCCATCTAAAAAATTCAGATTATTTATCACTGGAATAGTGAAGTCTAAAATGACAAGGAGAGGGTTGGTAAGTTGCAAGGGAGCTGTTAACAGTATTTAAGTTTTGAAAAGGTAATTGTCTGCCCTGGATGCTGGGGGAAGCTCACTGGGGTGAGAGGCTGGAGTTGGAAATAGAAGATGCCAGAATAGGCCTGGAAGAGCCCCCTTCCCCAGGGTCTATGTTCAATGAATCAGAGCAGACATATCTCATACGGTGGAGGTAACATCCACCATATTGAGCTGTACATTGAATTTATTTGCAGAAATTTGTACTTTCTCATTGATTTTCATTATGAAATCAGGTATATGTTTCTCCACGGAAGAATAACGGCTCGAGAAGTAACATCGTTATAGTCCTAAGTGTGGTAAATCTTTGAAAATGCAGCCTAAATAGTGATTCTGAGCAACATTTTTTTTTAACAGAAATTAAGTTATAAAAATACAAACTCTTCACCAACTACCCACTGGCCACTGGGTTGAAACAGATACCTCCCCTGGCATTTGGGCAACATCCCCAAATCTAATAGTGCCCACTGATGCCCATGCCTAGCCCTGCTGCATTCCCGGCTCTTCCCTGAAAATCTCTCACACCTGCCCCTTCCTAGGGCCTCCTCCTCTGGCCCCCTCTTCCCCTCTCGACCTTCTTGGTCTTCTTGCTTTCTGCGAGGCCATGGAAGGAGCCCACCCAAAGCAGGCTGCCTCTTTCTTGGTCCCTCTCAGCCCCAGAGTGATTCCACTCACTCAGCTCAGTCTTGGCTCCAGGGAGCTGCACGTTCTTAAAGAAAAGCACTGTGGATCACTCTGCGGGTGTGCCCCAGCATGGAAGAACTGGAGCTGATATTTGTAGAGTCAGCTGACTTTTTCTTGCATTTGTGTGCAGAGCACTTTGGAAGAAACAGTGTTTGGCTTCCGTCAATCATCCCTCCCCGGGGCATGGAGCAAGATACAAGATAACTGTAGTGCTCTGCGTATTCAGACCGTGTTCCCCAGTGGAAGCTTCTGGGTTACTGACAGTGAATGGAACTGGCGGAGGGTGTGGGAGAGGGGACATTTCCAGTTGTGAGATGGCAGCAAAGGCTCGGGAACTACTGCGTTTAAGCAGGGCCGGTGAACGGAGGGCAGAGAGGCCCGATTGCTAAAGTTCACGGCCGAGGATCTGGGAGACCGTGTGGAAGTGGCACGTGTGGAATCAGAAGCTGTGAACATGAGAAGGAAAATATAAGCATGTTGGTTTCTTTCTAAAGAGACACCTGTGGGAGCAGAAACCCAGTGATGGTGTCAACACACAGGGAGTGGGGTATGGGGGAGGGGGCTGGTGGGAGGGGCTGGGGTCCTGGGGTGAGGACAGTGAGGTCAACAGGAGTGGAGCTGGCAGGGGCAATGGGAGGAGCAGGGAGATCCACTCAGGGCTCATTTTGTTTCACTGAATTTTATTTTGCTGAATTATTTCCCCTCCTGTGTTCCTAGTGAAGGAGAACGGGTTTGTGGAAACGGTGTGGGTGCAGCCCCCAGGCCCTTTAGGAGGCAGCTTCTTGGGATGAAAGAGTAATTCAGAGAGGCACTAGGGTCTCTCGCCCCTTGCTGTGTGGACGATTGAAACTTGCTAGAGTGCAGTCCAGTCTCACCCAGGAATGGAGAGAACCTACCCTGTCTTCAACGCTGCTGTGTTGGTTTGCAAAGGTCTGAAACGACCCAATGGTAAAGAAAGTTTCCTTCCCTCAGTTCCCATCCACTCTACAGCCCCCTCTTGCCGTCTTCTCTCTTCTACACTTTTCCTGAGCACAGACCAGGACAGTCTCCACGGTGCTCCTCAAAGATGCCCTGGGGACAGCCTCCCCTGCCAGCTCTGGAAAGCCTTTCCCGCACCTCGGCTTCTGCTCCAGCGGCTCACCTCCTTGGTAGAGTTGTTGCTAAATGAAGACACTCACCTTCTTTACAGCCCTTCTGCCTCTTTACTAAAATGAAGCACTTAAAATGCACCTTCCAGAATCACAGCCTCCGGCAACATTTGCTGTGTGCAATCATTGGAGGCACCAGGGGTTTTGCAGCTCCCCTGTCTAAACGTAGGTACCTTGAGAACAGAAGCCATTTCAGCACCCTATGCACCGCTCCTCTGGCTCTCAGGATATTCACCTAGTACACATGCAGGGGACCCTTTAACTGTGGTGAGTTCCAGACAGAGCCTTTCCCCAAATTGACCAAGACCATATTCTCTAAGCACTTATCCAAGAAGAGCCAGGAAGGGAGTTCAGTGGGAGGTGCCCTTTGGGAGATGAAGGAAACAGTGCTCCAAGGACTGGCCAGAGGGGAGCTCCGGCAACCACAGCACTGCCAGCCCGGGCTGTTCACCTCCCGCACAGCTGCAGCCAAGGACAGTGTGAGCCCTCAAGGTGCCATTCCCGGGGCTGAGGGGAGTTGGGATGGGAGGCCAGGAGTGGCTGGAGTCCAGCAATCATCCAAAGAGTAACTGGTTGGTTGAACACAAAGGGCAGAAAATTGGAGCCAAGGACACAGAATGCGGCAGAGACCTGGGTCACTGGGGGTGGAGGTGGCCCTCTGAACCTCTCCTGGCTCTTCCAAGAGGCTCCTAGCACAAATAACATAAGGACAAGCTAGCTAGGAACACGTGGGCGGAACCAAAGAATCACAGCCGCTTCTCAACTGAGAAAGGAAGCTCAGGCTTGTGTTGATCTCAGCAGGCACTGTGTGGGCTCCGGGAAGCACATTGTTTAAAAGTTTGGTATTGCTAGGCGCTTCGGGAACCGCTGCTTAGGTGCAGACATGGCCAAGTCCAAGAACCACACAACACACAACCAGTCCCGAAAATGGCACAGAAATGGTATCAAGAAACCCCAATCACAAAGATACGAATCTCTTAAGGGGGTGGACCCCAAGTTCCTGAGGAACATGCGCTTTGCCAAGAAGCACAACAAGAAGGGCCTAAAGAAGATGCAGGCCAACAATGCCAAGGCCATGAGTGCACGTGCTGAGGCCATCAAGGCTCTCGTAAAGCCCAAGGAGGTTAAGCCCAAGATCCCAAAGGGGGGTGTCAGCCGCAAGCTTGATCGACTTGCTTACATTGCCCACCCCAAGCTTGGGAAGCGTGCTCGTGCACGCATTGCCAAGGGGCTCAGGCTCTGTCGGCCAAAAGTCAAGGCCAAGTCCAAGGATCAAAACAAGGCCCAGGCTGCAGCTCCAGCTTCAGTTCCAGCTCAGGCTCCCAAAGGTGCCCAGGCCCCTTCAAAGGCTTCAGAGTAGATATCTCTGTCTGCCAACGTGAGGACAGAAGGACTGGTGCGACCCCCCAGGGCTGCCATCTGCATGGGGCTGGGGTCCTCCTGTGCTATTTGTACAAATAAACATGAGGGAGGGAAAAAAAAAAGTTTGGTATTGAGGGGCTGCACATCAGCAAGGGGCATCTTCAGAAGCTGGCTTGGGTGATGCTGCACTCAGGCAGTTTCTCTGGCTCAATGACAACCGTCAGTGAGCAGTGCTGCCTTCCCAGGGGTCCAGAGGAAGCCTGCACCAACTCACCAAGCAGAAAAGCAGGAGCTGCTCCCTCTCCCCTCCGAGGACTTGGAGGAGAAGAGAAGGTCAACTCTAAGAAAAGGAAGGGGAGCTGTGTAAGCATTTTTGGTGGGTCCAGCATATGGTGGGTCTTTAATAAAGTTAAAAGCTTGTGTGTATATACACATAGATGTGTGTACATGCATATACACATGTATATGTGTATATAGATATGTCTACAGACATATACACGTGTGTGTATACATAGATATGTGTACATACATATACNTATTTGACTGTCTATTCATCCATCTATGCACACACGTACACCCACTCATATATTCATCCATCTATCTTTACACCTAGTCTAACAGACACATACACCTCCACAAACACACATACAAATGCACATGTCTATTCATCTATCCATCCATCCATCCATTCACCTAGACAGATAGACACACACACACACACACACACACTCTAACCTATCCATCTGGGCATCCGTCCATCCACTTACATAGACAACACACACAGTTACATGTCCATTCATCCATCTATCCACCCATCCACTCACCCATCCATCGATCCATCCGTCTACCTAAACAGACAGACAGAAACACACACTCACATATCCATCCATCCACCCATTCATCCATCCGCCCATCTGTCCATCCATCTACCTAGGCAGACACACACACACACACACACACACAACCTTTTTTAACGAAAATCTTCTAGCTAACTAATGGAATCCCTCCTGGCACCTTGGTCATCCAGGAGGACTCCCTGATCTGAGTGGGAAAGTGAGGCTTTTCTGAGAGCATTGATAATCTGTGCTCGGTTCAGAGTGAGATGCTAAGGTCCCTGCTCACTGGTCCACTGTGATCTCGCCATCCTGGATGTGGTTTAATTGCTCAGTAAGGAATAAGAGCTTTGTCTATGTCAGCTCACAGAGGGAGAAGTGAGGGCGTGCAGTCGTGTGAACTTTGTGGGAATTTTGTGGTGTTGTGCTGCAATTGCTACTTCTTTCATCTCAAGCAGAACAAGAAGTCCTGAGTTGATGATATAATTTTTACATTTTAAAATGAGCTGGCTGCAAAGCTCAGTAAGAGAAGGGATGGGATTTGAAATACACCTGTCAGCAGCAGTCCTACTGTGAGCAATTAAACCCCTGACAAAGGAAACAGTAGCTTCATCGTGGTGGGTATTAATATTCCCAACCTCCATGTCCCCCAATGTGTAAAACAACACAAAGTGCCTTTGGAGCCTATTGGAAACCACTGGAGCCTACTAATGCATGCCAGCTCCTGGAGAGCCCTGAAATTGAAGTCAATTTGCCTTAATAAAGCTGTTTAACATTAATTTAAGGTGGACTTAGGCCAGGTTTAAGAAAATTAAGAAAAATGTAGTGAATGGGCACAGCTGAGCATCCTCCTGGGTCGAGAAGGAGCGGCGGCCGACTGCCTCTGTTCCCGACAGCCCTTAGACCATCTGGGCTCCATGGGAAGCAGCATCCCACCAAATCCCATCCCCTAAATCCTGAATCCTTGGACTATTTTGATCCAAGTTTAATCTCTTTATGCTGCTGTTATAGAAATCACTGCTATTAAAATATAAGGTTTAGTTGATGCTGACAAAGCCCTGGATGTCTGGAAAACGTTTCTGGCAGGAAGTGATATTTTAATAAATCAGGACAATGGTTGTCACTGGCATGACGTTGGGGAGGGGAAGGAGGTGTGGAAGGAGGTGGGGGTGGCATCTGGCTTTTCTTAGTCCAACCAACCATTTCTACAAGTGAGACAAAAGTGACCTTGCCAGAAGGCTCGCCTCCCAAATTAAGTTTTCGAAGGTCGTCAGGATTCAGAAACTGCTCTGCTGCTACATGCTCCAAAGCAGGAAGGGTTTGTGGCAAACATTCCTCCATTTCCTGTTTTTGTTCTTAAATCCAATCTCACTTATTAACAGCAAACTAAATCTCTAGTAGGCATACAAATGTCAGCTTGAGTGTACCTGGTGAATCCTGCTCTCCCTTGGTCAGGAAAATTTTCTAGATTAGGAGTCTCCATCCCAGAGGCCATGACCTAGTACTGGTGCACAGCCTGCTGGAAACCAGGCTGCATAGTGAGAGTTCAGTGGCACCTTCACAGAGGAAGTGAGGCTTCCTCTGTATTTGCAGCCACTCCCCATCACCTACATCACCACCTGATCTCCACCCCCTGCCAGATCAGTGACAGCATCAGATTCTCACAGGAGTGTGAACCCTGCTGTGAACTGCACGTGTGAAGGATCGAGGCCGCGCACTCCTTATGAGAACCTAACACCTGGTGATCTGTCACTGTCTCCCATCATCCTGCAATGGGACTGTCTAGTCGCAGGAAAGTAAGCTCAGGGCTCCCACGGATTCTACATTAGAGTGAGCTGTATAATTATTTCATTATCTATTACAATGTAATGATAATAGAAATAAAGTGTCCAAGAAGTGTAATGTGTTTGAATCATCCAAAAACCATCCCCCTCCTCTGGTCCATGGAAAAATGATCTTCCATGAAACCAGCCCCTGGTGCCAAAAAATTGGGAAACCATGGGTAGACCACAACTAACTAGTTCCCCTGGTGATCTGAAGTGATTTTAAGAGTAGAAGTGCTCTTTCCAGGGAGAAAGTGAGGATAAATCCATCCATCTGTGCTGCGTTAGAACGTAGAACCTCCCTTCTGCCCCCTACGAACAATAATTTTAGCTCTTTCTTTAGTTCTGCTACATGCCCGGCACTGTGCTATACCTTCTACAGCTCATTAATTATGCATCCCCCCAATAGTTGGACATGGGTGGTGTGATCATCCTATTTTGCATATGAAGACAATGATTTTGGAGCGGGCACGTAGCATGGCCAAGGGCAGAGAGCTGGCAGGCCACCAAGCGGGAATTTGCATCGACGGAAAGGTTCCGTTCAGCGGCACTGTCCTCCTCATCACCATTCCCATTGTCATAGACATCTCTATTGTCGTTTTGCTGTTTTGCTTAGAGACCTAACATGGGCAGAGCCACTTCCTGCAAACTACGCATTCCCTGGGGTGAAACATTAGTCATACCAGCAGAACGGTCTGGCGTGGCATGTGCTCAGAACTTCCAAAACAAGTTGAGAGAAAAACAGAAACTAGGGAAGAAAGTCTTTATTTAAAGAAACAGCTTGAACTCCAGATCTGGGAAGGTTTAACCCAGGGCTCAATGAAGACAGGAATAATGGAGGTAAAGATGCCCCTCACCAGTGCGCATCTTAAAGGATGTTTTCTGTGCCCTAAGGCTCAATAACAAAGATAAAGTGGCATCAGGACCTGTTCATTTATTTGTTCATTCCTTCAGTCCACCTTGTTGACCGGGCAAGGCGCCATGCCCCTGATGTCTGATGGTGAGCGACAAAGTAGCCACTCTCATGGGGTTTACATGCTTATAGGGGAAGCAGACACAAACAAACTAACACGTAAACATATGTCTTGTCAGTTCCATGGAGAAGCATAGGAGAGTTGCAAGGTGCCAACCTGGGGCAGCTGTGGCTATCGTGTAGAATTAGGTCAGGGAAGTCTCCGCTGAGCACTGGAGGTGTGAGCAGAGACCTGGGCAAGAGATGAAGTTCATCCTGGGATATCTGTGAGGCTTGCATTGCACTCAGTGGGAACCGCCAGTGCAACGTCTCCAAGGCCTACACTGATTTTCTGTGTCTGAGGAGTGGGAAGAAGGTGGGTGAGGTTTGAGAAGCGTGAGCCCTGGAAGGATTGTCATTATTGGAGGAAGCAAGTAGCCAGGGGCCCTTCATACAGGGATATACGGACTAAGGTGAGGGCTTTGAACTGAACTCCTATTGAAATGGGAGCCACAGGAGTGCTTTGAGTGAAAGGTAATCCTCAAAAAGAATCAATTGCTCTGTCTAAATTGTTGATAAGAGACTCCATCCAGGAAGACAAGCATAGAGGCCTAATCCGATTAGGGATCTCTTGGTCTAGGAGAAGCATGGTAGTGCTGGCTTGGCCTGGATGGAGCAATGGAGCAGACGGTGAGATGTTTTTGGGGTCTGAATATAATTTCACAGTGGAGTCAGCAGAGTTTACTGATGGATCGACTGTGGGATGTAGGAGAGAGGAGTCAAAGATGCCTTTTGCTGAAAAATCCAGAAAGATGATGATACAGTTTGGCTGTGTCTCCACCCAAATCTCATCTTTAATTGTAGCTCCTGTAATTCCACGTGTGGTAGGAGGGACCTGGTGGGAGAAAATTGAATCTTGAGGGCAGTTTCCCCCATACTATTCTCGTGGGAGTGAAGAAGTCTCACAAGATCTGATGGTTTTATAAGGGGTTTCCTCTTTTCCTTGGCTCTCATTATCTCTTGCCTGCCGCCATGTAAGATGTGCCTTTTACCTTCCACCATGATTGTGAGGCCTTCCCAGCCACTTGGAACTGTGAGTCCATTACACCTCTTTTTCCTTATAAATTACTCAGTCCGGGATATGTCTTTATCAGCAGCATGAAAACAGACTTAGTACAGATGGTGCTGCCATCAGATGAGATGGAGAGGACCTTGGGAGAGGCAGACCATCAGGGCTGAGTCCCGAACATGGGAGCTGAATCTCACTTGTAGATCTTCTTATGGAAAGGCCCACTAGGCATTGCATATGTGAGTCTGGGATTTTGGAGTCTGGCCCAAGCTGGTGTTTAAGTTTGAGAGTTGTGGGAGAATTTAAAGTCAACGTGTGGAAGGTCAAGAGAAGTGCAGAAAGCCTCTGAGGTGGCCCCGTGATCCTGTCTCCTGATGTGCATGGCCTGTTATGATTCACTACCCCCTGAGGGTGGGTGGAAGCTGTGACCTGCCTTTAACTAACAGAATATGGCAAAGGTGGTGGAATGCACATGACTATACTACCTAGTGTTTTTGCAATTGTTGCATTGTAAGTCGGCAGTGTCTTAAGAAGACTATCTCTTGATGGCTTTGAAGAAGTCAGCTGCCTTGTTGTTTGAGCTCTCATTTTGAGAAGGCTGACAGCCAGCAGAAATGGGGACCATCCCTCAGGTAGCCACCAGGGAAGTGCATGCTGCCAACACCACGAAAGCTTGGCAGTGAGTCCTCCCTCAGTCAAGCCTCAGACGAGACCACAGTTCCAGCTGACATCTTCGTTTCAGCCTCCAAACTCGCAACCCAGAAAAACTTCAATAAAAGTAAAGGCATTGTCAAAAGCCACTACATTGTAGTAATTGGTTATGCTGCAATAGAAAATGAATATAAGAGAGAAAAGAAGGAGCCAAGGAGTGGATTGGAGAATAGAGACTGGGTCCAGGCATGGTGGCTCATGTCTGTAATCCCAGCAGTTTGGGAGGCTGAAGCAGGAGGATCACTTGAGGCCAGGAGTTCAAGACCAGCCTGGGCAGCATAGTGAGAGTTCATGCCTACAAAAAATAAAAACGAAGTAGCTGGGCACAGTGGCATGCACCTGTAGCCCCAGCTACTCTGGAGGCTGAGGGGGGAAGATCAATTGAGCCCAGGAGTTCGAGGCTGCAGTGAGCTATAATTGCACTATTGCATTGCAGCCTGGGCAACAGAGCAAGACCTCATCTTAAAAAAAAAAAAAGAGCAGAGGCTGGGAACTTTCTTTGGAAGGACACCTGGCCAGGCCGTTTTCCTATCAGGTTCTGTGAGAAGGAGACCAGTTGGGTGGCTCATTCTGCAACCCCAGAGGATTGGTCAGAGAACCCCATGAGCCCTTTATGTGCCACTTTGGATCTGCTCCAGTTGAATATCATAAACAGGGTGGTGAGGGCTGACTGGCCGGATGCCTAAAAGCCAACCTCTCCCTTAGGGCTGCACATTGCATGCTGCAGCAGATTTGCTCTAAATAGAAAATGGAACATATGGATCAGGAGATAATGTTTCCTTATGAATACAAGAGCCTGCTGGGCTACACTCCCCGTCAGATCAAAGGGCACCCTTCCTCCCTCCTTCCTCCCTTTTCCTTCCCTCATCCTGCCCCTCCCATCTGAAGCTAGAAGTCAAACCTTTGCCTCCAGTCACTGTTCTCTGTGGTGGTTTGCAATGAGGTTTTTATTGTAATCTCAGAGTGTTTCATATTTGCCTTCCAAGTTGTAAAGGGCAGAAGCTTTCAGGCATCAGTGTTGACTGCCCAAGCAAGTGGCTTCTGGCTTCTCTACTGGATTCCCAAACCTGCTGCTCCATTACCATGCCAAATCATTTTGTTGTTCCCTGGGGCTGCATCTTTTCTCATTGATATAATATTTATAAAAAACAGGAGAAGATGCAATAATCTTTCTAACTGCATACAGTTGGCAGAGCCTCTGCATTCATTCAACCAGTGCTTGCTAAGCACCTGCCATAGACCAAACACAGTTCTTAACCCCAAGGTGCAAAGGAAGGTGAGGCTTGGTCCCTCCATGGGCACTAGCATCACCTTCCAAAGATGGCTTTGCAGACAGTTTCAATTGCTGAAGAACTCTCCCAAGAGGCAACACCAGGCTCTTTGCTTTTCTTCCTGCTGATCACTCATGAGCACCCTGTCTTCATCAGCAAATAGGCAAGGAAATGGAAAGGGAACCCCAGTCAGATTAGCACATTCTCCTACTTGACCAAAGAAGGCTGAGGTGGGAGGATCACTTGAGCCCAGGAGTTAGAGCCTGCAGTGAACTGATTGCATCGCTGCACTCCAGCCTATATGATAGATTTTGACGATCTATTGTTTAAATCAATAGATTGGCCAGGAACAGGGTAGATGTGGCAAGATAATGGGGTGATGGCAGCAAACTCACTATTGTTCCACAATGTAATTGAATGCAGGAAGAGGATATGCTGTCTTTTTCTAGAAGAAAGATGACTTTCCTGGAGTTGGTGACCTCCGTAAAGGGTATTCATGCAACTGTGGGATTAATGGATAATAAAATTAGACCCTGGATTTGATTGCATTCATAGAAATTGAAAAATGATTATTGTTTGCAAGACAGCCTATGTGTCTTCTAAAGGGCTCTGGCTCTGCTGACTTTAACACAGAGAGAAGTCAGACACATGGGCAGAACACTTTGTGCAGAGAGTCTCATTGAGTGCAATAGAAAGCCATTTCTTTTTTGCTGGGGGTTTGGGGGTGGTAGGTGGGGATCAAAGTTTTATTTAAAGAGTCTTGTTCAACATTTATTGATTCAGCGTCTGCCATGCTCCGGGCGCTGTCCTAGGTGCTGAAGATGAACCTGTGGCTATGACCCCCCAAGTCTCTTACTGCTGACAGTCCAGTGAGATGTATTTGCACTGACCTCTGCTTAAAATGAGATTCAAGAATAGCCTTAGTTGCTGCTTCTCCATTTTTCTTGTCATTCGAGGATCCTTTGGCTTAGTTTTGCATTTTGTCAAACTTGAATCTACACTTCCATGGTAGATGAGAGTTAGGGACCTGGAGTCAAAGAGACCTACTTTGCTTGTCAAGAGGACATCTTTGTTTCCTTTATGTTTAAGACGACATGAGTCACTTTTCAAAGATGAGCAGATTTTTAGTGTGCAGATGTGCAAGAATCCTGGAAGTCATGTCCTCTGCCTTAAAACTCAATTAGCAGTCCCACTTGTCTTGCAAAACACAATCCTGCACCAGTCTGTGTACATGTCTGGTGAACAACCAGCTGGAGACACAGCATCCCAGAGAGCTGTCTATTTTTACAAAGTTAAAAAATGCATAGGGACGATGTTCCTAAACAAAGCATGTTAAGTGTTTTGGACACACTTTAAATGAGATTATTATAGACGGAGAAACTGTTCCTGCCTTAATTAGAAAAAATCTTGGCGCTCATACCGAGAAGCTAATTGGCACCATCAAAGCATTGAATGATTCCTAATTTTGCTACTTAGAGGCACACCTGGTGACTCTCCTCTCAGTGGTACCCAAAGACTCGGGCAACGAAGATATAAAAAGTAACAGCTGCAGTGATGCAAAAAGCTTCCAACACACACGATGCTAAGAGCAGGCTCATGGGCTTAATCCTCCAGCGTGAACTTTGCTGGCAGCCTTGGTAGGTGACCCAAGAAGGCTGCAGGCAGGCGAGGCGAGGGCGGAGTGACACACCCAGGTAGAGGCAGCACCACATTGAATGGGTCCAAGAGGAAGTAAGCCCTGACCTGGAATTTAGGATGGAATGATGAGGGCATGAGTCACCTGAAACACCTTGATGCCTTTTCACACAATGGCAGCAAGACAAGAGGAACAGGGGTCATGGTGTGTGGGGAAATGAGACAATCTAGCCATTGTGACTCTCAAGGAAGAGAGGGAAGAAGTAGGCAGGAGAGGGAGTCTCTATCCTTTGACCAGGTGATTAGCAAACTGCAGGAGACACAAAGGCTTCCCAAGGGATCATCTGGCTGCACAGTCATGGGGTCCCCAATCAGAGAGTCTGATCCAGGGGTGTGGGTGGGCATGTTGGGCAAGGAGAGGAGGGCATCATCGTCACCCCCATAAGAAGGAGGCTCTGATGCAGCCGACACCTGCCACCCTGTTTCCCAGTTTCACATGGTGATGTTCTGGGGTTTTCAGGATGAAGACTAGACTCCACAGTGAAACAGTCCATGCTAGGTGGCAGGTATATACAACCTTTTAAAACTCACTCTCAATTAAACGGAATTAATTTCGTAAGCCCCACCTGACATTCCAGTACAACAGGACCGGTACAACACAGCCAATCTGTCGAAACAGAATATTCTCCCCCAAATGATGAATATAAAGAAGAGATGGCTTTCACTTTGGGCATAGTGAGAACTTTCTGTTTCTGAGGAATGCAAAACAAATAAAAACAAGGGCACAACACACACACACGTGCGTGCACACACACACACACACACACAAACACACACACACACAGACACCAAAGATTAATCATTCTGTTCCCTATTAAAAGCTCTAATTGCCTCTCCACCCCTGTCTTACCTTATAGTTTGGGGAAAAAAATCCCTCTAGCAATCTTCCCACCTCCCTGACAAAATCTTTGCAAATTTCTTATCTGAAAACAGATGTTAGAGGGCTGGCTTTTCTCCCAGGAGAGTGTCTGTGGATGAATTTGTTTCTCTGAATGAAGCCTTTTGAGTAATTGGCACATTATGTAAGTGCACATCAGTCTATCACTAATAAGGAACGCTCTTGAAGCTGAAACTAGCCTAATGGCAGGCTGATAGCTTACCTACCTTATTTTGAAAAGAAAGGTTTATTGTCATTGAGCTGAAGACTTCAAACATTTTGCCAAAGTAGGGCACAGGTGACTTAACGAGGTCAAATGACTTTTTTAAGGCTTATATTTAAGTACTAGTCCTCTTAGTAAATATCCCTTCAGACTTCAAAAGACGTAAAAAGATTCAGAAGGAAATTGATTGAGCTCAGTTGGGAAGTGGAGGTGGGGTGCTTGCCCTAACTTAGACCGTAGTGACCCAGATCAATGGCAACACTAAGGAACAGCTGCATATTTGGGTTAAAGACGGTTTTCTTAATTTTTGGATTGCTTAACTTTTTTTTTCAAGTGTTTCCTTTTTTGAAAACCCTAAGAGACCGTCTTAGCCAGAGACTAAGATGTAAGCGGTAGTAATTCATTTTTGATTCCAGGGAGAGGGAGAGTGGGACAGGGAGGAGAGATGGGGAAGTAGGGAGAGCCAAGACAGCAGCACCTTGTGGATGCCCGCCCCACCCCCCGCCATCACCCCTGTGAACAGCTAGTTCTAGATTTAGTGGATAAAAATACAAGATGCCCAGTTAAGTCTGAATTTTGGATCAACAACAAGTAAAAATTTTAGTGTATTTCTTGCAATGTTTTGGATATACTTATGACATAAAACATTTGTTATTTTTCTTATAATTACATTTATCCGGTAACCTATATTTTTATCTGGCAACTCTGCTCAGGTAGAACATTCTGAGAAGGCTCATGAGGCATCTCTTAGAACCTGCTTCTCAGAGTTGAAGAAGGAAGTATTCAATCACCTCTTCTCCATTAGTCACAAATACCGCATGGGGTGTTAATTCATGATAGGTCCTTTATGACATGAGGGCACAGGGCAGGCTTGCAGAGGGCTCCCCCACCCCAGCGGGCTTCAGAGAACCCTGGGGATGGAAGTTGAAGGTGTTCTGTGGGCCTGTATTCAGGTGCTGTCAGGTTGTACCTGCATAAAGCTAGTCAAAAACTCAGTGATCCTTACCACAGTGGCGGGAGGAAGAGTGAAACGAGGTATCCAGGAGGTATCTGAGGCGCGCAGGTTCCTGAAAAGGGAGAAGCGCAGGCATAGGTCTGAATGTATTCACGTATTGATTCACTTAACAAATACTGATCACAGATCTACTGATATGGTTTAGCTGTGTCCCTCCCTCCTTCAGATCTCTGTGGCTGTGACCCCCTGAGAGACCCCACAAGTGCTGAAGTGAGGGTCTGAAGCCTCAGCCTGTTTCCATAGAAATACTGAAACAGAAAAGAATTAGAGATATACTTACAAGTTATTCCTATATACGATCATAAATAATCAATAGTTGTTCATATGTAATCACAGAAATATAGATAAATATAACCTTTTAATTCAACTAATGATTCTCAGGTCATGAAGTGTGGAACTGAAGTGACATTGGGAAGGAGGTGACCCTAAGGCAAGATGCTCTAAGCCCTCTGCCATACCCGCATAAGGGCTGCTGGAGGGCACCATGGCTGAGTGGCAGTGTCAGCACTGGGAAGGTGCCCGCTGTTCAGCCAGCTAGGGAAGGAGACATCTCCTTGCTCGTGGGAGTTAGGAGAAAACTCAGTGCCTCCAAGCTCTTGTGTTAGGCCTGATGGACATCCGGGGGCTTCATTGTCTCTATGTGATGCTGCGCTTCAGCGGTTACGTTCCACGTCTACTTTCATGTTCGGCTTCTGCACCTGGTTATTCTTTTTCTTCGAAGATGAGAATCAGTAATAGTAACATAAATCTTAATGCCCTTGTTATTTCTTGACAAGTATGGGAAGAGTGCTGATGCATTAGGCTTTCTCCTCGCCTCGGCTACTTGAAAGTCCTGGGCCCCATCTTCAAGACACGTGATTTACTTGACCCTATCACTGACCACCAGTACCTCGCCCTACCTGCCCTGTACCCTGCTTTGTACTCAATAAAACTCAGAGCGTCCAGTCACTCGGGGCCACAGCTGGACTCCGCGCTTTGGTTGGCAGTGGACCACTGAGCCCAAAGTCTGTTATCTCTTTCTTGATGTCTTGTGTCTTTTATTTCCACAGTTTCTCATCTCTGGACCAGTAGAGAGGGGCTCATGTGACCCAGTAGGGCTGGACCCTACAATCTCAGATTGAATCATAACTCACATAATTCCCACAGGTTGTGGAAGGGACCCAGTGGGGGATGGCTGAATCATGGGAGTGGTTCCCCTATACCGTTCTCATGGTAGTAAATAAGTCTCATGAGAGCTGAGTTTTTATGAGGGGTTTCCCATTTCTCTTGGCTCTCATTATCTCTTGCCTGCCACCATGTAAGATGTTCCTTGCTCTTCTGCCATGATTCTGAGTCCTCCCCAGCCATATGGAACTGTGAGTCAATGAAACCTCTTCCTCTTATAAATTACCCAGTCTTGGGTATGCCTTTATCAGCAGCGTGAAAACACATTAATGCACATCAGCACGACATCCCCAGCCCTGCTGTCCTGAAGCTTCCGCTCCAGGTGAGGGTGTATCTTGGGAGACACATGTGAACAGACTGGCAGGTAGGCTGTGGAGCAGCAGAGACTTCAGCCTTGTTGCTCACGGCTGTTTCCTCTTTGCCTGGAATAGGACCTGGTATGCAGCAGTGGCTTGTTGGCCCTTGTTCTTCTAGAATCTTCATTATGAACACATAGTCTAGTGTGTTACACACTGTGAGATTTCAGAAAGTAGAGAGGACGTGTGAGCCCTGAAGCAGGAAGGTGTGGCAAATTTGAGGGTGGATGGGGTGGACGGGGTGGAAGGCCAACGGTTCAGGAACCCTGAGAGCCATAGGAAGAAGGGAGTTCCAGGGGTGGCAGGTGAAAGGGACAGGATCACAGGGGGTCCTGCACCATGATAAGAACACTGACCTTCTTGCCAGGGAAGTAGGAAGCCCATAAGGAATCTTGTGCAATAGAGAATAATGATTGGATTTGCGTTTTTAAATTGAGCATTCTTTATCTTGAAACCTATAGGTTCATATGTAAATGTGAGAATTAATAAAGCCAGACATGGTGGCTTACGCCTGTAACCCCAGAACTTTGGGAGGCTGAGAAAGGTGGGTCACCTGAGGTCAGGAGTTCGAGACCAGCCTGGCCAAAGTGGTGAAACCCAGTCTCTAGTAAAAATACAAAAAATTAGCTGGGCATAGTGGCACACACCTGTAATCCCAGCTACTCTGGAGCCTGTGGCAGGAGAATTGCTTGAACCCGGGAGGTGGAGGTTGCAGTGAGCTGAGATTGCACCACTGCACTCCAGCCTGGGTGACACAGCAGGACTCCATCTCACAGTAATAATAATAATAATAATAATAATAATAATTTTTTAAAAAAAGAATTAATACAAAGACATCCCATGTTTTCACCAGCTGTAACATACTGCAAGATTCCAGTACCATATTATAACTAGGATATTGGCATCAATACCACCAAGAAATGGAACAGTTCCATCACCACAGGGATGCTTCATTGTTCCCCTTCACAACCTGCTCACTTCCTTCCTGTCCCAAACTCCTCCTCAACCCCTGGCAAGCACGCCTCTGTTCTCCACTTCTACAATTTTGTGATTTCAGGAATGTTATATGAGTGCAATTACAGAGCATGTAACCTCTGAGCACTGGCTACCTCCATCAGCACAATTCTTTGGAGATTCATCCAGGCTGTGGAGTATATCAAGAGTCTGCTCAGATTTTTGCAGAGTGGTGTTCCATGGTATGAACACACCACAGTTTGCGTAACCACTCACCTGTCGTAGGACATCTGAGCTGGTTCCAGTTTGGGGCTATTGGGAGGAAGTTGCAATAAACATTTGCTTATAGGTTTTTGCATGACAGTGTGATTTCTCTAGGATCAAGGCCAAGAAGTGCAATTGATCAATTGATGGATTGGATGACAACTGCTTTTTTAAAAAAGAAAAGGAAAGAAAATGCACGGGCTGGTCACAGTGGCTCACACCTGTAATCCTAGCACTTTGGGAGGCCAAGGCGGGAAGATCACATAAGGTCCGGAGTTCAAAACCAGCCTTGACCAACATGGTGAAACCCTGTCTCTATGAAAAAATGCAAAAATTGGCTGGGCATTGTGGCATCTGCCAGTAATCCCAGCTTTTAGGGAGACTAAGGCAGGAGAATCGCTTGAACCCAGAAGGCAGAGGTTGCAGTGAGCTGAGATCATGCCATTGTACTCCAGTCTGAGCAACGAGAGTGAAACTTTGTCTCAAAAAAAAAAAAAGCATGAATTTTGCAGAAAAATCTCAAACTGTTTTCCAGTGTGAGTGTATCATTTTCAATTCTGACCAGCAGTGTGAGAGCATCTTCACCAGTATTTGGTATTGTCAGTATTTTTTCTTGTAGCCTTTCTGATATGGATGCAATGTTACCTCATTGTGATTTTAATTTGCGTTCCTCCTGCAGTTAATGATGTTGACAGTTGTTTATTCTTTTCGGTGAAATATCCTTTTATGTCATTAGCTTATTTTCTTATTGAATTGCTTTCTTTCCCTGTTGTTGAGTTTGCAAAGTGTTTTTAAACATTCTAGATAATAATCCTTTGTCAGATATGTAGTTTGCAAATATTTTCTGCCAATCCATAGCTTGTTTTTTTATCCTCTTAATGGGCTCTTGCCCTCACAGGGGAAAAGATTTTCAGTTTGATAGAGTCAAATTTATTTTTCTATTTAGAGATTGTGCTTTTGGTGCCAAGCCTAGGAAGTCTTATCTACCTTAGATCCAGCAGTTTTCTCCATTGTTTTTTCTGAAGGTTTTCTAGTTTTATATTTTATATTTAATTCCATAGTCCATTTTTGGAAAATTTTTGTATAAGGGGTGAGCCTTAGGTTGAGATTTATTTTACTGAATGTGAATACTCACTCCAGCACCATATCAGTTTGCTAGGGCTGCCGTACAAAGCATCAAAAACTAGGTGCCTTAAACAACAGGAAATTATGTCATAGTTCTGAAGGCCAGAAGTCAGACCAAGTTCAGCAGGGTTGGTTCCTTCTGAGACTGGAGGAGAGAATCTGTTCTATGCTTCTCCCTTATCTTCTGGGGGTTTACTGGCAATACCTCTCCTTCCTGGTCATGTGCATGCATCATCTCAATCTCTTTCTTTACTTTTACATGGAGTTCTTCCTATCTTTGCTTCATATTTCCTTGGTATATGCCTGTCTTTGTCCAAATTTTCCCTTCTTGTAAGGATACCAAGTCATATTGGATTAAGGTCCATGCTAATGACCTTATTTTACCTTAATTACCTCTTTAAGGCTCCTCTTTCCAAACAAGGCCACATTCTGAGGTACTAGGGACCAGAACTTTGACATATCTTTTTTGAAAAGTACCATTCAATCCATAACAAACACCACTGGTTGAAAATTCTATCTTTCTTCCATCGACTTACTTTTGCACCTTAGTCAAAAATCAACTAAGAATATTTGTGTGAATCTATTTTTGGGTTCTCTGTTCTGCTCCATTATCCATAAGCCTGTCCATCAGCCAACACCATCCATTCTAGGTTACCGTAACTAGATAATGTCTCTAAATTGGATAAATTCCCCCTCTTCTATCTTCTTTTTCAAAACTGTTTCTTAGCTATTCTAGGTCCTTTATAACATTCAGAATAGTCTTATCTATATCCACAAAAAATATTTGCTGAGATTTTTGATACAATTTATGTTAAAACTGTATCTCACTTAAGGGAAAATTGACATATTTACTAGGTGAGTTTTCCAATTTATGAATACTGTATGTCTCTCCATGTATTTAAAGTTTCCATTTCTTTCTTCAGGATTTTGTCATTTTCAGCATGCAAATCTTGTACATGGTTTGTAAGAGTTATTCCTACATATTTTGTTTTTAAGTAATGATAAATCACATTACATTTTAATTTTGGTGTCCTATGTTCATTGTTGACATGTAAAAATACAATCGATGTTTGTATGTTTATATAGTATCTTGCAACATTGCTGAACTTCTTTATTAGTTCTCTTGTGGATTCCTTGGGATTTTCTATGTAGACACTTATATGCCACCTGCAAACAGGGACAGTTTTATTTCTTCTTTTTCAATCTTTATGTCTTTAAGTTCCTTTATATATCTTATTTACCTGGCTAGAACTTTCATGACTGTATTGAAAACCAGATCAGACATCCTTTCTTATTCTCCTTCTAAGGAAGAAAGTATCCAGTTTCTTACCACTAAGTCTCATGTTAGTTATAGATTTTTGTACATCTTTTTTTGTCAAGTTGAGGAAGTTCCCATATCATTTTTCTAATTTATATTATGAACAGGTGTGAATTTTGTCAAAAAAAAATTTCTGCATTGATTGATTGATATAATCATGCAATTTTTCTTCTTTAACCTGTTAATGGGGTAGATTACCTTGGTTATTTTCAAATGTTGGACCATCCTTTCACTCTTGGAATAAGCCCCGTTTGATCATGTTCTATAATTTACTTTTACATTGCTGAATTCTGTTTTTCAACAGTTTGTTAATGCTTTTTTTTAACTTATATTCATAAGAGTTATTATGGTTGTTGGATTTTTTGTTACTGTCTTCTTCTGAGTTTTGATAATAACATATCACTTGCTTTATAAAATGAGTTGAAAAGTGTTCCCTTCTCTTCTATTTTCTGGAAGATGTTGGGTGAAAATAATGCTGTTTTTTAAAACCTTTGGCAAAACTCTCCATGGGAAGAATCTGGATGGATCTCCATTGTTAATAGATCTTTTTTTTTTTTTTTTTTTCTTTTTGCTCCTGGGTGAAGAACGAATTGTAAACTTTTAGGCAATATGGTGGAACAATCTGAAGTGTGGAATCCTGCTTCAAATGTGAAGAAATATTGACTAAACTACAACATATCAAGAATAGGAACAAAAAGATGAGACATAAAGGAGGAAAAATAGGCTGTAGGCGGAGATCAGAAAGTATGAAAGGTGAATAGGTAGATTTTTTAAGTAACCAAAGAGAAATTCTAGAAGAGAAAATTATGATGGGAAAAATGATTTGATGGATTGATTGAAGAAGAAGCTAGATAGAGCTGAAGAGAATATTAAGGAAGTGAAAGAACAAAGGGAATCAGCCTAAATGTTGTACAGAGAGATAAAGAGGTGGAAATGTGAAGAGGTAATGAAGACTGATAATGAAGATTCACACTTTAAAAGAATCCTGAGAGAGAGAGAATGCAAAATTCCAAATACTGAAGGCACAAACTATAAAAATAAATCTTAATCGAGAAACCATGTAATAAAACTTCAGAAGCTTCCAAAAGAGAGAGGGCATTTAAAATATCTCTAGAAAGAAAGCATCTCTGGTGGAAGGACGAGAATGAGAGCACCACAAGGTCTTCAGACCTTGAGAAGGAATCTCAAAGGGCTGGGGGGAGGATAAACATCGACCCAAAATTCTATACTGGACTCCATTATGACTCAAGGTTGAAAGCTAAATAAAAACACCCATGCATGTATTTCAGATATATAAAAACCTAGAGAATTTATATTCACAGGCCCTTTCTAAAATAACCTCAGAGGAAGTTCTTTTTATAAAATAAACTATGTAAATGTGTATAAATATCAAGTGTTGGCAAAGGTGAGAGACAAGAACTCATGTACAGCAGGTGGATATGTGACTTGATAATCGTGTTTCAGAGGGCATTTGGAATTGGTTAGTAAGGCTGAGATTAACACCAGCACCCAGAAATCCTGCTGTTTCTGGCATAAACCAGAAACTCTTGTCCATGTGTCCCAGTTGATCTGCACAAAGGTGTCCTCTGCAGCATCATCAGAACAAGGGAAACAGTGAAATTGCCAGAGTTCATCAACTAGAAATGTGTAACTAAATTATCATATAATCCTATAAAAATACTATTCAGCCATCAGACAATTGATTTTGTTTTGTGTGAATCGTTCTAAACGGTGTTTAAAAAATGAGGTTCAGTTAAAAAAGGCATAACAGAATTACATGTCTAGAACTGTCACACTTACGCAAACAGAAATTCACACAGAACAATCAAACAAGATTTCGTGGTTAACATTACATTTGTGTTCATGCATGCGTGCATGTTTGTACGTAGTAGATAAATAAAAACTTTGACAGAAAGATGCATGCAGATAATCTGACAATGGTTACTCCTGGAGTGCTCTTTATAGAAAGAAGAAGGAAGAATGTGAAGCTACAGAAGGCCTCAAAGGGAATTTTAAAGCGTGTGTATTATTTCTTCCATGTTTTAAACAATCCACATTGAAATAGCCAATGATATTTTACAAAGATGTTGAGTACAAAGAGGCTTGTTACATTTCTGTGTGTATTTTTCTATATTTTGGATTTTAAAAGATGGCAGAATGGATGGAGCAAGTGGGCGCAGAGACACCAGCGGAGACTCTGGCAGGGATGTCCCTGCGTGAAGGGATGGGAGCTGGGGAGGAAGCTGTGGACCCGAGAGAAGCACTGAGACCCAAGAATGGCTGTGGCTACTGTTTCAGGGATCTTTTGCTGTGTAATGAAATACCCCAAGCAATGACGGCTCTTTTTCACTCCGTGAGTTTTCCTGCCTGGCCCCATGGGTGCATTTAGAGGTGCTGAGCTGGATTTGGCCGCTGTGGCTGAGATGACCTTGCCACTGTCCACATGTGGTCTTTCCAGCCAGATTTCTTCATACTGTGGTCATCTCAAACCAGTGTTCAAGAGGAGAAGCACAGACACACTCTGTGTCACATTTGCTGGTGTCCCACCAGCCAAAATAAATCACAGCATGAGAGGAAAATACACAAATGAGCGCTGGTGTGATTTACTAGGGGCCATGACTCCAACAATCTACCACCATAATACTAAAATAATTAAGGCAGTGATGTATTGACACAGACGTAGAAAGAGAGCAGCATATAAAAACCAATAACCTCAGGGGAGGATCAAACAGATAAAGCAATTGAAGAACAAGGTGGCGTAATTTGTCGTACTATAAATCAAGAATTATTATAAAGAATAAGAAAGCAATTTTTTAACAAGGTGCCAAAAGCACTAACTATAAAATGAAGGATCAATAACTTTAATTACATTAAAGTTATGAAGGCTTACCAAAAGACACCTCAGAGTGAGTGAAAAGACATGTCACATCGTCGGGGAAAAGATCAAACATAATCAGTAGAAGACCAGTGTGCAGATGACAGGAAGAACTTTTATTAATCACCACGGAGGAGATGAACAACCCAACAGAACCCGTCAATGGCTTCAAAGTTGCGTATGTAATATGCAGGCATGATCAGGAAGACGAAATGCAATCAGTCAATACACATAAATAAAGATACTCAACCTCATTACAAATTAGGAAAATACAAATGAACACCACAATGAAATCTCAATATGTACACATCGGAGTGGTAAACCTTAGAGATCTGGCAAAAGGAGGGGTTGAGGCATACCCATTTCCTGTTGAAGGAGAGCCCACGTTTTATACAGGGGCTGTGCACAGGGACTTTTCAGAGCTGCAAGCTACAGATAGACTACTAAACGTCTATGAGCCGACACATACATTGTGGGACGCTTGAAATGGAAATAAGTAAGTCGTAGCTATACACGTCACCACGGATGAATCTCAGAAGTACCTGATAAGCCGAAGAAGTGTGTCACAAAGAACACAGGCAGTCTAATCCGTTTTATATAAAGATCAATAGCAGGCACCGCCTGCGCTCTGTTGTTAGGGATACATGCGTAGGTGGCAAGGCAATAAATAAAAGCAAGACAATTGTTATCAAAAGGAGGTCAGGACAGTGAATGTCTGTAAGGAGAAGGGATGGGGGATGCACCGGGAAGAGGCATGGAGCAGTCCCAGGCTCTCTCTGAGACCCTGGCCAAGGTCTTTTTCTTGACCTAGACAATGATTATAAAGTTATTCTTTAAAAGAAAATAATAAAAAGTAGAGCTTGGAGGGGATTGGAGGGGATGAGTGAGTGAAGAAGGCGATGGCTCAACGTGGAGAATACAGAAAGGTGGGCTGTGAGGACGTCCGAGGGACGTGCTTTGGATTGAAGTCACGATGGCCATCGGCAGCTTCTACGGGCGTAGCCTGGAGGGCATGGAGGGGTGGAAGCCAGACTGGAGAGGGTGGAGGGAGTAAGTGTTTGCCAAGTGAATACAGTGATATAGGGGAGGGGAAATATCTTTTCTTCACTCATTGCAAAATTCATGGCTGATGCCCCTATAACAAAAGAAAAGAATAAACTATATATGTTTATTTAATAGAAGGCTTATGTGACCAAGGAACCTGCTATAAGGAAATGAAGACCCAAAGAAATGGATATACCATTGTGTTTTAAGCTAGCTTGAAATACGAAGTAGATCATCATGAAGGGTAACTGCAAAGAGGGCATGAGTCATGGTGATGAACTGGGGCTGCTTAGCCAGGCCTGTTTGTCCAGATTCTTCTCTGTGTCCCTGTGTCTCCAGATATATGAATGTTCTTTTCCTTCAGGGAAAGCAAGGGTACCTCTCACATGAGGATCTCATGACCTGCATCAGGGAAGGTCAAGAAAACCCTCCCTAGGTTGTATGATCTGCTCCAGGGGAGAAGGGCGATGGGAAGAGGAGAGTGACCTTGTGTTTCTGCTGTTTTCTCAAATGCCAAGGTGCATATTTGCGGGTAGCATGTCTTGAATCCCATCGATAGCAGGCGTGCAGTAGGGTCAGGAACTGGATTCCCCGGGAGGCATCATCCCCGGAACACCACTGATGCCTGCGTTATCTGCTCCTGCAGCTTCAGTACCTGGGAGAGGTCTTGGCATATCCTGGGTTCTTAATGAAACCTGTGGAGTGAATGAACGTGGGGTGAGCATCTCAGAGTCTATGAGACCATCAAATTTCCATTCCATGGAGCTGTCTTGGAAATATTTCCGCCTAAGCAGGGATGCACGCTTATGGAACATTCACGCATTACAGATACATTGTTTGAAAAGGTCCTGTAATCGCGAAGTGCATTTCATAGCAAGCTGAAAACTAATTGCATTGTGTCATGTTGGGAATGGAGAGACAGCATGAAGGATCTCTTGTACCTGCAACGTTGGACACCTGAGACAGTCTCCCAACAAGTGTCAGTGAAGAAGGGGAAGCGAGAGTCGGGGGGCCAGATTTGAGCTTCACGCACGTCCTCTCACCTGATTCTCATGACTACCTGGGGCAAACAGGTGGATCCCCAGTTGCAACAGGAGCCTCAGGCTCAGGGCCCCACAGTAGGTGCACAGCAAAGGTGGGATGAGGGGCCACAACTGCTTGAGTTCAAAGCCCCTCCAGCACCATCCATACTCTTGACATGTATGTTCACAATGTGCAACGATTGTGGGTCATTTTCTGCAGGCAGCTGCAGACTGAAAACATCCCGAGTGGTTTTTGTTACCTTGCATGCATTTAAGGGACATGCTTCTCTTCAGATAGTTTTATCTCCATTAATTTCTTGAGCTGCTTCAGAATATCAAAAGTGAGTCCCCTGAGGCTCCCCGTGATAGGCCCAGCTTAACACAGAGTGAGAAATACTTTCTTCAACTACACTACATCAGGTCCCTGCCTCTTTCTGAAAGTATTGCTTGATAGTCACCCCCATTCCTGTAATACAGGTCCCTGGGTCCTCTGTTGCTTCCTGCTGTGCACCTGCTGTGGGGCTGTAAGGATGAGGTTCCCGTTGCAGCTGGGGATCCACTTATTGCCCCCAGGTAGATGTGAGGATCGAGTGAGAAGACGCATGTGAAGCTCAGATCTCACCCTCGTGACTGTTGCTTCCCTTCCTTCGCTGACACTTGTTGGGAGACTCCCAGGTCCAACCTGGCAGGTACAAGAGGTCTTGATGCTGTCTCTTGCTCTGCTATTTCAGGTGACCTTGACGATCAGGGTTAGGAGGGAGTGCACCTGAGGGGGTAGTTTGCCTTAGAGCTTCCAACCCCATACTGGGTTCACAGTAGTTTTCAAATAGTGAAAGTACAGATCTGAAGTGATTTACACATGTTATTTATTTTAACACACACGAGATACACACACAGAATGTCTTTGAGAGAGATCCTTTTATGAAGCCCATTTTACAGATGAAGAAACTGAGGCCCACAGAACTGAGGCCTACATCACACAGCTTTTAGGCAGGAGCGCCAGGATGCAAATCTCAGTGCCTGAAATGAAGACAACTTCCCTTAAAAGTCATCCTCATCTGACTTGCACCTGTTGCCTTCAGCACTCCCAGGTCTTTTAGAGGAAGGCTGGAAGGCAAGTAGGAAGCAGATCAAGAGTCTTTCAAGCTTATTGCAGAATCATTGTCTCTGCTTCAATCAGTCTGTTTCCCTTTGCCGTGCTTCTCGGCTGGAGCTTTTTCTCCAAAATGAATGCAGAGGAAGCAGCTCATTAAGTGAACTAAGTATATTTGTTCCTCGGCTTGATATCGTGGAGGCTAGAGATTTAAATCTGGGAGCATTGGGGGGACGCAGGCGAGAAAACAAAAGAAATAGCAATTTGAAAGGGCACGGATTAGCCCGGGGGCTGTTCTATTTTTTCACCTATGACTTGTGCACAGAAGGTTTTCTGTATTGCCATCTCCTGCTTTTTTACATTATTTTTATTTCTCATCAATTACAGAGGCCCATTTGCAGGATACTACAGTGGAGTAGAGATTATGTTGTGAATGCTTTTATAGGCAAAGTGTGCATCTTAAAAATGGAAATGACAGCCGTTGCTGAGAGTGAAGTGGTTGACTTTGGCGGTAAAGTCGTTCTTGACGAGGATTCTCAGCGTCTAGGGATGTCTACATCCAATAAAAAAAAAATGAGATGGCCCAGACTGGGTAAGGGATGCTATTTCCAGTTTGATTTTTATTTTTTAACTCCAATTTCTATAGAGTGGAACATGGAATGAGTCTCAGAACCAATTCCTGGAATGTCTGCCTGACTTTCGGGTGGTTAGGTATGACACAATACGAGAGAAGAGACCATTAAAGCAGCCAGCACAGCCATGTGTCTGTGGGGGGTGGGGGGAGTTTTCTATAATTTTCAAAGCTTTGATTTATTGCCATGTTCAACAATTAATTATAGCCTGAGGTCCCTGAAATGAAGGAGGTTAAACAAAACAAAACAAAACAAAAAAACAACATGACAATTCCACATCTGGTAGAAGGCGCAGCTGGGTCTATTTAGGAAAGCTGCCCCATCTCTGGCTCCCTGAACTCAAGCAAATGGCCAAAGAACCATCAACGCTTGGAACATCAATAGCACCCTTCTTCTTGTGGGCCCGGGGAGAGAATCACATTCTCGGTACAGCAGGCATCTGTGGCTGCAGTTTTAAAATGAAGATATACAACCTGTGGTCTCTGGTCCCTGCTCAAGGTAACCTCTGCTGACTCGTTATGTGCTTAATAAGATCTCTTGTCGAACCCATGAAAAATAGCCTTGTGCTGACATGCAAGGCAGGCTGAGGGAAGGAAGTGAGGGAGGGAAATAATGGTTTTAGAAGTGAGACAGTGAGTCGTTTTTGCCTCTTCAGAATCCATAGCTGTCTCTAGGCGTCAGCGCGGAGTGCTACCATCTTCCTAGCCAGCAAAAGTTAGGAGAGGGAGACCAGGACTGTCTGTTAACAAATGGTCTCCCTAATCTGCAGCTGACTCAGAGACGACTGACACAGCCTTGCATCAGGTTTGTGACCGAGTCCCTGTCCAGGTTCTACGTAACAGCTGCGTCACGGATGTCCCCTCACCTTTCTTCTTCAGCACAGTATCCTAAGATAACATTCAGAAAACATGGCAATTTTTAACACACTGGTTTTTCTTCAAGCATATGGCATTCAGACAACATATTTTTTAAATGTCTATTAAGTATTCGGCAGGAAAAGTGACACAAAGCGATGTCAGAGTTGACTCTGCCTTTAAACAGCTTTGCATCAGTTGGCGAGCAGGATGTGGGGGCGGAGGGTGGGATAGAGGAGAATCTGAGGGACACAGGAAGACCAAGGAAGGGATGTGTGAGACCAGGAGGAACCGAAGTGAGCTTTATGGATCTCAGCCAGACCAGTGTGTGGACAGAGTGTGGCTACTTGGAGAGAGAGGTATTTCAGTGCAGGCTCAGTCACTTGGGTGTTCGTGCCATAAACCTGGTATTGCCTTGGCAGTAAAAGAACCTCGGCTCTGGAAGTTGGGGTCTACGAGGGAGTCATAGGAAATTGAGGTGGGCAGGTGGGGTGGGGGCGGGGTGCAACCAGCTGGGACCAGCCAGCTGGAAGGAGACAGCAGACTCAACTCCTCCTGGACAGGGGCCCCGTATCTCTAAAATCATTTTCTAAGCTTCACCAGTCATTTGTTCCTTCAGAGTTCTAAAAACAGGATGAAGAATAGCACCTGCTGGCACAGATGAGGCGTCAGCTTTGGAGTCATCCGGGTGCGTCCGTGGTGAGGGCAAGCGGCACTCTACATCAGGAGGGCAGTGCCGGCATCGGGTCTGCCTCTGCCCCACACAGTGACTTTGCTGGGCCCCACAGCCCAGCCCTCCCCACCCAGTCATCCACCCGAGAATAACTGGCTACCTTCACGGCCAGTCCTTCTCGCCTGTGCGCGCCCTCCTCCTCCACCATGCTACTCTGTTCTCCCCTCCCCGGCCCCTGGGGACACACACATGACAAGGCCTTGTCAGGAGGCTTGGTGAAATGAGACAGAGCTCACACACCCAGCTCGGTTGAGGGCATCCCAGGGCCTCGGGAAAATGGAAGGAAGTCCTTTGAAATGTCCACGATTATGCTCCATGCATATTTGGGAGATGAGGGAAAGGGAGAGACTGAGAATCAGGGATGAATGGGGAACTGCCAGTGGGACTAGACCGTCAGCCAGGGAGGTGGGAAACTGAGTCATGTCTGGATCCCAGCCCTGTCAGCACCTATGTGATCAGCCTGAGATGGTGACTGACACCCTCCAGTGCCTCTCCTCCTCATAAGGAGAAGAAATGTCCTAGGTGGTGACTCAGAGTCTCTCTCCGTGTGGAGCCAAGTGAAATACTGGGGTCTTGGTATCTCATTCTCATGAAACTCCATGCTTCTCAGGAGAAAGGACAGAAGAGGACTTGAGGCAGCCTGTTTTGTGGCTAGAATATTCTCTTCTCTGGCAAAGAATGACCCCCAGAGAAGATCGACTTATGGTCTAGTGACCTCAGCATGTGCCCCTCACAGGAGGCTATTCCGGTTCATTGAACCAAGCTGAGAATAGCTCTAAGGCATGGCCCAGTGACCTTCTCTTTCCCCCCACAAGCTTCTAAGTTACTCTGCACAGTGGCCGGAATCACTTATTGACCAATCTGTTGTCAGACTCCTCTTTGGTAGGCTTAATCCTTGGCCTGCTGAGCCTAGCTCTAGCAAGAATCCTGCTAAGCCAATTTAGCAAGAATCCCCCGCTTCCCCTCCTTTGAGCTCCTCTTAGTAATTTTCCATCCAGTGACTCCCTCACCCTGTGTGTTGGCTATAAATCCCTCCCTAGTGGGTTCTGTTGCATCCAAGTAGAGTGCAATCTCTCTCCTCTATTGCAATGGTCTTGACCCCTATTGCAGTAGGGTTGAATAAAATCTTCCTTGCCTGTTTACCTCCATCCATTGCAAGTTTTCCTTGACAACATCCATGACCAATAATTTCTACATGGGGAGGCAGGAGCCAACAGTGGATTTTAAAAAGCCATAAAATCAAGTGCATGAGGAAATGGGATATTATACCTTGAACAGTGGTTGACAGGTGGTAGCAACAACAGACAGTTCTCTCTCCAAGTGTATCCATCTCCCATTCAACATCGTCATCCCAAGGGAACCTGGAGGGTGAGTGAGTTCTCTCGTTACTGCTATTTTCTCCCCATAAACATGCAAGCAAAACACAGCAAAGCTGCTTGTACTCTCTCAGCCTCCAAAAAGATTCTAACTCTGTGAAGATCCTAAAGAGGCAATCAAGGTAAGCCTAAAACTTAGAAAATGTAATTCCGCAAGCCAAGCCATTTGTAATCATTTCATGTAAGTATTTGCTTAATTGGAACTATTAAACAGAAGCGTTATCTGATTATTTTCTAATGATATGTCTTTATACCTGTCATCCTATGCAGCAATTAGCTATGGCCCGTTTAAAACCCTGAGAATGTTTTGAAACGTGAAGCACCAGGAGGGAAATTGACAAGAATCAATGTATCAAAAGATCAGGAATGCTAGCCAGAGACCACCCACCATGGCAGTGTCAAACACTTGATGTCTGCGTCCTTTCATGGCCAAAGATATGAGCCCCAGTAACACTGGAAAGCAGCTACTCTTTAATCTACACTGTTGTGTATTCACCTAATACAGAATAATTCTAAAAATCTGTGTAGGGCAATGCAAGTGCTCTGAAATCATCTTGTATTTGTTTCTCTTTCGCTTTCAGGACTTTTCTACTTCCTACCAACATTTATTTCTTGCAGAGTATGTAACACCATTTGTATGAGTCAGAAACCCAAAAGGGAAGTCTGTTTAGGCATAATGTCTCTATCTAGAAAACCATGGGTTTGGCCCAGCCCATTGCCCAAACCATTTTCTTTCTCAGCCTTTAGCTTTATGTCATGTCTCTTTACAAATACATGTTTGTATTGGAGGCAATTACAATCTTTCTAAGTAGTTTGTGCAAGGAAAATGGATCGGTGCTTTTTTATCTCAATGTAAATAAAATGAGCTGTAATAACCCCCAATTAGCACATTAAAATAAGTTGAAGATTTGTTTTTATCATTTCATTGTACAGAAAAAAAGGCAGCAATGAGAACCTTATATTAGTGACAAAAACAGTACCAGTTGTTTGCCTTCAAGAGCAGAAAAAATCTAATTTAAAACTCTCTGTGAATCCTTGATAATTAATTTCACACCAAACGTGCCATTAGAAGGTCTATAAAACATCTGAAAGCTAGGAAAAAAAAAAAGCCAAACCAATGATTTTCCTTCTAAACAAGAATGTCAACAATAAAAATTTAATATGCACAATGAAATTAGGAGAGGAACAGAGCCAAGTTAAAAGTTTTGTCTTGCTTCCTTTCTTTCAAAGTTGGCGATTTCAGGAGTGAACTTGAACTTTGTCAAATGAAGGGAACAGTCAGGATGTTTTGGATGATAAAAGCCCACCAAAAAGTAAGTGAATGATTGGAAAAATCAGTGTGTGTATAGTGTCTGGTGGCTTCTGTGCATGTGTGTTTGTGTACCTGTGTATGACGTACATGGTGATATGGTTTGGCTGTGTCCCCACCCAAATCTCATCCTGAATTGTAGCTCCCATAATTTCAGTGTGTCACGGGAGGGACCTGGTGGAAGGTAATCGAAACATGGGGGCGGGTCTTTCCTCTGCTGTTCTTGTCATAGTGAATAAGTCTCATGAGATCTGATGGTTTTATAAAGGGCAGTGCCCCTGCACACGCTCTCGCTTGCCACCATGTAAGACATGCCTTTGCTTTGCCTTTGCCTTTTGCCAGGATTGTGAGGTCTCTTCAGCTGTGTGAAACTGTGAGTCCATTAAACTTCTTTCCTTTATAAATTACCCAGTCTCACGTAGGTCTTTATTAGTGGCATGAGAACAGACTAAAACACAGATCTACCAGTGCATGAAGAGTATGTGACTGCTTGTATGGTGTTGATGTGTGATGGCACATGTGTGTACATGTGTGTAAGTGTGTAGGACGTGGTTTCAGCCTGTAATGAATTGTTAGGAAGTAGAAATAAGAAGCAGCAAGGTGTACGTCAGAGATTTCTTTGGGTAAATGCCAACATGAATGAGTAAGGAATCAAAAGCAGGCAACTTCATCATGCCTACGGTCAATATATTAGATTAATATGTATAGGTTAGATTATAGACACCATTTAAACCACCATTGGGTAAATTCATACACCACAGAAAAATGTTGGTCCTAAACTATGGATCAGGCAGGGTAAACATTCCACCGTACTTACACAGATGCTTTAACGTTGAACTTTTTGTTCTTCTATGAAAACTGAGACAAACTGAAATGACTTCTCAGGTTTGCTGAGAACAACA
Organism: Cebus imitator; assembly: GCF_001604975.1. Lineage (NCBI taxonomy): Eukaryota > Metazoa > Chordata > Mammalia > Primates > Cebidae > Cebus > Cebus imitator. The sequence continues at coordinate 6,940,157 of NW_016107460.1, read as the reverse complement.
GCAAAGAGACCCCTGCAAAATTTATCCAATGGAATTTTCCTGTTAGGCTATAGCCATTGGTGAAATTTTGGGTCCAGGGGTCTCATTCTTGGGCCATGTTCCTATTTGGTGGATGAACCAGCAAGTGATCGGCCCACCCGAGCTGTCTACTCACCTGCCCAAGACTAACGGAAGTCCCAGGGCTCCTGGGAGGTGCCGTGATGGCTCTGAGGGGATATGGTTGTTTCTGTTAGCACTGTTCTTGCAAAGCTCTTTGCTTCAGGATGCAATCACTTTTAAAGGCGAATAGCTGAGGTGTGGGAGAAAGAGCACAGGATTTGAAATGGGAAGCAATTTGTTCAAAGCTCCTTTCTCCCACTTCCTGGCTGCATATTCAAGGATGGAAGTCTTACTTTGTGGTTTCACATCAATGAGGGTTCCTTGGACGAAAGCCTTAGAAACTGACCAGCTGATTAAAGCTCTTCTCCTGCAAGGAAAGATCATTGGAATAGCAGGGTATAGGGGAATCGAAGTGGAAGTCCTAGAAGGAACAGGACATGGGAAAAGGAGGAAGAATGAACCCAGGCAACAGGAGGAAGAACGTGTAGTATTTTCCTGGCGCCTCTTCCTGGGGTGATTCGTGGCTTTTTTTATTGTTTTGTTTTGTTTTGTATGCCAGTTGAAGATGAGAATTTCGGGAGGGAGAGATGTTGGTCTTAGCTGAGCCCCGCATCCCTGCCTCACACAAGGGAAACTGAGGCTCCTGAGTGACAGCCTGGCAAGATGTGTATATTAAGGGAACAGCATTCTCCCAGAGAAAAACCCAGGTGCAGATACTAAAAAGAGGGATTGGCATTCCCCTGCAGGATGCTGGCACTGTCGTCTGGGTCAGTCCAGTCTGGGGCCAGCTCCCAGGGCTGACCTTCCTTGACCCATCAGCATCATGTGTCCTGGCTCATCTGGTTCACCGGTTGCTCCTTTCAGTCTTACAATAAAGGGGATCTATTCATGTTCAGGCACACCTCCCTGCCTTCCTGCCACCCCGAGATGGGCCCCCTGGACCACCCACATGGGTCCCGTGCAGGCTCCTGCTCCGCCCCTACCTCTTCCGCCTCCTAGATTAATTCCAATACAGAGAGTAGATGAGATGCCTCCACTGCTCCAGAACCCTACGCTTGATCCTGAAAAGTATAGACTAAAAACTCTAGGGCCCGCAATGGCCCATAGGACCCCACCCCACTCTCCTGACCTCCCTATCTGCCTCCACCTCTGCCTATGCCTTCTGTATTCCTGTTCCTGCCTCAGCCTTCCTGCCAGGGAGCCTTGATCTGCACCTTACTAATTTAGTAAACAGAAGGAAGAGGCAATTGGCGATTTCCATTTGCTTTACTTTACCTGATTCAATTCTGAAAGAAAATGTTTTGCAGTATAGATTGACCAGTACTAAAATCTCCCCACAGCAATATTTCATGTGGGGTCAGCCCATTCTACCCAGTGGACACAGGACAACAAGATAAAACTCAGGATGTGGCAGAAGCCATCCCTGCCATGTCTCCAGGCTCTGCACGCTGTGCACAGATACTGGGCTGTCCCACTGTTCTCAATGCAGCCTTGGTCACGTTGCACACGTTAAATTACTTAGTCCTCATAATCCCTCTATTAGTTTCCCACAGCTGCTGTCATAAATTACCACCTACTTAGTGGCTTTAAAAACACAAATTTATTCTTTCAGTTCTGGAGGCCAGAAGTCCAAAGTCAGCGTGTTGCAGGGCTGTGCTTCCTCTGCAGCTCCAGGGGAGAACCCTTCCTGGCTTTTCCAGCTCCTGGCAGCTCCCAGCCCTCCTTATCTTGTGGCTACCTCACCCCAGTCTAGGACTCTGTCTTCACATGGTGTGATGGTTCACACTGAGTGTCAAGTAGAGCAGATTGAAGGATGCAAAGTATCGTTCCTGGGTGTGTCTGTGAGGGTGTTGCCAAAGGAGATTAACATTTGAGTCAGTGGACTGGGAGAGGCAGACCCACCCTCCATCTGGGTTGGCACCGTCTCATCAGCTGCCAGCATGGTTAGAATACAGCAGGCAGGAGAAGGTGGGAAGAGCAGGCTTGCTGAGTCTTCTGGCCTTCAGCTTTCTCCTGTGCTGGAGGCTTCGTGCCCTCGAATATTGGACTGCAGGTTCCTCAGCTTTTGAACTCTGGTTCTTACACCAGTGGTTTGCCAGGGGCTCTAGGGTCTTCAGCCACAGACTGAAGCCTGCACTCTTGGCTTTCCTGCTTTCAGCTTGGGGACTCGGACTGGCTTCCTTGCTCCTCAACTTGCAGGTGGCCTAGTGTGGGACGTCACCTTGTGATCATGTGATCAATTCTCCCAATAAACTTCCCTTCATATATACATCTATCCTGTTCGTTCTATCCCTCCAGAGAACCCTGCACTTGGCCTCCTCCTCTGTGTGTCTCCTACGAGGACACTTGTCCTTGGATTCAGTTCCCCCTGGGAAAATGCAAGGCCATTTCATCTCAAGATCCTCAACTTAATGACATCTGCAAAGACCCTTTCTCCAAATTCAGTGACAGTCAGGGTTCCGATATGGATATTTTTTGAGGAGAGGCATTATTTTGGTCTACCTCTACCCCCAATAAGATGGTTACTATTATTTCCTGCACATTTTAGTTGGAGAATGGAGTCACAGAGAAGGCCACACAGCCAGCAAATAAAAGAACCAGCAACGGGTCCTGTGCACCCTGAAAAGAGCCAGCAACGGGTCCTGTGCACCCCGAAAAGAGCCAGCAACGGGTCCTGTGTGCCCCGAAAAGAACCAGCAATGGGTCCTGCGCGCCCCGCTACAGTTCCTTGCTCCCTCACCAGGGTTGTTGTTAATAGATGCTGGATTGCAAGTGGGGACCCACGTCCTGATCCTTCAGATCCAGTTTGAAGAATTTGCTGTCAACGGCATTGAAGTATCACTGAAGGATCTCCAGAGCCTGACAGCTAAGTAGGCATGCAACCTAAGGAGACTCAAGCCTCCATCCCTATGCGGTGAGATGCTGGTGACCACACTCTGGCATCTGTCCATTCTGCCTCCCCAGGCTGTTCGGATGGGTGAGGTTAAGATTCATGCTGTTTGGGGCAGGGCAAGTGCCCTGCAAACAAAGAAGGGTCTGTTTCTCTGCTACTAGAGAAGCCCACACCCAGTGTCTTTGCACACTGCTGTCTCTTGTCTGGGTGCTGCCAAGTGGAGGACACAGAAACTCGGAAGCAAGGTCACATGTGCCTGGCATCTGGTCCAGCCACCAACAATACGGTGCTGTTCAACACGGGGTCGCTGCAGTGCCCCATCCACACAGAGGGCCCTCGTTAAATGCCGTCTTATTTTAGAACGGGAGAGGATGTCGGCACCACAGAATTGAAGGCCCTCATTCAGAAGCAGGATCTTTGAGGCCCAACTCACCCCAGCCACCGTGCCTGGGGCACAGTCTGTCTCATTCAACCCAACATATACGGTTCCTTTACTGACCCTGATGGCGACGGCAGCTTCCTGCTGTCAGGAAGGATCCTTTGCACTGACAGGCACATTCATGTTATTTACCAGCACCGAGCAAAGCTCCCGGGGACGCCTTGAAGACAGGCAAAGCCCTGTCTCTCCTCCTGTTATTAGCCACTCTCTGTCTCTCCCAGGTCCTCTTTGTCTTTGGCTGTGGCACTGTGACATTCCCCCTCTTTGTCTTCAAAAGGAGCAGTGGCTTTGAGAAGTAACCTCTGTTTGTGGGCTCTTTGCACAAAACCTAACCCCACTGGTTCCCAGAAAAGCAGCAGAAATACTGACCCGGGAGTCAGTTTGTGCACCTCCATGCCTGCCTCTGTTGAATGGCAGCCGTGGTCTCACAGAAGCACTTTCAGTAGGAAAGAGAAAGGGCATCTTTTCACCCATAGGCATGGATGGGACCCATGCCCCTCTAAATGTGTCATGTCGAGATGATTCACTGGTAGGAAACCCACCTTCACCGCTGCCTTGTACCAGTCAGATGATTTAGCGTCTGGAATACCAAGACCCCCTCTGTTGAGCCCACCTCTGCAAGTCTCTGCTGCTTTCTTTCTGTGTCCTGACTGATAACCCAGAGGCCTTGAATGCTCTGTGACCCAGCCAGCTGCAGGTTTTCTCCTGCAGGCTTGAACCCAAACTGGAGTCTGGAACATTCCCAGGCACTGATAAAGCCATTCAGGTTGTTGCTCGCAGCCCTCAGTGAGAGGCCACTTGGCTAAACGTGTAGAAACAAACCCCACCCTGAGCCAAGTCCCCTGAACCCTCAAACACCAGACCCTGACCCTCATCACGGACATACGTGCGCAAAACAACCCTTTCCTTGCTGTCGGTCATGGGGCTTCAGCCACTGTATGTAAATTCCCTGGTCAGTGCTTCGCACTAAGCACCCTGCCATTCGCTTCTTTCTCTCTGGAATTTGCAGCAACTCCCCTGCTGTCAATTTTGGGGTGACTCTTGCGATGGTTTCGGCCAGACAGAACAGCCTCGCAAGGCATGGGTTAACTCATTGAACGGTCACAATCGCAGAGCACGGGTGACCCTAGCACTACATGCCCATTTTACAGGCAAAGGAAAGGAGGCTCGGTAAGGTCTCACAGCCAGGAGCTGGTGGAAGCAGCTGCCTCCCCAGTCTGCCCGCTTTGCCACTGGGTTCTAAGCCTCACAGATTCATGAGGACTCAGTAACACGGAGTAGGAAGAGTATGCACCGCCCAGGGGGTGCTGAAGATTCCAGGAGATAACCCCCTTGGGACTTACAGGAGCCTCACACCCCACAGCTCAGAACAGGGTCATAGAAATGTCAATTCCCGTGGGCAGCGTGGGAGGGCGCTCTGGTTCTAGCTGCACACTGACCACAAGTTTAGTTAGTCTGTGTCTGAGTGAAGAAGTCAACACCTTGGGAAGGAAATTTTGGGAGGGTCTTTCATCTCTGATTCCATCCTCACCTCCCTGTATCTCTTGTGCTGCCCCACCTGTGTCTCCCTCCTGAGTGGAAAGAGAGCAGCTGGGGTGACTTGCAGAGGCTCTCGCTCCGGTTCCTGGGCTCCTCCTGGGATAGGGAGAAGGGTCTTCAGGCTGGAAATTAGAATAAAGAGACGTTCTCCCTTGAATTTAATTGCATCTCTGCTGGTAATTCAGAAACCATCATTTGCACACACATTTCTGAAATGCTTTTCAAAGAATTTCAAACCGGCCATTTAAAATTCTCATTATGGTAGGAAATGGTCCCTTTGGGGCCCAACAGTTTTCTTTTTGGTCTCATGGTCCCTGGAGGTACGGATTTCAATTTAGAGTTTTCCACGTGGAAACTGAAGGAGCTCAGGCTGGCACATGCCTCCCCCACCCTCTACGCCCGCCCTGGGCAAATGCACTCATTTCCCAGTTATATGAGCAGCGAGAGAAAACATTTGTCAAACTTCAGTGGTGTAACGGGTCTTTGCTGCTGGAATTAAAGGCAACAGGTAGATAGTACTAGGTTTACTGCGTATTTATTGGCCAATCTCTCAGTTTGCCGAAGAACAATTGTAACGATTGGTAACCAACTTTCTGTTGATTTATATGAATGTACACAAAACCAGAAGAGCCCCACATCTTCCCCAACCATGCCTGCATCTCCTGGGAGACTCTCCCTTTCAAATAATCTTGTTAGATATTGTTAGCAACTGATACGTTTGCATGCTGTGAATGTGAAAATTCAGAAAATATTCAACTGCCAATGACACCCACCAAGTCTTTCCCTAATTAATCAGTCATGAAAGAGCAGCTCCAGGTGCTTTTTCTGAGCTGAGCATCTGCCAAAGCCTTTGTCTTTATTAATCCGATGAACCGCCAGTCAGCGCAGGCAGGTCCCTCCGAAGTGATGGAAAATCGAGGACACCTCGGGGACTCACACCTGTGTCAAGTGATGAAATCCTTCCAATAGCTGATTAGATTATTCCCAGTTCTGCCTACTTCTGGACATGAGACGCATCAGAGACTGCTCAGGGCCCAGAAAAAGCTGGCACCCCCGAGGCTCTGGATGGTGAACTTCCTGCCTAATCCAGTGAGCTTCGTTCTGTGACTCCTTCAGGAGGTGTTCCTCAGGAGCACCTATCCCATGCCCTGCCCTATAGACAAACGGGACAGTGGACGGCTGTGGAGCAGAGCCTCCTCTGTGAATTGAACCAGTGTCCCTGAATGAACAAACCTGCCCATGTGGAGAGACAGAGGTGCCTCTGAAGCTCACAATGCACGGGGCAAACGTGGTGAGAGGGAAACCTAGAAGGAAGAGGAAACAGGCTGGGCTCGGTGGCTCACACTGTAATCCCAGCACTTTGGGAGGCTGAGGGGGATAGATCACAAGGTCAGTAGATCAAGACTAGCCTGGCCAACATGGTGCAATTCTGTCTCTACTAAAAATACAAAAATTAGCTGGGTGTGGTGGAGTGTGCCTGTAGTCTCAGCTACTCAGGAGGCTGAGGCAGGAGAATCTCTTGAACCCAGGAGGTGGAGGTTGCAGTGAGCCGAGATGGTACCACTGCACTCCAGCCTGGGTGACAGAGTGAGACTCTGTTTCAAAAAAAAAGAAAGAGGTAACAAATTGTCTTTTACCCAAGCCCTCTAACAAATGAAGCTGGTAAAACAGCACAGCTCAGAAGGAGCAAAGACAGTGTTTGTAGACTTCAGTCCTCTGGATAAGGTTGAACGTTCTCATGCCTAAACGCAGGATGGAATTCATGCTCAAGGCACTGGGGAACAGGTGCTCCCAGCAGAGACTGCTGTACCCTTATGACGCTGATTCCCACATGTGCCCAGGAGGGCTCCAGGACTGCAGTTCTGGCTCACAGCTGTCCACTGCCTCCCTCGGTCAGCCACCAGCAAGAGCAAGGCCCTGTAACTAAAGGGCCCTCTATGCTTCCTCCCAGCCTGCAAGCCGCATGCGTCGCTCCAAGCCCCCACATTGAGGTGCCTCCTTTGACTTCCTTTTGCAGGTGGAGACTCTCTGTAGGGGCAGCTCCACCTTGCAGCCGGGTCTGATGCTCGGGACTGTGGTCCAGGCTTAATTTGTCTGTTTTTGGAAGAGAAGTGTTGAGCAGATGGACTAATTGGTCACTGCTTCCCAGAGACCGGGATAACACATGAGCTGTCCCCCCCAGCTAGGCGTTCGGCTGGCAGGCCCAGCAATCCACTCTCAGCTCCCACCAGCACCGCAATTAGTGATTCCAGCCCCGGAGCGCGCCCACTTGGAGAGTCTCAAGTTCATTAAGAGTTTAAATAAATCCATTCATTTAGGTTTACCTTAAAGAGTTTTCTGTAATCACCTTCATTACATGTTTAAATAGGGTTAGGGAGGGTAGTAATTAGAAAAAATTTGCTTCAGCCGGGGCACTCTGCAGCTGTACACAAATATCCAACCCTGTCACCCTCCCCACGATCTGGAACCAACTCAGGCCCAAGCCTTGGCCCCTGCCGTAAATCACAGCTGCAAAGATGCAGAGGCACAGCTCCAGGGAGCTCTGGACAGAAGGGCATCTGTGAAAGAGAGCATTTCTGCTTTGGCCTCCCGGGTCATGCATTTTTAAAGGGAGCTTCACTTCCACATCAGTCCCCAAAATTCCAGTATCTTTGTCCAGTATCGTCTCTGTGTTCACCACACCCCAAAACCTCTCCATACCAATAAAGCTTTGGAAACTGGCCCAGAAGCTTCGGTTAGGATTTCCGATGATGGATGAAGACACTAGATAATTGCTCCATACTTGGCCTATCTGTAGGAAGACACAGTCAATAATAGTATAATGTGGTTAGTTTAGACATTTCATTAAATAGAATATCATCAATGGAATTCACAGTAAAGCATGTTTCTGCAATATCATAATGGATAAGGCTTGATTTTAAATGTACTGCAATAAAAACCTACATGCCATGAATCTTGCTGTGGAAACAGATAGATTCTTATTAGTTTAGACTTCCTAGGCATTGAATAATTTGTATCATAAACTCGTTTCGAATAAAATCTGCAAATAAAATTTCAAATGGGGAGTGCCTTTTGGGCACAGTGGAAATTTCCGGAGCTTCTTGCTTTGGGGGGTTTAACTTTTGGTTTTCCCCAGGAGTGACCTGAGATTCTTTGATTTGCTTTCCAACTGGAAAGGAAAAGGGCTTGGAGGTCACCACAGGAAGCTCCTGGGATGCAGGTCCCTGGGCCACAAGATCTCAGCTTGGTGGCAGGGCCAGCACCCTGTGGCGGGGTCAGTTCCCTGTGGAGGGGTCAGTTCCCTGTGGTGGGGTCAGCGCCCTGCGGCGGGGTCACTGCCCTGTGGCGCGGTAGGAGCCCAGCGGAGGGGTCAGTGCCCTGCGGAGAGGTCAGCAGCCTGTAGATCAACCCTGGCTCCTGCTGATGGTGAATGCCTGTTCATCATTTTCTCACGCTGCCAAGATGTGAGCTCACCTGCTCTAATTCACTAAACCTTGACGTGTGTATTGGTGCCTGGCATCTCAGGACTAAGCCAGGCTGTCTGTCCATGAGCCTGGTTTGGTGCTTCTTCCAGGGAACCTCTGCCAGATGCCCAGCTCCTTTGGGAGCATGCTCTATGCCACGTCGTCACCTGGGTGCACCTCCGGGCCTGCCTTTGGGAAGGTCCCCTCCGGCGTGTCTCGGGGATTCTCCCAGGCAGCCCCACCAATGAGTCTTTCGCTGTGCAAACTCCCTTCTGTTGAGTCTCAGCAAAGGAAAGGGGGCTGTGAGCACTGCGGTCCAGAATCGCCCTGCCGAAATGGAGGTAAGTGTCCAGGAAGCGTGGCACTGGCTCCCATGGCCGCCTATTCTTGTCCCTGTGTTATTTTATTATAAAGGAAAGCGTGGCTTGAAGGGAGGCCAGGGGGTGGGGAGGCCAGGGGATGAGGAGAGCAAGGCTGGCGACCCATTCGGGAAGAGTTTGATGGGGGATTCCCATCTGTGCACCACGCCGTTTACGGGAACTCAGTGTGGGCTGGCCTGGATCCCGAATGGGCTGTGGGGACCCTAGAGGCAGGTCAGGAGCACACGACCGTCCTGGAGAAGGACACAAAGGCTAAAAGGCAGCAGGGGGTCAAGCCGGTGCTGGGGCTGGGAGGAGGCCCCCAGATGAGGGAGGGATGCCACAGCCTCGCACTCACCACTGCTCGGAGTTTAACTTTCCTCACACACCTTCTCCCTCTGGGTGAGACCCACGGGGATGCAGCCAGGCGCTCCAGGCATGGTGGGTGGGCCTGGGGTGGGTGCTTTATGAAGATCACATGCACATGGAGGACAAGACGGACAGCGGTCTTGCATCAGTTTGGTTTGTTTTTGAGACAGGGTCTCCCTCTGTCACCCAGGCTAGACTGCAACGGCATGATTATGGCTGACCGCAGCCTGCTTTAAACTCCTTCACCCAAGTGATCCTCCCGCCTCAGCCTCTTGAGTCTCTGGGACTACAGGAGCATGTCACCATGCACAGCTAATTTTTAAAAAATTTTTGTAGAGAAGGGGTCTCACTGTGTTGCCCAGGCTGGTCTTGAACTCCTAGGCTCAAGGGATCCTCCCACCTCAGCCTCTCAAAGCACTGGGAGTACAGACATGGGCCTCCATACCCAGCCTGGTTTGGAATATTTTAAAAAGATTTTGACAATCTGTTATTTTCACCTTTTGCACACTCCCGCCCCACCACCCTTCCCTGAATTTTTATTCATGCCTCACTGCTCTGGTCAGGTAAAAGACGGGAGACTGAGCCAAAGAGACCAATGGTTTACCCGAGACTGGCAATTCCCATGATTTAGGGTGATTACAGCTCAGCTGTAATGAATGCATATTAAGCCTTCCTTCAGAGCCTACAGAACTTTTGATTCATAAACAAATTACTCGGAGCCTGTAATGTAGGAGAAAGAAATAGCAGCTAATTTAACCAGTGAATCAATGGCGCGACAGCACGATGTAGATCATGGAAATTTGAAGTACTGTATAATGGGGAAAATGAAAGTAATAACAAGAAGCAGAAATACTCATAAGGACAGCCCAGGCCCACAGGCCCGAGCACTGGGCTCCAGGCCCTGGGCTGCAGGGCGGCATCAGTGAATTCGATCCTGCACTGAATCATGACTTCGTTGTGGAAGGTATTAGCAGAAAGACAAGCTGTGCTTGGCGCGGCCCCCACTCTGGTAGGGTGCCTTCCCATTGGAAGAAAAACCCAGCCAGCCCTAACCAGGAGAGCATCAGACAGTTCATGCCTGCTGCCCCAGAGGGGCACGGAGGTGTCCCAGAAGAAGTGCGCACGGTGGCAACAGCCAGATGGAAGCGTGGATCCAGTCTCCCTTGCTGTCACTGTGGGACCATGGACAAGTGACTGGACCCTCTGAGCCTCCGTTTCCCTTCCTGGAGAATGGAGATAATACCTACAAAATCAAGTCCATCACGGCTTATACATTGGAGGCAACTCAGACCAGTGTTAAGAGCAAAGTCTGTGGACCACCTGTGCAGCCTTAGGCAAGCAGTGAAGGCCTCACTTTGCCTCAGTCCCCAGCTGCAAAATGGGTTGATGTGAAGATGAACTGCTAGGTGATACCAGTCGAGGCTAAGCACGGTGCACAGTGAGCCCACACGAATGCTCCTGTTTCCTCATAAACAGGCCCTAAGGATCTAAACGTGATGCTCTAGGTGCCCGGTTCGGTTCCAGTCTTGTTCATATAGAGCCCAGCATAGAGGTCACCTTCTTCCTCCCCACGAATCCGGAATCCTGGATTACATCTCTGGGTGGGGGAGCATGAACTGCACCCTTCTTGGGACAATTCTCATTCTCCCATTTTAGAGGTTTCTGCACTTTTACTTTAAGGAACTATTTAAATCTGCGCGTGTGCCCACAGCTCTGGGGAAAAGTTTGAAGTAGTGTTTCCCAAAACGCATCCCATAATGTGGGAGTCCCCAGAGGTGACATGCAGGGGAGATGGGGAAGGGCTCCCTCCCCAATGGCGCCCACCAATCTCCCTCCGAGGGTCACACAGCCCCACTGGAGACATGCTACTTTGCTTGAAGCCATTCCTCTCTCCTCGAATGATCAGCAAAGTGAACGGCCAGTAGAATCCATCCCCATCACTTCCCCGCCACAGAGTTCTACACTCAACTTGCTTCATTCCTGCCTCTATTTCTTCTTTCCAGCCCTGTCCCGCTACCAGATTTCACTGCTTTGCGCCTGCACTCTGCCTCCGCCTGCTTGGCGCGGACAGCCCGTGTCTTCTGACTCAGAACCCGTCTCATCCTGGCTTGAGTCATCAAGCTTCTTCTCATCTCAAAAGACAGGGAACAACAACAAGAAAGAGCTCACTTCTGGCAATAAAATGCAAACGCTCGCACGCCAAAAATAGTTTCCACAATTCAAGAGGGCACACAAAAAATGTTCCATCACATTTGCTCAACCTCTAAATCAAAATTTTATGACGCCAAGGAGTTTGCTCAGTCACCAGTCTGGTGATTTTTATGGGATTCGTTTTTCTGAAGGGGAAGAGGGAGGTGAAATAGGAGTCATTAGCCAGGCCGTTTCAGAGGATAAACACACAGACCCAAAATAGGAAATGCAACTAGTTTAAAGGCAGTGACACCAATTTGAAGCGATCAAGTAGGAAATAATACAGCTTAGCCACTCTTTGTCAATGTCAACCATGTCAAGAGGACCAACCAAAGGGGGGCCCAGCCTGCTGGGATGTGCTGTCTGGAGCCCTGGTTTTATGAGGTTGTGTGGTTATAGCTCTTTGAGGAGGTACCTGCAGAATCCTGGAGGACAATAACTCCTGAGAGGTAGGATGAAGCTTTGGGGATGTTCTCCTCGGAGGAAAACAAAGGTAACCATGAAGGTATATGGGATAGAACTGTGGGTGATACATACCACCAAACATCTCATCTTGTGCTGGTTCTTGGCATCCCACAAGCTCCGTCAGGGGGTCTTTGAGTTCCCAGGCCCCTGGAACACAACCTCAAGCCTGCAGGGATGGGGGCTCTGGCACTCCTCAGCCCTGGACACCACTTACGCAGGCAGCACCTCAGGTGGCTGCGGTGATGGCGCCCAGGCCAGGCTCAATGGCAAATATGACCAAAGACCTGCAAAACTAGACAGTCAACAGGTGTCCAAAGGTGGCCTCAGGTTTCTGGATTTGAGTCTGATCTTGTAGGTTTCTCATCTACATGAGTGGATGGGTGACACTGGGAAGTTCCTTGAGCCCTAGAGTAACAGCCTCAGAAAACGTAACAGTGGGCCATCCCTACTTGGCCTTCTGGTTGGAAAACACTGGCTCCTGCTCTCTGGTTGACGACTAGTTATCTTCAAGCACAGCTTCAAGCACGACCCCTCCAGAAAGCCTCCTTGGACTCCCAGCCCCAGCCTGGGGAGACGCCGTCCACTGGCCTCTCTTCTTGCCCCCAGGCCTTTGCAGAAGCTCCTGGACCTTCTGATCCGTTGGTTCCCCACCCTCCCTGTGACCTCCCTGAAGACAAGCATGGTGGCTACTGTTGGCAGATTTCTCCTAAGCTCTGAGCCAATCTGAAGCTTGAGTAGGAACTTGGTTGAATGAGTGATGAAATGAATGAAGAATGAATACATTAAGACCTTAGATGAAATGTTTTCTCAGCAAAGGTCTTGTGCACTAGGACTGGCAATGTCAACTGTGCACTCAGTTCTTCCCAGGTAGTTAACCAGAGGCGTCCCCACTGAGCCTGCTGTGTAAGCCAAGCTTCTTAAATTCCTCACGGGATCTGTGTTAATTAATTGCTATCAACCTGAGTGGTGGTAGCATTTACCATTATCCCCACTGTAGACCCCGGAGGACCAGGGCTCTGAGAGGCTGTGCCTGGTCACAGATGGAAATTGAGTCCTCCTGATTCTGATCACTGCACTCAGCTTTCCTTTCCCAGGAGGAGAGTCTGGGCAAGCCCTGCCTTCTGAGGCTCAAATGCTTTGCATGAGAAAAGAAGGAAAGTGACTCCAGTTGATGGTGAGGGGCTCAGGGGTTGAGCAACCCTCATTCATGTAAAGGGAGAGAAGCAAGAAGCCCATCAGATGTCAACTCACACCCAACAGGTTGGTTCCTGATAAGTCCCAGCTTCCTCCTCATGGCCATTTATTCATTCATTCACTCACTCATTCTTTCATGTAACAATTAAGAGCTCTGTGTTAGTCGAGGTTCTCCAGACAAAGAGAATCAAATAGGATTTACATGCATGTGGAGAGACTTACTGTAATGGGCTCATGTGATTATGGTGGCTGGTGTGGAAGGAAAATAAATCTTGGGGCCCCAAAAATCACTAAACCGAGGGGAAGTTAAGCTGGGCACACCTGCCTCCCAATCTATTCCTTAATAAGATGGCTATGAAGATAAAAAAGCTACATACCTCCCCCACAGTCTGCCCATGTATTAGTCCATTCTACTGCTAGGAAGAAATACCTGAGACTGGGTAATTTATAAAGAAAAAGAGGTTTAATGGACTCACAGTTCAACATGGCTGGGGAGGTCTCACACTCATAGTGGAAGGCGGAGGAGAAAAGGCACATCTTACATGGCGGCAGGCAAGACAGCTTGTGCAGGAGAACTGCCCTTTATAAAACCATCAGATCTCACAAGACTTATTCACTATCATGAGAATAGCACAGGAAAAACCCATTCCCATGATTCAGTTACCTCCCACCAGGCCCCTCCCATGATACGTGTGGATTATGGGAGCTACAATCAAGATGAGATTTGTGTGGGGACACAGTCAATTCCTTGTGGACAGAGGACAGACAGAACTCAAAGTCATTCGTCTGCTCACCTGGGACAAATACATATCTGAGTGCTTCCTCTGCCCTGAGCCAGACTAAGGCATACATGACGATTTCTCTACTGCCCTCTCACATGGAAATTGTGTCTTCAGTGAAAGGCTGACCAGAGCCTCAAAAGAATGAAACTGTGTATCTCTCATCCACCTCTGACCTGAAATCCCCCTTCCCACTTTGAGTTGTCCAGGCTGATGTCTCATGCCTCCCTAAAATGTATAAAGAAAGCTGCGCCCAGGCCAGCTTGGACACATGTCATCAGACCCTCCTAGGGTCGTGTCACAGGCGTGTCTTTAACCTCGGCAGACTGATTGAGATCTGTCTCATCATGAAGGGCCACCTGCTTCCCTCAACTCCGCTGATGTCAATGTTAATCCCATCCACAGATGCCTTTGTAGAAACATCCAGAATAATGCTTGACCACGTTTCCAGGCACCGTGGCCCAGCCAAGCTGACACATACCTTTGGGATCACACTGGCAAGGCCCAGATCCACAGGATGGTCAGGCAGGTTGGAGGCCAGGAAAGAAGCTGATGCTACAGGAAAAGCCTGGAAGCAGCTCTGGCATCACTGCCCCGGCTTGTAGGACAGTCTTTTCCTTGTAGGGCCTTCACCTGATTGGTTGAAGCCCACCTGCATCATGAAGGGCCACCTGCTTCCCTCAAATCTGCTGATGTCAATGTTAATCCCATCCACAGATGTCTTTGTAGAAACATCCGGAATAATGCTTGACCACGTTTCCAGGCACTGTGGCCCAGCCAAGCTGACACACTAAATGAACCATCACAAGCTCCTGTTCTGAAGGCTTGGGATGTGGTCACAAACAAAAGGAACTTACTTGGCAGCAGCATTGAAGATAAACGATGAACAATAAGCCATTTTGCACGTCAAGCAGCGACGGCCGCCATGGATAACAGGCACAGCAGGGTGGCAGAGTGCCTGCAGCAGCGGGTGAGTGGGAAGGGGTCATGGTAAACAGGGCAGTCAGAGTCGGCTTTCTGGAAAAGCCTGGTGTGAGCAGAGTGCAGGGACCATGTGAGCGAGCCAGGGCACATTCTGGAGAGGACTTTCAGGGTATAGGGACAACCATGGGGGTGTGCGTGGAGGAGCAGCAGGGAGACTGGGGGGCTGGAGCAGAGGGAGCAGGGGAGAGCTGTGGGAATGGAGGCGGGAGAAGTCAGTGAGACCAGCTCCAGGATGCCTGGAAGTCTTCTGCATGTGAGACGTACGATGGTTACAGTGCTGTGGTTATTACGTCAGACACAGCATGGACTCAAGAGTCAGATGAACTTCAGCTCAGTCCCCAGCTTCTCCACGTCCTAGCTGCGTGGATGTCAGCCCATCCATGAATGCCTGAGTCTCCTTTCCTGCAAAATCAGATGCTTACAGTACACGCCTTGGAGGGTGGCCTTGAGACGAACCACAGCTGCCCAGCTGCAGTGTCACAAGCTCAGTGGGTGGAGGTGCTTTTGTCTTCTTTCCTTTCATCTTCCTCTAAGGGGCTCTGGGTGTCTTCCAACATTTGACTGGAACTATGTTTAAACATTATATTTTAAACCCCAAGTATCCTTCCCTGCATGCCATACTGCGATGTGTTGGGAACTGCTGATTCTGGATGTATGCGTGGTACAGTAGACTGGAGTCATTGGTGCAGGTGCCAGGGTGAGGATCCACCATGGTCACTGGAGTCAGCCTTCTTCTGTCTGTGCCTGCACTTGAGTTGCATGTCCATCATCGCTGGTCACCGACTAGGAAAGGCGTGACCCCACAGCCAAGATGGTGCCTGTGTGCTCAGTCACATGGAATCGTAAATATTCTCCTCCATCCCACCTGGGATGCTGTCTGCAGCCACCCTTCCACCCTTCCCAGGGGATCTGGGAAGGCACGACCCAGGAAGTCCAGGGAGCACAGCTTCGAAGGACAGTAACAGTGAGCTTAAGGCAGGGGCAAGGGTGAAGATCTGCCATAGATTGTCTTGAACTTCCTGTCATTGTTGGGTGCTTCTGATCTGACTTTTAAAAAAATTTAATTTCTGTTGCCTATTATTTATAGTGGCTCAATTTTAAAACCCATATTTCCTGCTCTTCTTCTTTAAAGTTTCTGGGTCAGTCTAAATGAAGAGTATCTTGAGGACAAGACGCTAAAAAAAAGTTATCATTGGCAACAACTTATCTACGTGAATCAAAATTTTCACATATTTTTTGCCACCAAAATATTGGAAACTATGATTAGTCTAAGTGTGCTTTTTCTTTCATATACAACTCTCAGTTTCAATTTTGGTTCTCCTCACTCTCCTTTCTAGCTAGTTTTGCTTTAAGATAATTAAATGTAATAACTTTAGACTTGTAAAATAAACGTCTACCGACATAATACCAGCGTACTCTGCTGTCTCCGTGTGAGATTTCCTCCAGGCTTTGCTGGGTGAGAGCAGTTTGACATGCATTGTGCTCCTGCTTTGCTGCCTGACAGCACTTTGGATCCTCCAATTCCTGGTTATCGTTTTTTCTTAAAGAGGCACTTCTTGTTTGTTTTTCTTTGACTCAAAGGAAGTGGAATTCCTGTATTAGTTAGCAATGAAAACGAGAAAGAATCCCAGGGCGGCAGGGGCTGTCCTTGAGTCTGCGGCATTTAGACGGCTTCCCCTGTCCAGGTTTTCCCTCTGTGCCTTAGCCGGGGGAGTCTGGGATCACCAACCTGAGGGTGTGCAGGTGGAAGGTTACACGCACTCTCTAAGATTAGAAACCCCAGGCCTGGCAATGGGGGCACTCGCCTGGGGCAGCACAGGTAGGTGTGAACGCTACAGGGCTGGGTCCCTCGCTGTCCATTGTGGTCACTGGTTGATTGGCTGGGCCTCTGGGGCACAGTCAAGCAAGTGTCCAGAAACAAAAGGCAGAGAGCAAATTCCCTCCCTGTTGGCCCCTCCAGACTGCAGAGGTGATCAGCAGAGAAATGTGAGTTGAGGATAAAAGGAAGAAAAGAATCAATAATAATAAATGATAGTGATGATTACCTTTATTGCTCTTGACAACCAAGATGGCCCCTATCATTTCCCGAGTACTTGTTATATTCCAGGTGATGTGGCCAGCCAGGCAGTGCTTGCCCTCCACCCCAACCCACCTGCATGCCCCGTGCCAGCTTCTTGGATGAGAAGGGGGTTGCTGGGGGAGGGGTCTGAGATCTCACAGCTGCCAAGGTCACCGGCTGGTCCCTGTGGGGAGGAAGGAAATGGCAGATGTGGGTTTGATCAGTTGAATCCTGACCTCCCACAGCTGGGGAAAATGCTCCCAGGAGGAGGACTCTGTGTGACAATGCCCATCTCTGGGTGCCTCTTTGTGCCTCCAGGAATCAGTTTGCTGTTCTGTGAACAGAATCTGGGCCAAGGAAGTAAAGAGAGACTGGCTCCCCCTCCTGAGTCGGTGACTAAGGGCTTCACAGAGAGAAACGAATTGCTCGTGGGACACCGTACCCGAGGAAGCACCAGCTCTGGGACCTGCAGGCCTCCACCTGACCCGTTCTGCTTAATTCCAGGGTGACCTTCAGAGGACAGACTCCAAGCGGGAGCTCACCACAAGAGCTCCAGGTACCCCCAGTGGGTCACCCCCTGGAGACCATCTCTGTTTACATTTGGGCTTCTAATAAATTAGTTTTAAAATGGGAGGATGAGTTTGGAGAGGGAACCTCAGAAGGCATTTGCAGCCTTGAAGGTTGGCTCCGTGGTACATCTAACGTGATGTGAGCTGGACGACAGCCTGGCTCCTGTTTACCTTTCAGTGGATGATGGGATCTAACATTCACCTTTCCAAGCAAAGGGGACCAAGTATGCTCCCAACAGTCAGAATTCCACAGACAACAGCATTGTGCAGCCTGCAGGGTGCACACAGGTGTCTGATGTCACCTTCAGAAGCACGCGAGTGAAGGGTGTGTATGTGAGTGAGAGAGAGACAGA
>NW_016107460.1:6901939-6919427 GCF_001604975.1 Cebus imitator | reverse complement strand
TCCCCATTACGGAAAATGTCTAGAATAGAGTTTCCCAATGCCTTATTTTTGTCTGACATTTCAAAAAGATTCGTGTGTAGGTGTCCAGGTATTAATATTGATCTTTGTTCATTCCTTTGGATAAACAGCTGCTTGAACACCACACCACTTGATTTCTTTAATACAGAAATGGAAGGAGAAGAAAATGGCCCTTTCTTTTCATTTTGATTTGACAGCTGTGAAGAGTCTTGGGTTATGCGGGCAGTCCATGGCTGTTGTAGCTGTCCTAAAGGTATATTCATGAGCCCAGCTGGCAGCCCTATTCTCAGAGGTGATGGCTCCTTGATGTTCAGGTCTCAGTTTCTCCAGAGGTAAAACGAGCAGCCTAGGAGAGGTCTCAACTTCACAGCTCCAGCCAGAGGGTATCTTCTGCAAAACAGCTCCCAGCTGGCAGGACCCCAGAAAATGTGCTGCTACATTTCAGCTTTGTGGGTGTCCCTGGCCATGGGATAGGGCAAATAATCTCTCCAGCTGCCCTCTGGGTCCTCTAGGAAGTGGCATGGCTTCTCCAGAATCCTCCAGTGAGGATGGGAGCAATCCTCTGGGTGGGATGGGGAAAGTGGTCTGGACGTGCTGTCAGAGGAGCAGTGAGGGCTCTGGGGGAGCAGCCAGGGTCCTCCTCGTGAAGCCGCATGGCCTGGGTCGGTGGTCATGAGGACCCTGCAGTGAGACTGGGGAGCAAGGGGAAGTCATTTCCCCGCTTAACTGCAGGCATTCACCGCAGCATTCACTCTGGTAATTATTCATTTATTTGTCCTGTGTGATTGAAAATTACTGCCACCCTGGCAGGGTGAGTCTTGCTGATGGGTGGCGATTAACGTGAAGGGGTGGGTGATTAAGCTCATGTTCATCCTGGGTTTCCGGGAAGGACGGCACATTGCGTGGGCTCTGCGACAGGCTGTTCCCAGGGGCAGAAGCGTGGACTTCCCAGGGCTCCCCATCTAATTGCTTTCCAGAATGGTTTTGCTTTAATTGGCTGCCCCTGGATGGTCGTGGGGACCAGAGGCCTCGTCATGTCAGTACCCAAGGATCTCTTAATTTTCAAGGAGACTCAGGGCAGCAACTTTCTCTCTGACTTACTTCTTCCAGCCAAGCAGCAACTAATTAACCAGGCAGTATCCTCTCAGCCCTGCCGTGTCCGGAGGCCCACGCATTTCCCTGCTGTGGCAGGGTTTTATTTGTTTATGTGTTTGGCCAGAACACCTCCCTGGCAGATCTTTGGGCTGGGATGGGCAGCAGGATTGGTCCCATCCTCCCTGCAGTCAGGCGCCAGCACCGTCTCCAGCACCTTATCCTGGTAATAAGAGTTTTCTTGGGCAGATAGGAAGATAGACAGATGAACCGCAAAGTGCCACGTTCTCATGCTCATTCGAAAGGCCAGCAGGCGACCACCTGGGGCTCTTTCTGCTCTGATGAGCCTGGGTAGGTCTTTCTCAGATTCTGGAACCAGAGGGACCTGCAAAGCACTTGTCTGGCATCAAGAGTTCAAGTGGTTGTCTTGCTCTGAAGTCAGAGGAATAACAAAAGGCTACTCCCCAAATAACTTCAAATAACTTTGAAACTGTTTGCTCCTCATAATCAATATCTGACCTCAGGAAGAATTATCCTGGAGCACTTTCTAGAGTCTACCCAGAAGTTGCCAGCGAGCATGGTGGAGACACTGCACATGTGTGTATCAGGACCACACACCTGAGGAATGACCTGTGGGGAGGCAGCACCAGCTGAGCTCCTCTCACGCAACCTCTGGGCATCCTCACGGCATCCATTCAACACATCTGGGTTGTCAGCATCTGGCAAGTAAGCATGAGCCTGAGAGCAGGATTTGAACCCAGGCGATAGGACTCTATGTGAATGTTTGTGCTCCGGGCGGCGCAGGCTTTGAATGGCAGTCACCCCATGAAGACATTTCGTGAGGACATGTTGCCTGCAGGCACTCTCCTGGCCTCTGACTTTGTCCCCAGGCTGGAGTTCTCCTCCCGCATAGTCAGTCCAGGCTTCTCCAGACTCACGCTGCTTTCCAGGTTCAAGGCCTGGAGGAATGGTGCCACCTTCGCCAAATTTCTTATCTCCTTGTGCCTCATTTTCTTTTTCTTTTTCTTTTATTTTATTTTTTATTTTGAGACAGAGTCTCACTCTGTCACCAGGCTGTAGTGCAGTGGTGCGATCTTGGCTCACTGCAACCTCTACCTCCTCGGTTCAAGCGATTCTTCTGCTTCAGCTCCCAAGTAGCTGGGACTACAGGCGCACACCACCATGCCCAGGTAATTTTTGTATTTTTTAGGAGAGACAGGATCTCACCATGTTGGCCAGGATGATCTCAACCGCCTGACCTCATGATCTGCCCACCTCAGCCTCCCAAAGTGCTGGGATTACAGGCATGAGCCACTGCGCCTGGCCTCATTTTCTTATTTGTGAGTGGGTGCAACTCTGGCACACCCCCTCAGGTCTTCAGGGCACACCTGGCGAGTGATGTGGGTATTAAGCATGGAACTCATGTCCCCAGGGCCCGAGTGTCTGCAGGCACGAGCTCCGTGACGTTATTCCACGCTGCTTGGAGTCTTCAGGTGCCTCCCTGGAGGGACTGAGCGTCTCTGCTGTGATTTTCATCCTCACTAAGAAGCACAACAGCATTATTTCTAAACTAGCAATTTCTTTCCTGGTCCGTTGTCCTGGCTCCCTGGCTTCTGTCTGAATACGTCTTAGCGAAAATGCCTTCCGCTTGCAGAGGAACTTTGTCCTTCTCAAATGCTCAAAGGGTTTCCACAACCAATGTCCCTGAGCCGACACGCTTCACGAGTCAACAGGCTGGATGGCATGACATCAGGGGAACGTCAGGCACGGGCTCTGGACCTGGGAGGGGGCCGGTGCGTGTCTGGTCCTTTCACTTCACACAGCCCTGTCCCCGTGGGGGATGCAGGCAGGTATGCACCTGGCCACAGCAGCATACAGAAGAGACTCAGGCATGTGAAAATGGCAGGTGGACACCAACATGAAATTAAACAAGATCAAGAGTGAAAGGTGTGGAAGAGGAAGAGAAGCCCTCAGGAGCTCTCGGCTGCTGGAGAGGGAAGCACATCGCAGGCTGGGTGTCGGGGAAACATTGGAAGACACACCCGGCCTGGACATGAGGGCAGGATTTGGACGAGCCATGGCCATGGCAAAGGAGGGACCCGGCTAGAGGGGAAAGGGCATTTGCAAAGGCAGAGACAGGAGCCAGTGTGGCTGGGCAGAGAGCAGCCAGGGGGAGTGGAGAAGCCCCTCTAAATGAGAGGCCATTGTTGTTTCTGGCACAGATCACTTCCATGGAACTGGTTTTAGGAAAACTCACCTGCTAGCATGGGATGAGAGGGTCTGGAGATGGGAGCTGCCTGGCAGGATCCTCCGTGAAGGCGAGAGGGGATGTGTCTGGCTTTGCTGCCACCTCCTCATTTGCATTTTCCCTCAAGAGCTCCTGTGGATGGAGTCTGGAGACAGAGCTTCCAACTGAGGCCTCACAGCCCAGACACAACCTCTGTCTGTCCAGCAGCTGCAAAATGATGGTACCCACCATGGGCATAGAGGAGCCAGGAGACAATTGTGGCTCCTGAGTTCCCAGGGAAGACGGAAGAGGGGGCGATTGTTCAGGATGTGGGGGCAGTAGGGATTAGGAGGCGTCACTTTGGAGGGTGTGGGCTCGAGGTTTGGGATGGTCCCTTTCCACACAGGAGAGATAGGCTGGACCCAAGTGTGGCCCAGGGGGGGTTGCAGGGCCTGGCTTCTCTCCCCTGTCCACCCCAGGCTGGTGGGGGTGGTATTTGGGTGATTAGGGGACCAGAGGCCCTTTTGCCCTGGCCCGGGTTTCCATGCTTCGACATAAATTGTTTGCTTTACAGTGAAAGAAATATGCTATTCCTTTATTTTTCTAAAGCAAATCCAATCTGCTCTGAGCCTCCAGGAGGCAAGAAGTCTGAGATCAGCCACAATGTGGGCTCCCTCACCCCTGCCCTGAGTGGGATGTGGGCCTGGGTGCTCAGCCACAGCGTGGGCTCCTTCACCCCTGCCCTGAGTGGGATGTGGGCCCAGGCGCTCAGCCACAGCGTGGGCTCCCTCACTTCTGCCCTGAGTGGGGTGTGGCCTGGGCCCTTCTTGTTGCCAGGATCTGGGGTGGCCTGGACTTTTGTCCTTTGCTTTGATGGGACCAGCAGCCCAGGCTGAGCCTCCAGTGAACTTCCTCTGCCACTGTACCCCACGCCGTCTCTCTCTCTCTCTCTCTCTTTCCCCCTTCCCTCACCATCTTTTTTCCTCCCCTTCCCTCCCTTCCGCTCCCCTCCATTCCCTCTCCTCCCCTCCCTTCCCCTCTGTTCCCGTCCCCTCCCCTTCTCTCTGTCTCTCTGCCTCCCTCTCTTTGTCTTACTCTTTCTCTCTCAGGGCTGCTGCAAAGTCCACTCAATGAAGTCCTCTCCACAGATCTCAGGCCAGAGACCCCTCTCCATACACACACAGAGGGTCCAAGACATCCTCCCCACATGCTAGACATAATAGCAGCCACTAAAGGTGCCCACACCCTAATCCCTGAAACCTGTAAATATGCTGTTATGTGGCAAAAGGGACTTTGCAGGCGGAGTTAAGGTTATGGACTTTAAAATATGGACATCATCCTGGTTTATCTGGTGGGCCCATGGTGATCCTGCAGGTTCTTGGAAAGGACACCCGCAGTGGACCGAGTAGTGCCTATGATGCAGGAAGGAAAATGCCAGAGACAGTTGGTATGATGTCCCTGTCCCGTTGCACTGGCCTGTCCTTGCCCAGGGGCCACGACCACTGAGGCCCCTTCCCAGGAGTGGAGAGGAGATCTCAGCAAGTGGTTGCCTGGGAGCACTGAGCACAGGCACCTAGAATGTTGGGAGAAAGGGCACCAGGGTGGACTGGATGGTCTGTCCACATCCTAATTCCAGAAACTGAGAACATGGCTGTGGGAAGTAGAAAAGTTCCTTTTTAATGTTCCCTTTCTTGTTAAAGAATAAGCATGCTAATAACTTTGTTAAATCCTATCCTATGTAGCTGTTAGACTTGCCATGCTTACAGGCATGTAGTACATTCTATGTCCTTACACTTTAACCAAAATATCTGTGCCGGACGTGCTCACAGGCATGTCCCAGCTCTCCATTGCTTTTATCTGTTTAGAAATGTTTTAACTGTTAGACAATTGGGTTTTAGATTCTGAGGTCTGGCTCCAGCCAATGGAGATCAGACACAGCAGTAAGGACAATCCCAAATGCGTAAGGGATAAATTTGTGTGTTTTCCTTTCTTCATTGTGCTCTCATGGCACGATGGCTAGTGAGGGTACCCTTCCTTTAGTCCAGGAAGTAAAAAATGCATTGCTGAAAAATCTTTTGTCTCAGTGCTCATTTTTCTTTGCCGCACCAAGCATCTATTTCCGATAGTGACCTTGCTTGGAAAAATGGTCACTGCAGATGCAGTTAAATTAAGGACCTTGAGATGAAATCATCCCGATTACCTGGGTGTGAGCCCCAAATCCAATGGCACACAGAGTAGATGCACATAAGCAAAGAGAAAGCCACATGAGGCTGGACGGAGGGGGAGATTGGAGCAGTGCAGCCACAAGCCACGGAATGCCTGTGGCCACCAGAGGCCAGACGAGGCCAGAAGGACCCTCGCCAGAGCCTTCCGAGAGAGCGTGGTTCTGCCAACACCTTCACCTTGTGTTTCTGGCCTCTGGAGCTGCACACAAAAATAATTTCTCTGGTTTAAAGCCACCCAGCTTGAGGCAATTTGTTGCAGGAGCCCCGGGAGACCGACAGAGGGACAAACCCCAAACATATAGCATCTGATTCCCTGGGACAGCTTTGAAATGAATATTCTTGGCCCACTGTGAAATTAGTCAACTAAGGATCCATAATTTCATTTATTTATTTGTAGAGCTGGGGTCTTAGTCTGTCGTCCAGGCTAGAGTGCTGTGGCATAATCATGGCTCATTACAGCCTTGGAATCCTGGGCTCCAGCGATCCCCCCACCTCAGCCTCCCTAGTGGCTAGGACTACAGATATCCACCGCCATGCCTGGCTAATTTTTTGTTTGTTTTGTTTTATTTGTAGAGGTGGGGTCTAGCTGTGTTGCCCAGGCTGGTCTGGAACTCCTGGCCTCAAGTGATCCTCCCAGCTCAACCTCCCAAAGTGCTGGGATCACAGACATGAGCCACCATGTCTAGCCTAGGACTCATACTTTTTTAAAGATCCCTAGATGATTCTTATGTAGCCATTTCACGGGCCTGTGTTGGAGAAACATTTTCTAGTTTAATTTGCTTATTTTACAGATAGAAAAACAGAATCTCACCCCAACCCCCTGCCCATTAGGAGAGGAGGGCTCTGGCCTCAGCTCTACCACTAATTCCTAATTGGGGGCTGTTTGGTGAGTGGTCAGGAAATTGCCCAACACCTTGTTTTCCAGGTGGCCAGTCTCGCCTCTCCTGGTCCTGAGATTTTAGCTCTGATGTTCTGAGAAAGCAAAGGCTTTTAATGGGGTGACCACTGTCCCCTGTTTTCCTTTCTTTTCCTTGCAATTTTCCCACAAGGAAGTTCCTAGGGGCTGTGAATATGGGAGTGTGGGTGGCCTTTGGGACACCCTGCAAAGGGAGCATGTGGTGGAGCAAGGAAGGGTCCAGAGAGGAACACAGTCCAGAAACCATCTCCAAGAAGGGTCCATCCACTGCTGAGTCTGGAGCCACCCCATGCCTTGGAGTTTTCGATTCTGTGAGTCAGCAGAACCCTTCTGTGTGCTCAAGCTCACTCAACTTTTGCCTTGCTTTATTTCGTGTGATCTTCCTTGCTGGCATTCAGCCTGAAAGATCCATGATGGAACTGTATTTCCAGGGGAGATCTGGGGAGGACAGAGAGTGTCATCCACTCCACCTTCTCCGTTAGACTAATGCAATCCACAGAATCCTGAGAACAGCAGACAGCCTCCTGCAACTCGAATGTCCACACCTTGTCACTGCCCTCCCTAAGGCAGGAGAAAGCCCTCAGATCCCTGGATGGGATTAGCCATGGAATCCCGAGAAGCTGTGTCACCGCTGGTTCTATCATTACTCTGTCAATATTACTACTATCATTTAGTTAAATTAAATCTACTCTTCGACTGTTTTGTAAGAAATCAATATCTGGCACGTGTATCTCTCTTTGTCTCATCTTATTCTCTTCTGTTTGGTTGCGTTTTAATGGTTCTGTATAATTCAGAAAGGAAATCAAAAATGAAAGTTGCCAGGATTAATTTGTTGTGGATCAATTTTCTTGTACTGGGGACAATCATGAACATATCGGAGCCCAGCCACTCTCGTGCTCTGAGGTTGTCCTAATGGACTTCGGTCGATACGGCTTTCAAGGGTAAAATGCACCCCTGTGACCTTCCTGTAGTCTCACCTGTCATGCTCTCTGTTCTGAAGACAGTAAATTGTTGTGATAAGCTACTTTATGACATGCATCCTTTAATCTGAAATGTGTTTGTACCCCTGCAAATCCTACTGCAAAATGAGAATCACTTTTCCGAGGTGATCAACAGCAGTCTTTTGCAGATAGTCACCATGCCAGGAACCGGGAGGTGTGTGCAAATGACCACTATTCTACCTGAATTCTTGAGTTGGGGCGGGAGTGGGAAGGACAACCTAGCAGTTCCCAGTGTGGGGATGGATGGACTAGGGATATGCAGCAGGAGCTTTGAGGATACAAAGTGGGGGGACTCCCACTCCCAAAGAAGGCTGAGGCTCAGGGAAGTTTTGCCAGAGGCCTGTGGGCCAATCAGAGAGGACTTTTACATCTCTCAGTGGAGAAGAGAGGAAGATTGCTGGTGGCTGGACATGGTGGGAATCTTGAAATTGCAATGGACTCTGTGGTTCTACACAGCTGGGTACAAATCCCAGCTTCACAACTAAACAGAATCGCATACCAGCACTCAGCCTATTAGAAGATGAAGGCCCTGGCCTCAGCTCTAACATGAATTCCTAACTTGGGCTCATTGGAGAGTGGCAGTGAATGGCCCACTAATGTGGGTGAGGGGTGGCCAGCCTTGCTTTCCTCTGTCCCATCTCTTCTCACTTCTGGACACCAGGCTCAAAGCTGGGCCCAGGGCTCTTGGTCTTGAGGACCCCTATATCCTTGCCTTCAAGGCAGATGGCTCTTACTGATGTTCCCACATTTTTCACTCTTTTCCCTTTACCCAAGCCTGCCACCGTTTGAGGGAAACCCAAATGAACAACAACTTCTGCCTTTCTTCATTTTACATGAATCTCCTTAGCTGGGATTCAGCCTGAAAGGTCTCAGATGCACAATATTTATAGGGAGATTTGAGGAAAGAGAGTATCATCAGCTCCACTTTATGCATTAGAATAATGCAATAGGCCCAGAAAATCCTAAGAACAGCAGGACAGCCTCATGTCACTCAACTGTCTACACCTTGGCCCTGCCCTCCCTTAAGACAGAAAGACCTCAGACTCCTGGACAGGATCAGCCATGGAGCCCTGAGAAGCCATGCCACCATTAGTGCTATGACTACTATGTTCTGACCCCCAATTTTCTCACGTGAAAATGGAGACAATGGTGGGATTCTCTTGGCAGAATTGTAGTGAGGCTTCAATGAAATGGTTTAAGTGATGCTCATAGTCCACTGCCTGGTGGGTGCAATGTGGGGTCACAATGTATGTCAGCTGCTTCTATCCTGGTTTCCACCAAGAATGTCACCACTATCACCATTGCCTTCATTGTCTGCAGACCCTCGCTTCTCCAAATAACTTAGCAACCCTATGCATGGGGGCCGTCCCTGCCCTCTGTTGGGTTAGGGAGATGGTTCCCTCATGGGAACCCCATGCATGAGACCCCCGAGCCATAGGAACCCCTTTAGCAACCAGTGGCCAAAGGGGCTCTCATGGCTTCCCTGGATTTACCTTGAGCCCAGGTATCAGATAAAACTCATTCTGGGGCTCTGAGCATCTTATGTGGAGACATGTGGGCTCATCTGGTTCAACTAAGGGTGTAGTCAGTAGAGTGGTCAAGATAAATAACTCTCTGTTCCTACCCACCCCTCACTCAGACTGTTTTCTGATAAGTCACAGTGCTCAGATTCCTTTCATTTCCGATTTCAAAACAAGCTTTGCAAGGTGCACTGGGTGAGGGACCATTCTTTTCCACATTTCTCCTCTTTGGTGGTTTACTTAACATTTTTTATTGTTGCCAAATCCAAGGCTGAGTGAGGAACAGTCCTGTCCAGACTAAAAATTTACCCACATCTCTCTTCTTGGCTTAAAACAATTTTTTTATTCACTCCATTCTACCCTGTCCTGCTATCAGCTGGCTCTGCCTTTATTTCCCTCTATAAAAGCCAGAAAATGATCAAGAAGGTAAAACCCATTTCTCCAAGACCAGGCTAGTCACATGGATTAAATCAGGTCACCCATGTCATGCATGATACATGCCTCCTATTCTCAGTTGAGGCTTCCCCCAGAGTGTCATTTACATACATGTGAAAGAGAAACGGCTCCTGAGCTTCCTCTACTACAGAAACAAGTCATTGTTATATGGGTGCTTGAGAAGAAAGGGTTCACTTGACTTTTTTGGTAAAAGCTTCAGCACATACTTGATAATATCAAAATTGCCAATGATGTTATTAAATTCGTCTGCACTTTTGGAAATTTAGCTTGCTTCATCTGCAATTTAGAAAGGGTAGAGAAATCTCCTAACAGAATGGTGGATTCATCCATTTCTCTGTGTAACTTTATCAGACATTGCTTTAAGTACTTTGAGGCAATTTTTTAGGTGAATAAAAATTTAAATTATTCTGTCTTCCTGGGAAACTGAACAACATCATAATGCAATGACCCTATTTCTGATAATGTTTACTTTTATTATAGGCTATTTTTGTCTGATATTAATGTAGCCTCCCTGCATTCTGTTGTTTGTTAATTACATAGTCTAACTTTTACCATTCTCTTACATCCAAGTGTGTGTCCCAGTTTTTAAGATGGATTTTTCATAAACAGCATAAGGTTGAGTTTATTTAAAAAAAAATTAGATCTCACAATCTATGCCTTAAATTGTCAAATTTAGTCCATTTATATTTATTGTGCATACAGATATATCACATTTGTTTTTCCAGCATCCTACTTTTTACTATACCTTTTCCTTTATTATCCTTCCTTTTTTTAATGGAGTAGGTTTATTTATTTTCTAGCTGGGCAACTTTGAACAAATCACCCAAGTTCTTAGTATCTTCAACTATAAAAATAAAGATAATAATAGCAAACTATACAAGAGAACATTGTGAGGATTAATAGAGTTACTATGTGTAAAGTTTTAGAATAGCACCTGACATATAAGCACGGTGTTTGTGCTTGTAGTAGTTTGTTATTCCTTTTTTCCCTTCTTCTGGCTTTATGCATTATTTCTATTCTTTTACTATTTGTTTATTGGTAATTCACCATGAATTCTTAACAAAGTCTAAAGCAACGTCACAACCCCCTTGGAACTAAGACAAGAATCTTGACATCATGACCCTTGTCACTTGGGTGTTACTGTCCATGATTTTAGGTTTTCTTTTGAAAAACTCCCATGAATTAGAAATGCTGTTATTATTTTATGCAAATGTTTTGTTTTTAAAAATAATTGAGCACCAGTTCTGTGGTGCTCCATCTGTACTCTGGAGGTAGAGAAAATGTTTAGATGTATATGTTCGTCATCTCTGCTAGCATCTCACATCAGCTTTCTGGGGTCATTTCTATTCTCTTCTCATTAAGCTGTACCTCCTTAATGACTTAACATAAATCACTAACCTTCACGTTAGGTGGGAGGGTAGCAAATTCACTGCATTTTTATTTATCTAATATATCTTTATTTTGGCCTTGTTTCTGAAAGATAAGTTTGATGCATTCATAATTCTAGACTAGCATTTGTTTTCTCTCAGGAGGTTGAAGGTCTATTTCCACTTTCTTCCAGCTTCCATTTTGCCTTTTGAGATCTCTTCTGCCAAACAAGTTTTCATCTCTTTACAGGTGGCTTTTCTTTACACATATCCCTCATAGGTTTCCCCCTTCTCATCTGTGTTTCACAATTTTACTACAATATGATAAAGGGGTGATTTCTTTTTTATTTATTTGATGAAGGATATAGTATACTTTCTACATCTGTGGTTTTGTGTCTTTTATCAATTGAGTAAAATTCTTGGCCACACCTCTTAAAATATTATCTCTCCTCTTTTTAATTTTTTTTTCTTTCTTCTTCTGGTACTCAAAATAGATTCATGGTAAAACATCTCACTCAATCTTCCAGGTCTTTAGATCTTTCTTATTTTAAAAAACTTTCCATGATCTATTCTGGATTATTGCTTGAGATTTGTCTTCCAGTTCATCAATTTTTTTCTTTATCCATGTCTAATCTGCTTTTTAATATAGCTATTAAATTTTTCACTTCAATAATTATACTCTTCATTTCAAAAATGATTTGCTCAAACCTACCTGTTGTTGCTTCATCATTTTATAATTTTTTTCTTCTTCTTTAAATATTCCTCACACCATTATTTTGTGTTCTTATTGTGATTTTTCTAATGCCCAGTTTCTTGAAAGAGTAAACGAGAATGCACTGTTTCTGCTGACCCTCACCCATCGTGCCTTGCTCTAGCCATTGTGGTTTACGGGTTCATAGAGGTTGACGTTACCTGTAGGTGCCTAAATGGAGAATATTGTCTCAAAAGAGAATTTCCATTAACTTCTGCAATGAGCCTGGAGAAGCCACCCTCCCAGGGTGACTCCAGCCCCCAGTCCCAGGATTAACCTGGGAGTTTCAGGATTAACTTTTCTCCTTGTTGCTGACCTAAAATCCCTACCTGCAAGGAAGTTTTACAGCTCATGTGGTTCACAGCTCAGGAGTTTTTTTGCTTTCCCTTTTGAAGGCCTTTAAAAAATTGCCATGCTTTCTCATTGTTCAACACCCTGGGGTCTGTGGGGGGGGACACAGGGGAGGGACACCCAGAGGCGGGGAGTTGGGGAGTGATAACGTGGGGAGAAATGCCAAATATAGGTGATGGGGAGGAAGGCAGCAAACCACACTGCCATATGTGTACCTATGCAACAATCTTACGTGTTCTTCACATGTACCCCAAAACCTAAAATGCAATTTAAAAAATCTCCATGCAAGATCAACAAGGCAATAAAAATTATATTTTATGCAAGAACCAATTGTTTTATAACAGGGAGTCTCCCCAGGGTATCTCCCTTTCTCATGTTGTCATCCTTGATTGAACGTTCAATGGAAATGTAATCCTGGGTGTGACGTCACTGATAAGAAGAAAGTAATGAATCACATTCTAGGCGATTCCAGATGAAGCCTTGCTCTGTCCCTCTCTGCTCACGCTTCCCATCACATTACCTAGTGTACACTACCATGGTTTAAAAGCGATGCTGTGAGCTTGTAACATTCAGTAGAATGTTAATGGTAGAAGGAGAGAAATTTTCTCAATTTACTCAGTAATGTTCCCCCATCGTATGCAATAGCATCTGGCACATAGTAGGCACTCATTAGATATCTGTCGCCAACCAAACGGATACTAGATTGACTTTTCCAGGCCCATTAAGAAGTAAACTGAGAATTCACATATGCCGTCCCCCAGCCCCACCCCCACACCACATGCACACAGAAAATGCTAGCGTTTTAGAAAATTGAAGATAATTTTAATACTTTCTTGACACTCTGGGAATGTGTTATTTTACCACACCTTTCTTTAGGCTGTACATACCCACTGAAGAGAAGCCACTTTTTTTTTTAAGACTGTCTTGCCCTGTTGCCAGGCTGGAGTGCATTTGCACAATCTCGGCTCATGGCAACATCTCCTGAGTTCAAGAGATTCTCCTGCCTCAGCCTCCGAGGAGCTGGGACTACAGGCATGAGCCACCACGCTCAGCTAATTTTTTGTCTTTTTCGTAGAGACAGGGTTCTACCGTATTAGCCAGGATGGTCTCGATCTCCTGACCGCATGATCTGCCCACCTCAGCCTCCCAAGGCACCAGGATTACAGGTGTGAGCCACACGCCCAGCGAGAAGCCACATTTTTATCGCGTGGCACGACTATGCCTGGGCCCATCTCACTGGAAACACCTTCAGCAAAGTGTTGGTTCAGTCATTCTGTTTTTTGAGACTCTAGTCTGAAGCCGTGGTTCTCATACCTGAGTGTGTATCGGAATCACCTAGAGGACTGAAGACACAAATTGCTAGCCTCACCCCCAGTGTTTCCAATTCAGTATGTCTGGCATGGAGTCCGAGGGTTTGCACGGCTCACAAGCTCCTTGACGCTGTTGGCCAGAGACCATGCTGCGAGAGACCCTGATCTGCAGCTTTCCCATGCAGCAATCCACTTGGCCCATCTCATTCTTCTCTCCTCGGGAGGCATCTTCGATTTGAAGCTGAGAACTGAGTGTGATGACAAGAGGCAAATCAACACATGCTGCATTTTCCTGTACGTTTTTCATGGGCATATTAACAGTATACTTTAAAAATCCAGTTAAGCACACATCTGTACCCCCAGCACCAAGCCTTCCCAGACCACTCTGAAGCCTCCCTCCCTGGTTTGGGGCTCACTGAAAATTAACTTAAAAGCAAAGTGCCAAAGCAAGCAATGGAGACAGGTTCGATGGGTACAAATGGCAAGTTCTCACATGCAAATGCGTAATAATCAGTTGTTTCAGCAGCACATCCTTCATCCTGTCCCTTCTGGAAGGATGACACCTCCTGCCTCATTTTATTGGGAAGATTGATGGCATTGTGCCTGGGTATGACAAAGGCCCTCGGTGCCCCTTTTCATCCACTCCTCATCCCTGAACACAACCACCGGTAACGAATGCAGAGTAAAAGATGGGGGTGTCAATGTAATTAGTTCTTCAGAAGCAAGATTGCTGGTGATTTATAGAAGGATGTCCATGTGTCCTCTAGTTCCTAACCTAAAGTCAATAGCAAAATGAGAAAGTCCAGTGGAGATTCATGGGCAAAGCAATTTAGTTGTCTTATAGACAGAGCATAACATATCAATACAATATTATTAACATCCCAAAAGATGATATTATTAAAAAAAAAAAACTTTCCCTCATTTTTCTCTGACAGCTGAGATGTTAGCACACTGCTCCGAAGTGCCATCTCTCCTCTCCACTTTTTCCCTGTGTCCCCTTTGCTTCCTTTCCCCAAATTGAAGACTCACCTGTTTAGAATGCCCTTCCCCTTTGGGCACAATCTGGCTATGAAGATGTTGCCCATGAACCGCTGAAATCCTTGAGGCCAGAATCCACTTACATCCTCTATCCCTGTCCCGCTGTTGGGAGCCACACTGTCCTTTTCATCTGATCTAAATGGAAAAGGTTTGAACATGCAGCAGATGGAATCCAGGCTGAAGCCACCAAAGGGAGCGTGAGTAAAAACAGGCTCTTCGTTCCTCCAACCTCCCCCTGCAGCCCCTCTCGCCCTGGGTTTATAGTCTGGGATGCCTGAGACTGTCACAGCTGGATTCAGAGCACACCTGAGTCCTGAAGTGACTGATGAGAGAAAAGAGAAGCAAAAGAAAATGTTACTTTTTAAAAATTGGTATAGTTTTTAAAATTTCATTTTTCTATGATCTGGGGTACATTTGCAGGACATGTGCCATGGTGGTTTGCTGCACCTATCAACCCATCACCTAGGTATTAAGCCCAGCATGCATTAGCTATTTTTCCTGATGTTCCCCACCCCACTCTCCCCTGACAGGCCCCAGTATGTGTTGTCCCCGCCCGTGTCCATGTGTTCTTATTGTTCAGCTCCCACTTATAAGCGAGAACATGCAGTGTCTGGTTTTTTTGTCCCTGCATCAGTTAACCTGTATTGTCCAAGTTAATGGCTTCCCACTTCATCCATGTCCCTGCGAAGGACATGATCTTGTTCCTTTTATGGCTGCATGGTATTCCATGGTGCATACTTACCACATTTTCTTTATCCAATCTATCACTGATGGGCATTTGGGTTGATTCCATGCCTTTGCTATTGTGAATAGTGGTGCAATGAGCATACGCATGCATGTGTCTTTTGGTAAATTAGAGAATGTAAATTAGCTCAACCATTGTGGAAGACAGTGTGGCGATTCCTCAAAGATTTAGAAGCAGAAATACCATTTGACCCAGCAATCCCATAACTGGGTATATACTCAAAGGAAAGAAAATGAAACTTTTTAAACTGACAAAACAGGTATTGGAGAGTGAGTTTTAGGTGTGAGGCAACAATACGCTTCCTGATTCTCCATCACCAGGTCATCCCAGACATGGAGGAGCAGGGCCACAGAAGGAACGAGGTGAGGACAGAACTAAGCTATAGTGGCAGGGACCCTCCACGTTGCAAAGCTCAGCAGGAGTCTTATGGGGAGGGAAAGGAAGCTCAAGGGACCTGCTGTAATTAGTGTCCCTTCCCATGGAAATGTGAAGCCAGAAGGAGGTTCCACTTTGCCTCCTCATGAAAGAGGTTCCTAGGCCACATCTGATGGGGACTCAAGAAACCGTGAGGAAGAGGGCCCAGCTTGTGAGTGGTCACAGGGTTGCATGCCAAGCCATAACCGAGGAGGGGGGTAGTTGGAGATTGTAGGTTTTCTGCTGAAATTCTGAGCTATATCCAGCCCAGCAACTCACTCCCAGAGACCCACTGGGGTATGGCTCCTTCTACCAAGAGGTCTTGGGTTGGGCGTTGGGCAGAGATGCTGAACAGCATCTCACAAAGAAGGATGCACATTCTTCCACCTTTCTCTTGCATCGGATAAAGAAGGACTCCAGGCAGAGACCTGGTGTCTTAAAGACTTTTTCTAGGTGGTATCTGAGTTCCTCTGCATGGAGAATACGGCCATCGGTCTGTGCAAGTGGCGGCTTCTATCAGCAGGGAGGGAACCTGGTCCTTTGGTCTTAATTGACCCCCAACTCCTGAGGCTCCTCTGCCAGAACCAGCCTGAACACCCCTCTCAGATGCCCTTCCTCAGCCCTGCCCTCTCTTTGCCCCTTAGGCCAGCCCATTCACTTTCCCCCCAAAGGAAAAGAAAAGTCCCATTTGCCATGGCCCAGTGTCCAGCGGGTCTCTGAAATAAGGGTTAGCCAGTTTTCAGGCCCATGTTTAGGGGCCCTAAAGGGATGACCTCTAACAGGATTGGAACATTAAATGGAAATAAGAACTTCTAAGACATACACAGTGATGTGAATTAAAGGGATTAAGCCTTGAAGAAAAGAGACATCAAGGGGGACAGTCTCTAATTTAATCCCTTTAGCCATCGTGGGCAATGATCTGAGGCTCACCACGATTGGCTGCTGCCCCCAAGAACAGTCCAGATCTTTCTCCTTTTGGAGCAATTCCTTCTAAGCCACCCCTTGCTTTCCAGCATCCTTCTGATCTCCTCTCTCTCAATTCAGTGGTAGGACCAGAAGTCACCTCTCTCCAGCAGCTCCTTCAAACATCGCCTATGGGATTCTCAGTGATCAGGGAGCAGAACTCAGGTTCCCCCCAGCATTTTACAAGGAGGGGATGCTGACATCCCACGTGATGTCCCAGGAATTCATGCTCTGACAAAAAGACCTTAAATGGAAAGGAAGGAGATGATGTCAAGAAAAAGAGGCCCTTTGCTTGTTGGTTGCCCATCAGTTACCAAAACCCACATTTTTTCTAACTTTATGTCTTCTTTGTCACAATTGCATTGTGGTTGTCTCAATTCATCATTTCCATCCCATCCAGACTATGGCACTCGGAGGAGGAAAATTCACAGTCCCGTAAGCAGCAGTGTTTATGCAGATCACCTGATGGCTTTTTGTCTTTCATTAAAGAGGTGATTCTGGCAATGCACCAGTTAAACAAGGGAGCAGATGCAGCATTTTGCATATTCTAGTTTGCTTATTATATTTTTCTCTTTAATTACAGCTCTGAGGGTAACAGTTAAGCAAGTGATTTTGGTGGATTCAGACAACCGTCGTGGCTGTGATTTAGGAATCCTGTCGCTGGGGTCTCCTCACACTGTCCTTGGGTTTTGCCTTGCTTGTGGGCAAATAGACTCACACAATCCAATTTCAACCAGACTGCACGCAAGAGAGTTATGGGCATTTTCTAAAACAAAAAAAGCTCTGCATCTCCATATATAAGTCCAACTGCATTCCCAGTAGTTAACTTTATAGCAACAGTGGAAAAGCAGTTTTTTTGTAAGTTTCTTTTTGATCCATCATAATTCACTCTGAAAATAGCTTCGAGGCCAAAATTATTTGCTGTTGGTCTTGGCCAGAAAACAAACTCTTCTTCTTTCCTTTTTAAAACCTTTTAGAACTTAATCCCTTTAGCCATCTTGGGAATAATGAAAAGCTATAAGAAAAAAGCAGGCCAGGCGCGGTGGCTCACGCCTGTAATCCCAGCACTTTGGGAGGCCGAGGCAGGTGGATCA
>NW_016107460.1:6885623-6901734 GCF_001604975.1 Cebus imitator | reverse complement strand
CAAAAAAAAAAAAGAAAGAAAAAAGCAAAACACAGAGGCCATGATTCTGGTTAGTAATCACGTAATTTAAAAGCCAGTCAACACTACAGCTGCCAGCATGGAAGGCGCCGAGCACACACTACCTCACGGAAGGAAGCAGGGGTCCACTCTGCAGAGAAGGTGAGAAAGTTACAAACCTTTTCTTGGGGACTTGAATTGGCTTTTCTGACATTGAACCAGGGTACATAATAAAAATCTAATCTTACTCTGGCTAGCTCAGTTCTCATCACTTGGCCAAATTAATTTCTCATTGAAACAACACATATTTCTTGTCTCACAAGAGGGAAAAACACAGGTTTTCTTTCAACTGCTGACAAGGTTAATAATCTAGATGTGATTAAAAAACTTCCTTGGCTGGCTGTGTGGCTGATGTCCACATCTTTGCTCCATTCTGACCTAGCCTCTCTTTTGATTCCATTTCATGGAATCATGGAGCTAATGATTCCATTGAGCTAATCATGGGCTAATCAAACTCAGCCCATATTGTTGGAGCAATTTGCTAGGCACAAAAAGGGTCAAGAAACTCCTGCAAGGTTTGAGTGCTTCATAAAAGCTACCGTGAGATTACACTCCCCGAGTTTCCCTTGTTGAAGTTGGAAATGAGGATCAAGTCTAGGATCAGTCTTCTGTTCCTGACTGAGCAGAAGAGTTACTCAAGAGGCTCAGAGCCACCTACATAACGGCAGAAGTCATGAGCTTCGTAGCATCACTTGTTTCAAAGTCAAAAGACACGATACCCCACTCTCTCAACTGCAGATGGGTTCAGGGAGACTGATCATAGCTGACTCGTCCCCTGAGAGAGGGTTTTGTTTCCATATCAGCAAAAGAGGTACCCAAGAGTACCCTCACACATTCTCCATCTGCAACACATAACTGAAATCACTACAGACATTCACCCTTAGCTCTGAGAAGTTGCCCTCAGGGATGAAACCATGTGCATGTGCACATACACATAACACACCCATGTACAAATGTGTATGCACACACACATGTATGCACACACATCCCTACAGACTCACACAAGTACATGTGCACACACATAGCCCAACCATAAATAAATGTGTGTACACACCACCAGCATGCATGCACACATGCCCACACTCCCATGCACACAGACAGGCTCACACATGCACACACACATGCATGCACACACACCCCTACACAGACACACACAAGTACAAATGCACACCCACATAGCACACCCATAAAAAAAGTGTGTGCACACCACCAGCATGCATGCACACATGCCATCACTAACATGCACACACACAGGCTCATACATGCAC
Source organism: Cebus imitator (assembly GCF_001604975.1). Classification (NCBI taxonomy): domain Eukaryota; kingdom Metazoa; phylum Chordata; class Mammalia; order Primates; family Cebidae; genus Cebus; species Cebus imitator. Next base: position 6,900,409 of record NW_016107460.1, on the reverse strand, counting down.
ACACATGTGCATGCACACACACCCCTACACAGACACACATAAGTACAAATGCACACCCACATAGCACACCCATAAATAAATGTGTGTGCACACCACCAGCATGCATGCACACATGCCCTCACTTCCCTGCACACACACACAGGCTCGCACACACACATGCATGCATACATGCCCTCACTCACGTGCACACACACAGGCTCACACGTGCACTTACCTGCTGATGTTCTTAGCAGTCTGACTTCAGAGTCCCTGCTTGCTCAGTCCCTCCATGGCCCATAATTTTGACCTTGTGTTTCTTCATTGTTCAAAATTAACTTGCATGGTGCCATTTCCCAGAGATCTTGGAAAAGTTGTTTGTCACAGACATATGCCCATGATGTCTAAAATGACCCCTCCAGCCCCATCATGCATAAAGAATAAGCTGGAGTTATTTCCCAGTGGGCTGCCTTTGCATGGATTGACGTCCGGGTCCCTGTGGTGGCCGGTGATAACCATCTTCATCTTGACAGTCTATTTTCATGGAACAAAGCAAGGAGGCCAGGAACAAGCCTGCAATTTGTAAGTGTCTGATCTCTGACATTCCCTTGTCTTTGGTTTACCTTTGAGAAGCAGCCTGGCTGGGTGGATGAAACACAGGACCAGAACCTGGAAACAAGACTTGAGGTCAATATATATTATCGCCCAAGTCCAGCAATGTCAGTGGCTTTGTCATAGCTGGACATTGTTTGCTTAGAATGCCATGAAGGTGGAAATCAGCAGAGGAGGGTAGGAGAGAGGCGAGCTGTTATCTATTTGTATCTTGTTTAATCTGTTCTTAAACATTTAGCATTTTATCAAACTCATGCAGTTCAAAATTGCCATTGGAAAAGGTTCCTGGAGATCAAGGTGAGTGTGCACAGGACTCAGGAAGGGCAGAGACCACATCTGAATGAGTTCTTTTCTGATCAAAAGTGACCTGAAAGGTAAATTGAGCGGGAGAAGCCAGGATAGAAACGATGTTTGTTCAGCATTTATTTTTGTTACCTGACCCACCCTTTTAAATATCTTTAATTACTCTCTAGCTCCACAAGCCCACATGCAAAAAGGAAAGAGGGCAAGAGACATTTCGCTGAAGTCCACGTGCACGAATGTGCACTGCCTTGTGATATTCCCATGCCAGGGCCTCAGCTGGTAGAACACACCTGTGAGCCACCTTTGAGGGGAATGGGGCCTCTCTGGTTTTCCACCATCTGCCGTGCCTCCCTTCATGCCTCCCTTCAACTTCCTTGAGCTGAGATCCAGCTCTCCACTGAGAGTTCTCAGAGGCTGCCATGCTGACCGGCCCCTCCAGAAACATATGCAAGGCTCTGCTTGGCAACAGTGACTGGTGAACACACTGAACCAGTGAATATGCCTTGCCAGGGGCTCACACTAAAGCAAGAAATCCATCCTTTCATGGGATACTTGCGATAATTAACAAACAGAGTTTTCTCCAAAAAAAACAATCGGCAGGTGAAAAAGTGAACGGTAAACTGGAACAAGATAATTCTTCCAGTAGATGAGCCACATCAACTGCTATTTAACACCAAGTACACAGAACCACAACTTGTAAACCAAGTGAAGCTCTGAGCCACAGAGACCTCTTTGGTGCCAGATAAGGGGTCCATAAAATTTCCCTCAAATTCCTAATTAGTTACAACTTTGACCATGCCAGTACCTAAGATGCCAAGAACAAAGATTCTTTTTGTTGTTGTTCTGAGAATTTATAAATTAACAGTTGGTGAATATCAGGAACAACTGATGTAACACCAAAACCTAAATTTCTTAAAACACAAAGATCCAGGCCAGATGCAGTGGCTCATGCCTGGAATCCCAGCACTTTGGGAGGCCAAGGAGGGAAGGTTGCTTGAGGCCAGGAGGTCAAGACCAGCCTGGGCAACATAGTGAGATTGGTCTCTACCAAAAAAAGTATGAAAATTAGCTGGGCATGGTGGCATGCACCCGCAGTCCTAGCTACTCAGGAGGCTGAGGTGAGAAGAAGATCACTTGAGCCCAGGAGTTCCAAACTGCAGTGAGCTACAATCACGCCCCTGCTCCCCAGCCTTGGTGACAGAGCAAGACTGTCTCTAAAAAGAAAGCAAAAACAGAAACAAAAAGCCCAAAGATTTTCCACACAGTGACCTACCAGGAATGTCTGAGGCTAAGGCTGAGACCTTGCTCTTGGAGGTGATGATGGCTGAATTGAAATAGCCCTGCATTCTTTATCATCTGGATTAATAAATTATGCTGGGAAACACAGAAGGTGGGAAGGAACCATCTTAATAGATTCCTTGAGGGTGATGGAGATGGCATTCAGCTGCTGGACAAGAGCACGTTGTTGCTGGTTGTAGAACTGCCAGCCAAGTGTGCTGGCTGTCTTCCCACACTGAGCCAAGCGACACAGAAGGCAAAATAGAGATTGGCCACATTTGTGTCTCTTGTGCTTGGAGGGGGGATAGATTAAGATAGATAGATAGATAGACTGGTAGATAAGAGATGACAGATAGCTCTCTGAGAGATGCTTATTTTATATACATATCAGACCTCTCTATCATCTCTCTATCTACCTATCTATCTATCTATCCATCCATCCATCTTGTTGATGTTATTTCTCTGAAGAACTCTGAAACAGTTTCCAAAAGCCATCCGGCTAGCAGTATCTGAGATCTGTTTTTCTTGGGGATCCTTCCACCAGCCTGTAGACAACCTTTACCTGGTCTTGGTGAAATGCACCCTGGCTGAGAGATGCCTCTGCATTTTGAACAGGGCACTTATAACATATCAGTGCCTCTGAAGGAGGCACCCTCCCCTGGAACACCATCTCTAGATTCTGAAGTCATTCTTCAGCCCCATTCATTACTGCTCCTCCTTCAGTTTCTCAGGGACCCACAGAAATCAGCAGCCAGAGGGAGATCCCAGCACACACGTGGGTCTGATTTTACAATACGCAAGATTTCCCACTTAGATTTTGGTGGAATCAGTTTTTCCTTCAACCAAAACTATGCTCAAGGATAGACATATTTGCTATAGATACTACTAATGCTGCTGTGCTTAATAACTACAATAAGAATGTCTACATAAAAGTAAATAGTACGATTTAATGTTCATGAGTGTCAGAGCAGGAGCATCGCCATTTTGGACAAACACCATCATTTTAAGTTTCCCTTGATTAAAAAACAAAACTGCCTAAATCCAGCCCCAAAACATCAGACTAATGGCTAATGTCAGCATAACCAGAAATATTCAACCCTAAAATAAACCCCCTCCAACCAGAAACATGCCAACCCCAAAATAGCCTTCCCTTTGATCAGAGACATTCCAACCCCACACTTAACTTTTCCTCACATAAAAACATTCTGAACGTACAATACGGTCCCCCCTTCCTAAACACTTAAATATCCTTAGTCTGTAAGAGAAAATGCTCCTAACTGAAATCAGCCAGAAGCCCCTCTCAGGTTTATTATTGAACATAATCTCATCTTCAAGTTAAGCCACTTTTCATGTTTCTTTCCTCTTTAACTCTTACAATGAGTGTTACTATTTTGTTCTGGAGTTAACTTGAACCCAAATCCTCAGAGACAGTTTTTACTCTGTCCAAAAAGCCCTCCACCAAAGGCAGTAAGCCCTCTGTGACCCTGCAATTGCCCCGCTTGCCATAGGTCCATGCTGTGGCTGTGTGTCTCCCCTTCTCTGTCTGCCATATGTTCACATTTTCTATTTGCTGAATGTTTTGGCTGCATTTGGTCAGACGGAAGCCTCTGTCCAAATAGTTCATTTGGATGTGTCAATCGTCTAAGCTGAAGACCGTTAGGCTCTGAGATAGAGACATGAAATTTAGGATAAATGAAGTAAATTGAACATCTGATTTGGAAATATGTTGCTGAAACGAGTCCAGTCACAAATTAAAGCTCATCTGAGTCTTCATTTCCTGTGCCAGATGAGTAAGAACATGGCACATGGAGCAATTGAGCCACCGTGTGATAGGGAAGGGATTTAAGGGCAAAAGCAGCTCTGGGTGCTTGGAGCAGACTGAGCTTGGTGATCTCTTGGGGAGAGGCTACTGCGTGAGTGTCCAGGGAGGAGTCGCCTGTGGTGCAGGGTAGGAGGGCTGCAGGAGATGACGTTCAAACATCCAGAAGGGTCTCAGCTCATCCACATTTAAGCTGGCTGAACTCAGGTGAGTTACTTTTGAGATAGGTGAAAATGTTATCTCTGGCTCAGGCTCATACGCAGGGATCTTGGGCAAGTCATTTAACCACTGGGATGCTCTGATTCCTCTTATGGCACATGGGGCAAATAATTCCTATGTCAAGGATTGTGGAAGAAGTCGATGGGTATTTGGAAGATGTCTTTCTTGGTATCTGGGATATGTGAGACATGCAGTAAGTGAAGGTGGCCACTTGATGCTTCAGAGGAAAGTCATCAGTTAACCTTGCAAGGGTGAGGCTGCACATGAGCATGTTTTGGTTGCTTCAATATTTATTCTGCCCCAATTTCCCAGAGTCTCCACCTCTTTTCTAAGGGAGCAGGCTGCAAGCTCAACACAGAGCTCTGCCGGGATCATACCAGGGACTCCTCAATAGTGTGGTTCATGTCTCCTTCAGCCTATGTCCCAAGTGCTGTCCCACAACTAAGCATGAACAGATGCATGGGTTATACCTGACTGGTCATAAATATGGTGTTCATGAGATTCAGATGAAGGATAAGGCGGGGGGTAGGCAGGGTGGGGTGCAGAAATCACTGAAAGCAGGAGTTGTGGAGCATGTCTTGGAGGTACAGTGCTACTCTGAAGGTCAGAAGACAGGGGCGTCAGCCTCCAGAATCAAGCTGTGAGCACCCTGTTGCTGCTGGGAGCTATGATGGACTCCCCAGGGAAATGCTCATATTGGAGTTGACAATGACTTGAACTTTGGAACCAGACCCACCCAAGCCTGAATCCAGGCTGCATTACTTTCTAGTTCCATCGTCTGTGAAAGGGATATATCCTAACCTCGTGTGGTCTTCATGGACCAGACACTGTGGGGGCTGGGGAGCATGCAGTGGTCCTGACAGGGAGTGCCCAAGCAAGTCTGTTTAGGATCTAACTTCTTATGATTGTCCATGGATTCACCCTTGAAAGAATGGTCAGTCCAACAAAGATGACCTTCCAGTGCCACTTTCCAAGGCCATTTTCTCCTGCTACCCAATTCTGAGTGAATAAAATCACTACACGAAGGCACTGGGGTCTTCACAGATAACCTCTTCAAGGAGTTCCTGCAGTTGAGAGAGAACACCTGTCTAAGAGCCCAGAGGGCTGATGGTGGAATTCTAGGCAGCAGTAGGAGAGTGATTTTTAATATAAGAACATTTCCAGTCAGACCCTAGTGTCCCTCCAGCCCTCCCCAAGAAGGAAACTATATGAAAGGGAGGATTTCAGGGCCTCTGTGCAGGGTGAGGTGGGGTATGGCTCTCTCAAGTCTGTTTAAAGAAACGTGAGGACAGGGAGTGAACTCTGAGGGTCAAGCATGGGGATTACTGCTATGTGGGCATGTAATATGTTTCCCAGGGAACCGTACCTGCTGGGAAGAAAACAACATCCTACACTCAGGCAGCGGCCACCTGTTTCACACTGGCCCCCTTTCTCCTGGTTTTGAATACTTAAGGCTGGGCAGCCTGGCCGTATCTAAGCAATTCTCTCCACGTCAGACATCTGTGGAGAGATAACGGGTAGCCAACTGGCTTGTTACCTGCACTGCAGATCAGCTGATATTAAAGTGCTGGGTTGCTATGCATTACCTGCACAGAAGTAATGAAAGTCCTTCTTGGAACATGAGGTGGAGCTAAATGTGAGGAATTTAGTATGGGATGGGAGAGAGACAGGACAGAGTCATAAATATTCTGCTAATGTGATCTACAGACACTTCCTAGCCAAATCCCGGGCTGCTCTGGGCCTCTTACACACCAGAATTGCAAAGTTTCTCCTAAAACCCAATTTGTATTCTATCTGTTTCCTGCCCTTTCTTTCCTTTAGACCTTAATTTTATGAGCGATTGCTTTGTAAAGGATGGATCATCACCAGTTTACTGAGAAGCCGTGCAATTCCTAATTGCCTTTCCAGAGATTTCTTTCTTTGCAGCAAACTTTTATTCTGGTATCTTCATCATCCCTTCCCAGTTGTCTTCCTCCTCTTCACCTTCAACCACAGTTAGCACCCACCCCTACCCCATCTGGGCATGGTGTCCACCCTCCTTGCTGGCAACCATGAGGTCTTTCCTCCCTGCTCAACCCCATTTCCTACTGCTGGTCACCCTGGCTTTCCCAGACCCACCTCCACTGGCCTCCCATGGTCTTGACAAGCGCAGCATCATCTGACCCAGGATTTTAGCACAGGATGTTGTCTCCTTCTGGAAGATTCTTCCCCACATCGTCCTATGAACAGTTTCTGCTTGTCTTTTGGAGAGAACACTGACATTTATGGGAAGACAGCGACATTCATGAGAGAACACTGATGCCATACGGAAGACACTGAGCCTTCCAGAAGGACACTGACATCATAGGGAGGACACTGACATCTTATGGAGGATATTGACATCACATGGAGGATATTGACATCATACAGAGGCCACTGACATTGTATGGAGCATTTTGACATCATATGGAGGACACTGACATCATATGGAGGATTCTGACATCATATGAAAGACACTGACATCATATGGAGGAAGGACATTGACATCCACAGGACACTGTCATTGATGAGCGGACACTGATGCTCATGGAGGATACTGACATCATACAGAGAACATTAACATGCACAGGAAGACACTGACATCCAGGGAGGACACTGACATCCAGAGGAAGACACTGAAGTCCACGAAAGTACACCGGCCTCCAGGAGAGGACCCTGATATCCATGAAAGAATGCTGACGTCCAGGGAAGGAGAATGACATCAAGGAGAGGACACTGACATCCACAAGATGACACTGATGTCATACGGAGGACTCTGTGGTCTATGGGATGGGACATGAAATCCAGACCGTGGCTGCCGTTTGGCAGTGGCTGGGAGGCTATCTGCAGAGCGGCCTGGACCAGGGCAAGTGGAGGAAGGAGGGCAGGTCAGAGAGAGGGTGGTGACCGGGCCTGGGGTGGCAGTTCCAGTCTGGGAGAGGGGATAAGAGCTGTTTAGGAGGTTGAAACTAGGGTTAGTGATTGGAGAGGGAAGGGAAGGGGAGGGCCCAGGAGGACACTCAGGAATCTGTCCTGGGCTTTCGGGTGCTGATGCCTTTCACTGCTGCTCAGAGACCTTGTGTTTGCACACCCACTGCACACACCCTGCCCACAGAAGGCTGCCTTGTCCAGCTCCCCGGAGGCTCTGAACCCAGCCCGTACTTCCTGCCCTGAATTCCAGCGTAACTCGGGGCTGAAGTGCCTCTTTTGCCAGAATGTGCCTGGTTGAAGTGACAGTGACACCGGCTTCCTCTGGGAGAGGATTGAGAAGGGGTGACCTCAGGACAGGAGAGTGGGTAGAAGGTCCCTAGCAGATGTGGGTGGCATCCTCATTTGAACAGGACAGTTCCCCCAACGATGCCAGCAGAAATTAGGGGATACAACAGGTTCTGATTTTGGGGTGGCTAAGAACTCAGATTTGGGGTGGTCTGGATTCACATCCTATTTCACTGCTACTAGTGTGGCTTTGAATGGTCGCTTAACCTGCTCAACTATAAAACAGGAAAATGTTAATTATTATATAACAAGGGAGCGAGGAAAAGAGGGAGAGAGGGAAAGAAGGGAGAGGAGGAGGAAAGGAGGGAGGACAGGAAGACAGTTGTGAAGACCTGAGCCGGCACCCACACATCCCCAGGGAAGACGCTGTGCACTGCTGACCTGCCAGCCCCACCTTCTCTGCGAGTCCTAAAACGAGGCTATGCTTCTTTTGACTTCTTTCTCTTTTCAGTGGCCACTCTTTCCAGAACAGTCCATTTCAGGGGCCAATGTTACCTGCTAAGCCGTATTCTGGGATTTTCTGTTTGCTAGTTTAGCCATAAGAAAGTGTCTGTTCATATCCTTCACCCACTTTTTGATGGGGTTGTTTGTTTTTTTCTTGTAAATTTGTTTAAGTTCTTTGTAGATTCTGGATATTATCCCTTTGTCAGATGAGTAGATTGCAAAATGTTTTTCCCATTCTGTTGGTTGCCAGTTCACTCTAATGATAGACATTTATGCAGCCAACAAACATATGAAAAAAAAGCTCATTATCACAGGTCATTAGAGAAATGCAAATCAAAATCACATTGAGATAACATCTCATGCCAGTTAGAATGATGATCATTAAAAAAATCAGGAGACAACAGATGCTGAAGAGGATGTGGAGAAACAGGAACACTTTTACACTGTTGATGGGAGTGTAAATTAGTTCAACCATTGTGGGAGACAGTGTGGCGATTCCTCAAGGATCTAGAAATAGAAATTCCATTTGACCCAGCAATCTCATTACTGGGTATATGCCCAAAGGATTATAAATCATTCTATTATAAAGACACATGTACATGTATGTTTTGCAGCACTGTTCACAGTGGCAAAGACTTGGAACCAACCCAAATGCCCATCAATGGTACACTGGATAAGGAAAATGTGGCACATATACACCATGGAATACTATGCAGCCATAAAAAGGATGAGTTAATGTCCTTTGCAGGGACAGGGATGAAGCTGAAAACCACCATTCTTAGCAAACTGACACAAGAACAGAAAACCAAACATCGCATGTTCTCATTCATAAGTGGGTGTTGAACAATGAGAACACATGGATACGAGGAGGGGAACATCACACACTGGGGCCTGCTGAAGGAAGGGGGGAGGCTAGGGGAGGGATAGCAAGGGATGAGAGATAGGGGAGGGATAGCATTAGGAGAAATACCTAATGTAGATGACGGGGGGATGGATGCAGCAAACCACCATGGCACGTGTGTACCTATGTAACAAACCTGCATGTTCTGCACATGTACCCCAGAACCTAAAGTATAATAATAATTTTTTAAAGCACAGGTTTTAGAGACAGAAATAAGTATTTAATATGACTACCAGCAAAAATAAAAAATAAAGCGCCCTGGCAGAAGTGCACCTGGCCGGCCTGTTATGCTGAGTTCTCCACACTGGAAGGGCCCCCAGTCTCTGGGCTGAACTCTCTTCCTAGGAAGCTCCTCTCTTATAGGAAGAGGATGTGGCCTGGGCTTCTTGTATTTGTAACAGCTAAACTTGCTGGCATTTTCTTTTTTAGAGTGTATGTGTTTTTTTAATAGGCAATGGCTCTGCTTTTTTGGAGAGAAATGTTGTTTTATAAATGTAAATCCAATAAATGAGCAAATAAACATCTCCCATAAAGCATTTACTGTTTGACTCAAAACATGACTCAATTCCTGTACCTTTTGGGTTTGATGGAAATGCGGTGGAAGGAAAGTGAAAAGGCAGCCGATGCTTTTGAAAGGAGTAAGTTCTCCTTTGCCCTCCCTCCCTCCTTCCTTCCCTCTGCTGTTCATTTCCATAATGAGTTGATCCAAGCTTAGCTTTAAATGTCATCAGAATGAGCATTCCTTGTTCCCTTTCTGTCCTCAGCTGACCACACTACTAGATGTGTGTAAAGCGTGCACCACTTCCTAGCTGAGGTAGATGGAATTTGCTGGTGAGGAACTCTGATTCCTGTGCACAAAGGCTGTGCATAATTAATGCATCAACTTTGCGATAGCATTGAGCTTTGGAAGGAGGCCACACACAAGACATTACTCAGATTTATTGTTATTAACACAGTAGAATCCACACAATCACCACTCCCTTAATAAATAGCGTGTCTGCTTAACTGGGCCAGGGGCCAGGGGACATTCCGTGGGTTTCACACCAGCTTGTTTTAATGAGTCCACAACCTTTCTCTAGGCATGACCAGCTCCAGGCCTCTTCCATCCCGTACCTCCGGAGTAGCTCCAAACCTTGATTGCATTGGCCTCTTAGGTCCGCCTGGACGCCTTGAAACAAAGGTTAGAAATAATAACATTGACAACAGCCAGAAGCATGAGTGGCTTTGCGCAGGGTGATTTTATGAACATGGCCTCATGTTATCTGCACAGCAGCGTTGCAGGGCTGGGACAGACACACTGCCCGTGTTGTATGTGACCCACAGAAGCCTGGGAAGGAACTGGGCACCTTGCTCATGGTCCTGCAGCTGGAGCTTTTCCGGGTGGGCTCCCCATTGCACACAGCTGTGTTTCCCCTGGCAGGCATGCTAGGGCCGTTAGGATTCCAGGACCATCCTCCCCACAGCCTTTCTGGAGAGGGGGATGCAGAGCAGAGCGCAGAGCCTCTCTGCACATGGGCATTGACCTAGTGAAGGGCGCGGCAGGTGTAATGAACAGACTATCAAGTATTGGGTGCAAGTTTTATCTTTTAAGGCAAATGCAAAACAGATAAAGTGTCCCTTATTCTACTCCCATTTCCCAACAGAAATACCTCTAGCCTGAGGGTAGACATTAATGTTCAAAGCCCTTAGCCATTTTTTAAAAAAAAATAAGTGCTGTGTTTAATACATAACAAAATAGCTGTTCAAGAGCCCATCGCTAGAGAAGCGAAGCAGCAATGGGACCGTGTTACAGCACCGATATGGTAGTTAAAAGAAAAATTAGGCGTGTAGTGAGAGTCCTGGGAACAGGTATGCAATTCAGACACCAGAGACGAGAAGTCAAGAAGCCGCTGACCACCAAGTTGGTTATCCAAAAGCAAGGTCCCTTCCATCCCTGCTGCATTGATTTCTGAGTGTGGGACGCCTTGGTAACAGCAGAGGCATCCTTCAAATCCGTTCCGTGGTGTCACTGGTGCGCACACCTGTAAGTGGCCTACTACGTGCTGCACGTTGAGCTAGATGCCAGATGGGCCCTGAAAATGAACAGAATGGGGGCCCAAATGCCTTAAAGCTGCCGTGCAGGGCTGGCAAGTGCGTCCACAGCAAATAGCTATGTTGCAAGTGCAACTAGAACAAATCCAGACTGCACCCAACGCAGCGCCACTTACGCTTTACCTGTGTCCACAGGGCAATTGGAATTGGCCTCTGGAAAGAACACAGCTGGGCAGGTCCTGGTTTGGAGGGCAGGCGTGCAGCATGGTGTGTGTGCACGCACTGTTCCCCACTAGCTGGCATCAGCAGGAAAGTGGAATGGCCCCACTGTTCTCTCCAGGAGCTCACTTTCCCAGGCGCCTACAGCTTAGCGTGATTAGCAACTTCAGGGACCAGGCCCTTCTCTGGCTTCAGCAGCATCTGCAAGGATCTCAGCTGCTCCTCCAAGTCAGCAACGTGAAGCTCATAACTCCAAATTGAGAGGAAGGTTCTGCCCTCCCCTCTACCTCCCAGGGCCCAGTTCTGGCCTGCTGAGTGACTCTGCACATGGCTGTGTGTCCCAGTGTCTTCCCCTCTGAGCTCCATGCCCAGACCCTCGGAGGGAGGCTCCGCACCTGGGCAAACTCTCTGACACTCCAGTTCCAGCTGCCTCCCTGTAAAATGAGAGTAGCGCCTCCTCTGGGCCTCCAGGCAGTCTCTGAAGATTCAATGACAGAGGGCACCTGCCACCACATTCGGCTAATATATATATTTGTATTTTTAGTAGAGACAAGGTTTCACCAAGTTGCCCAGGCTGGTCTTGGACTCCTGACTTCCAGTAATCCACCTGCCTTAGCCTGGGGTGGCAGGCGTGGGCCACGAGCCCAGCCTGAAGTGTGCACTTTAAAACTGTTAAAATGGTGAATTGTATGTGTTGTGAATTTTAGTTGAAAAAAAAAGGGATGTTAACTATTTGACAGGTTAAAGGAAGAAATTTCCTAAAAAGAAACATGACCGCTCCCTGCATTCTCCTTGCTAGCCGGAAGTTCCCAGTGCACAGGCTTTCTGATGGGAAATTGTGGTGCCCCCAAGCTTAGCACACCTTTGAGCAGACTCAGAGCCTCAAAGACACTGAGTGGCTGCACAAAGACCTGACTGGGGGCACAGCATCCTGATACATGAGGTGAGTGAGGCTCACTTTGGGAGGCAGAGCTTGGGGACTTTGGGGGAGCACTGTCTTATGGTAAAGATGAGTTTTCTAATGCAAAGTCTTAGCTAACAGAGCAAGACTGAAGCCTGGTGCAGCTGTCAGTGACTCCCAGGCTCACCCCCAAAGCTGGGGATTGTAGTAGGGACGTGGCAGAGACTCAGTTGAGTCCATGCGGCTGTCTACTTGCCCTAGATTAATCTATCCTTTCCCTCCTTGCCAGTAATGCCTCCTGGGAGAGAACGGATTCACTTTCAGACCTGCAGGTGTCGATCCTGCCCTTGAGAAGCATAGGGAAGGTTCGGAGCCGGGAGGCGGTGTGTGGATCCACACACACAGACCCAATCTCAGGGCTGAGGAGAGTTAATTAGTTTTCTCTTCCTTCTGTGTGGACTGAGGGGAAGGCTGGCTAGAGTCCATGTTGAATGCCGTCCACCACATTCCTGTATACATCCGGCCTAATTTAATTTTGAAATTACATTGGGAAAAGTGTGAAAATACCAATTGCATGGTGTAATTTAGAAAGCCCATTAGCTGCGAGCCGCCTGCCAATGAAGAGGGCTCTGGCTGTGAAGCCTCCGCATCATTTGGCTCCAAACCACAGTAAATTCTTTAAGTTTCCCACCTGTCTTGATCACGGCAATTAAAAGAAGGAATGTGCCCACAAACAAGTTCCGGCAACAATCTACCCGGCCCCCAGGAGACTAATCCCATGTTGGAGAAAAGTTAGTTCAGCATTCGAAGCCAGGGTGCTGGGTTCCTCCCGTCTCTGGGAGATGCCTGCCTACCACCGCTTCCCACGGGCACATTTACAAACGACCACAGTTTGGGATGAGTAAGGAAATAATGTGAGCAGGGAATGAGATGACATCCCAGAGTCATTATTTTCTCCTTCTAGAATTTATTGCAAATGAGTTGTTAGGCTTCGGGAAGCTTAAATGTTGCAGCATCAACTTCAGCATAAAGTATCAGGGTAAAGGGTTTATCTCCTCTCATCACACTCTTTGAGGGTTATAATCCTCCCGGTGCCAATTAGAATTGAACAAATCAACCTGGTGAGACACCAACTGACCTCAAACTCCCCCCGAATCTCCAGTCAAATCCCATTCCAACCTTTTCATGATGGCTCACGAAGTCCAATTAAAAAATGTTTTTATCTGCGCAACGGCAGAATTTGATTAAAACTATCTTCCCCATCAAAAAAAAAAAAAAATATATATATATATATGCAGATACAAGACTGCCCATGAAATTCTAAGTATTCTCAGAAATCATATTCAGCCACTAAAATGTGATGTGATGCAAATTAATTTACTGAACAGATATAGTCCAATAATGTTGACTGTAAACTAGGCATCTGTATTTAAAAATCGTATTTTCCCACTCACCTATGTAATGAAAATCAGAATATATTTCCTGGAGGGAAACTAATGCCTCTCCTAGGCCTGGCTGGTGAGTATTCTCTCACTCAGCCTCCTCCCCGTCAGCATCCCTGTAACCGGGGGCATCCATGCCCGTGTGCCTCCTGTCATGTGACCAGTCACTCAGTCCCCAGCTATGAATGGGAGCCTGCCCTGTGTCAGGCACTGTTCCAGGGGCTGGTGACATCGCCGTGGGATCCTGAGACAGACAGTGATGGAGTCCAAGCCGCATCCAAGCCCCATGAATCATGGCCAGGGACCAGCTTTGCAATGAGCAAGGAGCTGCTGGAACAACAGAATTTCATTTACATTTTAAAAGGTCACCCCGTCTTCTCCCCACTGGGTTGGAAACTGGGGCAGTAAACAACTCCCTGGCCGCTGATATTCCACACATTCCCTGGACATGGAATGGCTCCTCAGGCACAGAGGATCCCCGTATTTCCGAGATCCCGTATTTCAAGATTTCAACATCTAGACACTTTTCAGAGCGTCTCCCATCTCCTGCTACGTGGGCCTTCTGGGCGAAGCCCCAGAGGAAAGCCCACCTCCATGGCTTCTGCAAAACCATTCCTTCTCCCCGGGACCCCTGTGGCAATTCGAGCTTCTGACTACACAAGCGTTTCCTTTCAGTTTGATAATTTGAATACTGTGTTTTATGCCACTCAGAACACTTAGTGAACAGGTAAAATCCGAAACGATGAATGAGGTGTCTCAAGCAGGACAAAGAGACCCACCCTTGGATAGTTCATTTTATGCATCAACTTGATTATGCTAGGGGATGCCCAGGTGGCTGGTGAAGCGGGATTCTGGGTGTGCCTGGGAGGGTTTCTGGAAGAGATTAGCATTTGAATCCATGGACTGAGTAAGGAAGATCTGCCCTCCCCCATGGGGGGGGGCATCACACAATCCCGTGAGTTCCCTGATAGGACAAAAAAACAGAGGGAGCGGGAACATCTGTCTTCTCCTGTCCTTGGACATCCGTGTGCCTGGTTGTCTGGCTTTGGGACTCCGACCTGGACTTACACATCAGCTCCCTGGTCCTCAGGCCTCCTTCAAAGTCAGACTGAATGACACCCTCAGCTCTCCTGGGTCTCAGCTTGCAGGCGGCAGTTTGTGGGACTTCTTGGCTTCCATAATCATGTAAGTCATTTATAATTCCCATAAAAAATCTTGTCATAGATAGGTATATATCCTATTGGTCCTGTTTCTCTGGAGAACCCTAACTCAAACACTATTCATTTCTTATTTAAAAAGAAGAAGAAGAAGAAGAAAGAAGAAGAAGAAGAAGAAGAAGAAGAAGAA
>NW_016107460.1:6832818-6884033 GCF_001604975.1 Cebus imitator | reverse complement strand
GATGGCATCTGTGAGTCAGAGAGAGGCCTCAAGAGGACCTCAGACTGCTGGCCTCCAGAGCTGTGAGAAAATAAATTTCTATTGTTGAAGGTCCCAAGTGGAACTCGTGACGGAGCTGAGAGGCTAACATAATGCCCGTTTCCATCACATGTGCCAACAGCGTGCCTGACTCCTCTTTTTGCCCCAGTTTCTGAACCCCACTTTCTTCTGTGAATGCCCTCAGTACCATGGCAGGGGATGAGGTGGAGGGGCTCCCAGAGCCAACCCGGAATATTTGTGCCAAGGTTAGTTCAAGTTTCTTCTCGTCTGACCTCTCATGCACACAAGGCTTATGTCTCATTGTGTTGAAACAGTCGTGCCAGTTTAGCTCAGCTCTCTGAGCAGGAAAAAAGTTTTCAAATGACTCCTGAGCAGCGTAATTTCATTTGCTGAGAAGTAAAGTTAAAAGTAAATTGCACAAAATTAATATTGATTCAAATTAAGCCATTTATCTCTTTATGCATTTCGAGTCCACATCAAATACAATCATGGCTTAAGCTACTCCATAGCAAATAAAATTACAAGTTAAATTGCATCTTGTGGCGACTTTCCTTTTCTGGGAAAGAAACGCATACGCACCAAAGCTTAGAGCTGAACCAACGGTGATTTTCCAGCTGGATGGAAACAAAGGTGATGAGAAGCTTGCTTACTCTGTCCACAAGGAAGAGCCTTGCAAGGTGGCTAGATTATTTCTCCATAAGACAAAATGCTTTCCTGGATTTCTCTGAGGATAATTCTGCTGGTTCTGGGAGGCTTCAGGAGCTGCGTGCCTGATTTCCAGACACAGCAGGAGGAGGCTGAGTGTACACCAGCCGCAGACGTGCCTCTAAGGTGGGCTGAGTCACTGCTTTGTGCGAGCAGTGAGAGCCGCCTTTCTCCTGGTCTGTGTGCTAGTTCCAATGTACTGTTCTATTCCTCCTTGGAAGCAGAGGCTAAAAAAAGGAAAGCAGCTCTGTAGGGGATGCTGGAGCTCTGGGGCCAGAGCCCCGGCATGAGATAAGTCACAAAGCCTGCCTTAGCTCCTTGCTCCCCTAAAGTCACACACGTATGCACACTTACACGCACACACATGCAGGCCTGACCTCTGCTGTTCTGTGACCCGGTATGAGGCTAATCATAATCAATATAATTATGATTGTGCAATCATAATCAATATCAATATGATTATGCAGCAGCGGTGGCCAGTGCCAGCTTGTCCCTGCCGCCCAAAGCCCAGCCAAGAACTGATGTCACCAACCCTTCCTACATGAAAAGCAAGTGGGCCAGTGCAGGCACATCACCTGCTGGGGTGGTGGTGAATAAATGGTAGGGGCAGGCTTGAGGCATGGCCTCCCAGCTCTGCAGAGTAAACTCTTAACCCTCCCAGAGAAACTGTAGAAATGCCTGGGGTCACATCCTCAGATCCGTTTGTCTCCTTGTCAGAACCCCAGCCCAAAAACTCCGTTTTCTGGCTGCTGTGGGAGAAAGCCCTGGATCACAGTGCCTGCACCAGAGGCAAGAAGAGTGAAGTGGGAGGCTCTGAGGTTCTGCAGAGACCCACCGAGGGGAACCAGTCTCCACCGAGATGCAAAGTGCATCAGATTTCCGTCCAGCTGAGGATCCTTTAGTAAAAGGGGTAGCAGCCCTTCACTTTTCACAAGGTGGATGTTTGAGGTTATTTCTTTTGTCACCCACACATTCTGGGTGGACAGCAAAAAAGAAAGCCAAGATTTTCGATCCATCCTTTGGCCACCAGGACCAAATGGATGGATGCATGGTCTGACCCTCGGGCCGAAGGTGGAACTCTCCTGGGTAGTGGAGATGCTACCCCAATTCTTTGCCCCTCTACCTGTCTTGAAGACTGAAAAGCCACAGGTAAGGGATGTCTCTCTTTGGACCCACCTCCCTCTCTTTCCTCTTTTATTTTTTTTTTTAGCTCTTCTTTTTAAAATCTAATTTTACTGAGAGCAGTGAGAGAGAAAAAAAATCAAATGTGGGCCGGGCGCGGTGGCTCAAGCCTGTAATCCCAGCACTTTGGGAGGCCGAGGCGGGTGGATCACGAGGTCAAGAGATCGAGACCATCCTGGTCAACATGGTGAAACCCCGTCTCTACTAAAAATACAAAAAATTAGCTGGGCATGGTGGCGCGTGCCTGTAATCCCAGCTACTCAGGAGGCTGAGGCAGGAGAATTGCCTGAACCCAGGAGGCGGAGGTTGCGGTGAGCCGAGATCGCGCCATTGCACTCCAGCCTGGGTAACAAGAGCGAGACTCTGTCTCGAAAAAAAAAAAAAAAAAAAAAATCAAATGTGAATTGCTTGGTTGAATTTATTTCTCTCTAGTGAGAAACACAAGGAGAGAAGTTCCAGAGGCAGAAGGTTCTGGAAAGTGGTGGGAGGTTCATCGAACAGAAGTGGAGGCAATGGAGACCAAACTCCATGGTTGACAGGAACCTTGTCCTGGGAGCCATAAAGAAGACAAGAAAATGTGGAAAACTTTGGAACTTTCTAGAGACTTGTTGCATGGCTTTGACCAAAATGCTGATAGTGATATGAACGATCAGGTTGAGGCTGAGGTGGTCTCAGATTGAGATGAGGAACTTGTTGGGAGCAAAGGTGGCTCTTGTTATGTTTTAGCAAAGAGACTGGTGGCATTTTGTCCCTGCCCCAGAGATTTGTGGAACTTTGAACTTGAGATGATTTAGGGTTTAAGGTGGAAGAAATTTCTAAGCAGCAAAGCATTCAAGATACCACTTGGGTGCTGTTAAAAGCATTCAGTTTTAAAAGAAAAATAGAGCATAAAAGTTTAGAAAATTTGCAGCCTGACAATGTAATAGAAAAGAAAATTCCATTTTCTAAGGA
Organism: Cebus imitator; assembly: GCF_001604975.1. NCBI lineage: Eukaryota > Metazoa > Chordata > Mammalia > Primates > Cebidae > Cebus > Cebus imitator. Next base: position 6,881,156 of record NW_016107460.1, on the reverse strand, counting down.
TAAATTCAAGCCTGCTGCAGAAATTTGCATAAGTAACTAACTAGAAGCCAAATGTTAATCCCCAAGACAATGGAGGAAATGACTCCAGGGCATGTCAGAGCTCTTCATGGCAGCCCCTCCCATCAAACCCCCAGAAGCCTACAAGGAAAAAGTGGTTTCCTGGACTGGGCCCAGGGTCTCCGAGCTGTGTGCAGCCTAGGGATTTGGTGCCCTGTGTCCCAGCTGCGCCAGCCATGGCTGAAGGGGGTCAATGCAGAGCTCAGGCTGTGACATTAGAGGGTGTAAGCCCCAAACTTTGGCAGCTTCCATGTGGTGTCGAGCCTGTGAGTGCACGGAAGAATTGGGGTTTGGGAACCTCCATCCAGATCTCAGAAGATGTATGGAAATACCTGGATGCCCAGGCAGACGTTTGCTGCAGGGGTGGGGCCCTCATGGAGAACCTCTGCTAGGGTAGTGTAGAAGGGAAATGTGGGATTGGAGGCCCCACACAGAGTCCCTACTGGGGCACCACCCAGCAGAGCTGTAAGAAGAGGGCCATCATCCTCCAGACCCTAGAATGGTAGATCCACTGACAGCTTGCACTTTGTGCCTGGAGAAGCCACAGACACTCAATGCCAGGTTGCGAAAGCAGCCAGGAGGGAGGTTGCATCCTGCAAAGCCACGGGGGCAGAGCTGTCCAAGACCATGGGAACCCACCACTTGCATCAGTGTGACCTGGTTTTGAGACATAAAGTCAAAGGAAATCACTTTGGAGCTTTAAGATTTGACGGCTCCACTGGATTTTGGACTTGCATGGAGCCTGTAGCCCCTTTGTTTTGGCCAATTTCTCCCATTTGTAATGGCTATATTTACCAAATTCCTGAACCCCATTCTATCTAGGAAGTGACTAACTTGCTTATTTTTTTTTATTTTACAGGCACATAGGCAGAAGGGACTTGCCTTGTCTCAGATGAGATGTTGGACTGTGGACTTTTGAGTTAATGCTGAAATGAGTTGAGACTTTAGGAGATGCAGGGAAGGCATGATTGACTTTGAAATGTAAGCACATGAGATTTGGGAGGGGCTGGGGTGGAATAATATGGTTTGGCTGTGTCCCAACCCACATAAGATGTGACTTGCTCGTCCTTGTGTTCTGCCATGATTGTGAGGCCTGCCCAGACATGCAGAACTGTAAGTCCTTTAAACCTCCTTCTTTTGCACATTGTCCAGTCTTAAGTGTGTCTTTATCAGCAGAGTGAAATGAACTAAACACACCCTCTTCCTCCATCTGCAAGCCCAGTACAACATCTGCCTCAGTCCTCATATTATCTTCTTCAGTAGCCAAATCTCTCTCTGCTTTCTTCCTGTAACAGCTCTTCTGATCATATTTACGGCCAACGCAGATCATCTAGGCTAACCTCATCATCTCAGGATCCTTAACCACACCTGCAAAATTCCTTTCGCCATCTAAGATAACACCCATACTGGGAAATTGTATGTTGATATGTTCTGGGGACCATTACTCAACCCACCACAAGCAACCCAAAACTCTGTCACAAACTGTTTCTCTCCATCCTCCAGAGAGAGCCTGCTCCTTCACTTCTCAGTCTCTCTAGAATACCATAACATATCTTCTTGGGGTTAAAATGTTTTTTTTTTGGAGGGGGTTGTTTAAAATGACCACAATAATTTCCAATTTTGACTGTAACTGCTCCTAGATTAAAAAATTATAAAAGTATAGAGTCGGCTCTTCTATAAGACAACATATGCCTCCCTAAAAGTCATTTCCCTGTGCAAAAATGCACAATAAAACCACAGGGCTTGTGGGGGTCCTCAAAAACCTGGGTAGTAACACACGATACGAAAGAGAAGAACATAATCCACATGGCAGCCCTGTGTTCTCTGTGGTAAGTGGCTACAGTATGCAGACACTACAGTAAATGTGGCACCTTACCATGGAAAAGCCTTGGAATTGGCTTGTGGATGTGAATGTCTGAATTGCTTGTGGATGTGGAACTCAGCAGTCATCGTGAGGGGTGGAAGGAGGGAGGGTGATCGGAGCAGATGGAGATTTCTAGCCCCAGACGTCACCAGCAGGGCTCATAACCTACCCCAGGCACTGAGGTAGTCAGGAGGGTTGTCAGAGCTGTGAGTGTGGAAGACTTCGTGGATTCCTCAGTGGCTCTGACCAGCTGGGGGCAGGTTTTTGCATTCACCTACATGCACTTGCATTTCCTGCATCTTTAAAAAATTTATTCAGACATAATCACATATAAACAAACTCAAAATTTAGAACTGCACCAAGCTTGCGTTTTCCCTAGTCTATCAACCACGTAGGAGCAAATGTGAGTTTGGAAAAGCAGCTGTTACAGCAGAACCAGCTGTGGAATGGGCAGGAGGGGATGACAGAATTCTTCCTCCACCTCCAGGTGGGAATGCATGTGAACCAAATTCCTCTGTAAAACAAGCCCCTGGAAATAGGGCAACTGGAGGGGAGCCAGCTCTGTGTGTGCTGGGGGGTTGGTGGGAGGAGCACACGTGCTCGTGCATACACGTCACACACACCACACACACGTGCACACAGAGAGGTGTCCTCAGCCACCATTGTTCCTCTCCCAATCATATCTCCCATGGCCCTTACTGGCACTGTTATTTATTCTGTCTGCTTATAAGGTTTCCTCCACACCTTTGACATGCCCTAGAGGGACTTTTCAGGATAATGGGAGCCCATCCAAAGAACCCAAGTGGTAAAAACTGCAGGTGGAGTCAGAAATATGGCCAAAGAGGAGTGGGGCTTGGCCCGGATATGGAGGCTGGGGTGATTAAAATGACCAATGTGTTGGGTAGGAAATAGTAGCTCCTGACATCAGCCGAGCATCGAGAATAAGGCCCCTTATATCACGGCAGGAAATGGTCAATTTTATGCCAACTGGGAGCAGTGCATCTTGAGGTAATGGTGAGTATAATTCATGTCATTTGCGCTGGCCCAGACCTACCTGCAAAGAGAATTTCACCCTGAGCTTCTGGGCTTTACCGCCAGACCTTTAAAAAAACATTTAAAAGAATGCTAAAATATTTGCCTTGCTCTAAGGGAGATTAAGTGCCAGTGAAAATGGTCACATTGATAGTCCCTGAAGACAGAAGTTGCCCTCCTTATGTCTAGATGAATCAGCCTGGGCGCAGTGCCTGGTCCACACCCCCTTCACACACACACACACAAACATACATGAACACACAAATACACACTGACGCATGCATGGACAAACACACACAGGCTTACCATATACACTGACACGTACATGCAAACACAAAAAAACACACAAACACATCACCTCTTTCTTGTTCTCACTCTTCCGATTTTTGCCTTGTTCACATCTGCTCACCTGGGCAGGTGCCAGCCCACACCTACAGTGACTCCCACGTGCAGAAGCAGAACACCCTTGGATCGGGAGTCAGCTCAAGTGTCCTCTGAGAGCCTCAGTGGTCAGAGTGGTCCAGCAGCCAGCCCTCCATCCCCGGAGGGGACCTCGCTCCTGAAATAAAAGTGGTGAGGCTGTCTCCCAAGGGAAAAATGAAGAACTAGGACTCAGCAAAGTGGCTTAAGAAAGAAGACACCCAGAGATCTATGTTACATTAGAATGCTTTAAAATAATGCATGTTCTTCCAAGTCACTCCAGTTTTCTACAAGGCACACATGCTGCAAATGTGTTTCTGTAATATAAAAACACAGAAGCAAATGTTTTAGTATAACCTCAAACCCCACCACACAGAAATAACCATTGTCAGTCATTTGGTGTATTTTGTTTCACTCCATTTTCTCATATCTACAGCTATGCATAATTCAGGTATATTCATACACAAAGACAAACACACATCCTTTTTATTTATACCATCAATAATTTCGTAGTCCGCATTTTTCACTTAATAACATGTCATATACATTTTCCCCTACATTTGGAGACATACTAAAATATAAATTCACACCGAGCATTTTTCATTTTAGATTGTAACCATTTTCCCATTGGTTAGTTTTTAAAGCACAATGTAAATGACTGCCTAATATTCCACAGTGTGGACAACACCTAGGTTTTTAAACTGTTCCTTTCTTGCTGAAAATATAGGTGACTAAGAGTTTTTTTTAATTGTAAAGAAGGCTGCGCCACCAGTTCATCTGCAGGTAAGTTTTTGCACAGGTATGCCTGTTGCTTTGGGATAAGTTGTCAGGAGCGGTGTGCCAGGCAGGAAAGCGTTTTCCTCATTGTCTTCTCCGAAGGTTTCACCCATTTGCACTTCCACCCTCGGAACACGCGGCAGCGACGCTTCAGCCCAGCCTTACAGCACTGAATATTATTTTCCCTTTCTTTTTGGCCAATTTGACAAGTGAAAAATAGATGCTGCTTTTAAATTTTATTGCTGCAGAGTTTAAAGGCAGAACTTCAAGAAAGCCGCCATGGCTTTTTTATGTGTTTGGGAGGGTGGGGGTGTAGCCCCTGTCTTTCCTGTCCTCTGCCAATAGCAGGAGTGACCGTCTGCGTCAGGTGGTCCTAGGCAGCGCTGAGCATTTGTGAACACCCGATGCTCCCTGGGTCACCGGGAATGTCTTCCGTCTCAGTCCCACCAAGGTCTTCGGGCAGCACTTCCTGCTTCTGGATGGGTCACCCTTGCCTCCTCGGTTCTCTTCTCCCCAGCCCAGGCAGCAGCCTGCTTACCAAGGTGCCCACATCAGTGCTGGTCCTCTCAGCAGCCCTCTCATCTGCCACTCTGTTTAAACCCAAGTCCGATGCTGGTACTTACAACCTGCTGGGACTGGCAACATTGCCTTTTCTCTCAGGACAAAGATGAATTTTCTCCCTGTGTCCTGCTCACCGGGTACTGCCCACCGGGTGCCCCCTCCCTCCTTCCTCACCTTTGATCTGAGTGTCCTGCAGCAGGGCCAGCTTTGGGCTCACACCCCCATAAAGTCCCCAGAGCTTGTCACAAAGCCTGGGAGGTGCTTGATGGCTGTGCACAAGTTGAGTAAATGAATGAACAAATGATTTTCTGGTCCTGAAAACACGGCTACAACGTCCACAGCTACTAAGAGTGAAAGCCTTTTGTTATGAGAAATTGACACCCCCCCAAAAAATACATTGTAGTCTTAACCCCCAGTACCTCAAAATGTGACCTTTTGGAAATAGAATCGTTGCAGATTTAACGGGTTAAAATGAGACCCTATGGGAGGAGGGTAGGTCCCAATCCAATATGACTGATGTCCTTATAAAAAGAGAAAACGCAGACCCACCAGGAAGAGGCCACGTGAGGACACAGGCAGAGACTGGGGTGATGCATCTACAACCCAAGGAAAGCCAGGACTGTCAGAGACAGGAGGAGCTGCAGGGAGGCCTGGAGTGGATCCGCCCTCGGAGCCTCCGAGGAAGCCAGCCCTCCCCGCACCTTGCGCTCAGACCTCAACCCTCCAGACTGTGAAAGAGGAAGCCACCCAGCCTGTGGTCATTTGTCACAGCAGCCCCAGGAAGCTCCTGCACCACTGTCACCCGTTAAAAGTGAGGAGTGGCTCTCTGGGGCGCTGAACGTAGTGTCCTGAGCAAGGGGGGCCCACAGCAAATAGGGCAGGTGGGTCTGTCTCGGGGGCCCATGCAGACAGAAATAAAAACTAACCCAGTCACCAGGGGATGGGCAGACCCAGAAAGGCCAGTGTCCCCTGGCTGAGGGCCCAGGGCAGGGTCCTTCTGGAGCACCACAGGTCCTGCCTGCCGTTCCCACCCATGAGATGGGAGCAGCTCGCTCCGTCTAAGCTCTCCAGGCGGGCCGTGGTGGGGTGCTGGCTGCACCGTGAATGGAGAAGGCTTATTCCGGCGTCTCCCAGAAGACGCTTCTCAGAGCAAAGCGCAGGCGAGTGTTATCTGTGCCTCATGCATATGTATTTTCGGACGTTAAGGAGGCCCACTGCAGAAATGCATATTTAGCAGCTTCCTACGATGTGTTTTATTGCCCATGTAGGGCCTTTTGTAATATCCTCTGGAAATTCATATTAAAGGAGATTTCAAACCTAAATGACTGACCCGGCAAGCCCTTACGGTCCCTGTCTGCAAGGAGGTTTTATTTAATCACAAAGTGTCTTATTTAAAGTTGCGCCTGTGGATGAGCCTGCCGGCGGAGGCACCAGCGTTTCCAGAATGCAACATTATATGTGTTATTGCCCGAATCAACCACGGTGCTCTGTCAGACCAATTTCCCTGTTCTGTTCTGGTTGCTTAAAAACACTTAGAAGATTCTCGTGTATTTTTTAGCAAAAGCAGGTCTCAGATTTTCTGCTGTTCTGAAAAACTAAAAAGGCCGTGTAAATCACATTCCAAAGCAGCCCTTCAAGAGTGAAGTAGAAAGCAGGCATGTTTAGGTAGAAAGACCTTAGCTTAGCACAGACTGACCGCCGGCGCCCACGGGCACCCAGGATTTGGTGGTGAGGCCAGTAGAGACCTGGGACAGAGGGAGGTGGCATGTCCACTTTGGAGTGGATTCCCCAGACAGCTCCTTGGGAGTATGTGCAGGACAGGGGAGGTCTGTGGATTTGCATCTCGTCTTGCAATAATAATGGCTCAGTGGCCAGGCACATGGCTCACGCCTGTAATCCCAGCACTTTGGGAGGCCGAGATGTGCAGATTGCCTAAACTCAGCAGCTCGAGACTAACCCAAGCAACATGCTGATACCTCATCTCTACTAAAATACAAAAAATTACTTGGGCGGGCTGGGCGTGGTGGTTCACGCCTGTAATCCCAGCACTTTGGGAGGCCAAGGCGGTTGGCTCACGAGGTCAAGAGATAGAGACCATACTGGTCAACATGGTGAAACCCTGTCACTACTAAAAATACAAAAAATTAGCTGGGCATGGTGGTGTGTGCCTGTAATCCCAGCTACTCAGGAGGCTGAGGCAGGAGAATTGCCTGAACCCAGGAGGCGGAGGTTGCGGTGAGCCGAGATTGCACCATTGCACTCCAGCCTGGGTAACATGAGTGAAACTCCGTCTCAAAAAAAAAAAAAAAAGTTACCTGGGTATGGTGGTGCATGCCTGTAGTCCCAGCTACTAGGGAGGCTGAGGCAGGAGAATCACTGGAACCTGGGAGGCAGAGGTTGCAGTGAGCCAAGATCACACCACTGCACTCCAGCCTGGGCAACAGAGCCAGACTCTGTCTCAAAAACAAAAGGCTCAACACGGTGGTCATCTAATGCTCCTATTAGGGAAATAAGGAAAAGAACGAACAGAGACAGCAGCCCTCCGCAGCCTGACTCTGGCTGTGAAGTCCCCTGTCTTTTCCCAGGTAAAGAGGTTTTCTTGTGTGCCTGTTAACACACTTCATAATGGGCCATCCCTGAAACCTGCAAACTTTCCTTTAAAGTCTAAAAATTCTACATGTGTCAGAAGGGCAGGGAAGAAGGAGGATGGAAGGAAGATGTTACATGTAAATTTTCAGCGCTGCAGTAAAAGTAGCACTCAAATATAAATTTCTCTCAGCAAGGCAACTTCACTTTCTGCAGCAAGGGTACACTCACCAGCAGTTTGTCATGACAGTGCACTGATCAAAGGCGGCAGGGCCATTTATATCTAACGCATCCGCCCTACTGTTGTGTCCTGATTCCATTGGCTGGAACTGGACCTCACGGTCTAGGCTGCACCCGGTTGGCTAACAACTTAAAACTGTCCTAAACAGGTAAAGGCAGAGGAGATCAAAGGCAAAGGGGAAGTAACCTGAGGGATGCTTAGAGAGGCAAAACTGCTTCCAAACAAGGAAGAGGAATAAGCTATGATCTGAGACTTGCCGGGGCTTGTCTAGGCATGCCAGGGCGAATATCTAGGTTAGAGTATAATCACTAAGAACACTGGATACACTGATTTTTTTATTATGACTAACAGCCACTCAGGAGTATTAGCAAAGGGTCTAGAGTATATTAACTTTTAAATAAGCTGTTATTTATAAGGAACTAAGAGGGAAGCTTTGAAGAAGAACTTTTATTTATTTTTATTTTCTAAGAAGAGCAGTGGGAAGTCGAAAAGAGTTTCTAAAGCATTTTCTGATACCCCATCCATGACTCCCAGGCACCATGGACTCCCTCAAGACACTTACGTTGAAGCCCTGACCCCACATTTAACCTTAGTCACTCTATTACTTCCAGCTGTGCTCATAAAGATGGAGCCTTGATTCAATGGGATCAGTGAGTGTCCCTTGATCACTCAGTCCCTTGATCTTGGAATTCACAGCTCCAGAACTGTGATGAAGTCCCTAGCCTATGGTGATGGCAGATAGCAGCCGGAGTTGAAGCGGTGCACTGAAGCAAGCCCATAGCGCCCTGGTGCCTGCCTCCCTGGACCCTGCTTGAATGCCAGCTAGCGCAGCAGCCCCCGTGGCCATGCTTGAGCTCAGGGACCACATCTGCCAGGACCCTGCAACACGCAGGAGCCCTCAGTAGAGACGAACGGTGGGAAGGGATGTCCTGGGTCCAGCCTAGCTTAGAGCGTGCAAGTGTCTCCTTTCATCGGTTCACATTTCCTCCCTGCCTGGTTTAAAACAAGAGGGAGCTTGCCTCCAGTAAATGCCCTTTTGTCCCCTGGAAGGAGAGTTGATTTAAATCCAGTGAGTCAAAAAGTCAACAAGGAAGAAAACAGAACAGAAAGGGCACAAGGGCCAACAGGCCTTTCACGTTTTACAGCTCCGTAATTATGCAGGAAAGTGACACCCCCGCCTTAGGCTTCCGTCAGTCCTGAATAGTTAATAACGTCTCTGACCTGCCCTCCATGCGCTTTCAGCTCTGGCTTAAAAATGCAAAATACGTTCAATAAGAGTGACCTCCTTGACCTACTCACTAGAGAGAAGTGAGGACAAAGTAACTGCAACACGATGGCCCTGTCTTTACTTGTTCTAACCCCAGATCTTTGATCCTTTGTACACTCGGGGTTCTTCAATGAGAGTCCTCAAGATGATGGGGGCTGAACTCCACTGGGGCCCTACAGAGCCCACCAAGCAGGTGTGATCCAGAGCTCCGCCTGCAGGGGGAAAACAGCTGGCATCTGTAAGGCCATGTGAATACTGAGACCATGACACAGTGCTGGGGACAGCTGACCATCCGAGCAAGGATTCCATGGTATAATTTAAAAGATGTCTGGTCTTTGTACCTGGTTCCTGACCCAGAGCTTCAAAAACCCTTAGAATATCCTAATGATAGGAGTATCTTTGCTATGCTAATGAGGCGAATCAGGATGGGCTCCTAGATAGCTCCAGGAAGGGGCTGGTCACCAGGAAGACCAACCATGTGGCCTGAGGGCGGGGGTGGAGATTGAATTCAATCTCATGTCTGGCTATTGATCATGCCTGCACAATGAAAGCCCAGTTGAGCCTCTGGACACAGAGGCTCCGTGGAGCTTCCTGCCTCCACATTTCTGTACCAGGTGGGTGACATGCTAGGATTCCACAGGTCCGGAAACTCAGAGCTCCCTCCCAGACCTTACCCATGACTCTTCACTTTGCTGACCCTCTCTGCATCCTTTATAGTAAAACTGCGGTGCAGAGCTTTCCTGGATTCTGTGAGTCTTTCTAGCAGATTCTCAAACCAGAGGAAGGGTCTCAAAAGTCTGAATTTATGCCAGTCGGTCAGGGACGGGGATGGCCTGGGGACTCCAGTTGGAGCTGGCACGTGACTGGTACAGTCTGTGGAGGACCGAGTGCTTGCCCTGGGGGCTCCGACGCTAACCCCGGGTGGCTGGCATCAGAATTGCATGGCAGCACATCCCACTGTGGTGGAAATAGAACAGAGTCCAAGAATGATGGAAGGAAGACTGAGCTATGGAAATAAAACCAGCTGAGGGGCTCCACTTATCTCTGGAGCTGCAGCCATTCCACGTGGAGATTTGCACTCTGCAGAGAAGACTGCACCTCTTCCATTTTGTTAGTATCGTGGTTCATCGTGTTCCCCTATTATCTGTGCTGTGTTGCTGAAAAGCAACAGGAAAGTCTTCAAACCACCACCACAAAGACCCTGGAGAGCCAGTGTGGCCACCCAAGGCAGCTGCCAGGAGGAGGAGACACAGCCTCTGTGTTGGCCCCCACTGACGCTCATGAAGCTGCACAGTTTGTTTTGTCTTTGGGGCTCAGGGTCTTGGTGACATTTGTTCCTATGGATTTCTGGAATCCGGACGAGGAGTACTTGGCTGAGGATTTCATACAGAATTTTAAAGAACAAAATCCATACACACAGTGCACAAGACAGGGTCGGAAGACACTTAGAGCCGGGTCTCACTCCTTGGATGCCAAATCAGGGAATACCAGGGGTTCTTACTCCTCACAATCACTTCATGGATGCAGAGGGTAGTGGTGGACTTTGACTTTTGGAGTCAACTTTGAATCCAGGCTCTGCCCCTCAGTCACTTGATAAACTTGGGTGCCCTTCTTAACCTCTGTGAGCCTCAGTGTCTGCGTCATTGCAGTGAAGTGGGAATAAGATGTCCTAGGGTGTCTGTTGCTTCAATAACTGGGTGAGATGATATGGCACGCTCTCTAGAGTCTGGCCTGACATAGAGTAAGTGCTTACTAAGGATGTTACTTATTCTGTGTTTGCGTTTAAATTGGGAAGGCCAGATGGCCACCTAACTCTGAATCCCAGTGTTCAGTGACAGAGACTTTGACTGAAATATGGAACCCACCAGGACAGAATAGAGTGCACGGAGGAAATGGCCCAGCTGATTCCCGTATGATTTCATATGCCGGCAGGAGCCACTGAGGCCATCCATCAAGTTTATTTCCTTTCTGAATTTTCATGGGCACTCCCCACCGCAGCACCAGACATTCAAGCTGCACACGCTATTTACAGGTCCAATAAAGGCCAACAGAACTGGAGGTTGCCGAGACAGGGGCAGACATAACGGGCCTCCCCTGAAGGCTCCCTGCTCCCCCTCCTTTTCTGGGGCCGTGGGTCAGTCAGCTTCTTCACTGATTTCATCTCCAGTGGGATCCAGACTTGATTTCTTTCCTGCTAGGCCCACTACCTGAGGATTCTATGAAACATGGCGCAGGGTGTCCGGTGAAGGCATTCTGGCTGACGTTATCATACTTGCGGGGAGGGAACCTCTAATTCTTTACTATGCCAATAAATCCTGTATCCGATTTATCTTCCATCAGGCCAACATTAATATTAAAATCCTCCATGAATCATAAATCTGTCATACATCAAGAAAGGTAGTGCCAGGAAATTTTAAAAAGCCCTCATTAACAAAAGCAGAATTAGTCCTTTGAGGACCCTTCTCAATGGCCAAACAGACCATTTATAGTCTGATCACTGTCATAACAGGCCCCTCTGTGGCACTGGGTCAGCATGCTGAATCTAAATTGGCTGGTGCTGGGCTGGTAATCACCATCTGGGTCACGTGGGGTGACTCGGAGACCCAGAGCATGAATGCAAGGAGATGAGTTCAGAAGCTTGTGCTAGCTAGTAGGCAAGAAGGCACCTGAATAAAATGGAAACTCGTGACTGGACGACCCTGCAACCTTCCATCGAAAAGATAGGAGCCAAGCCCTGCTCTACATACCCGAGTTAGAGAGCATCTGCCTCCAGGCCCTGCGGCCCCGTGGAACGCACATCCCTGAGAGTGCACCAGAAGAAAACCCACAAAACACTCAGAAGAAAGACACATGCTGTGGCCCGAGGAGACACTTGGTCTTTGGGGGTCTTCTCAAGAGCATGCCACCCTCCCTGAAGGTTTTGCATGACAGCAGATCCTCATGTTGGTTGTACAGAAGTCATCCAAGCCAACGAGGCCAATTCTGGGGAGAGGAGTGACAGGTGCCCTTGAGGGAGATGGCACCTGGCTTACCTGTGGGATTTGTAAGTGGATTCAAATTACAACTTCCAAATGGAGAGGACCTGCAACCTGCTCTTGGATGGCAGCATCCTAAGCACGGATTTATGATCTTTTCTGAACGTAGACTCCTACAAGTTCGGCAAATTGGCTTGTGTTGATTTAGGCAGGGAGATTTGTTCTAGCTTCCAAAGACGTACAAAGTCCAGTTCTCTCTATGATATTTCAAAACAAAAAAAAATGTTTATAATAATATTTCAGCAAATGCATTTATATAAATGGAAAGAACTAAGCTGCACATAGGTATGGTCTGAATGTTTGTGTCCCCCTCAAAATGCATATGTTGACTTTCTAACTTCCAAGGTGATGGGATTAGGAGGTGGGACTTTTGAGAGGTGATTAGGTCATAGGATGGAGGCTTCATGAATGAGATTAGCATCCTTATAAAAGAGACCCAAAAGACCTCCCTCATCCCCTCCACAGTGGGAGCATACAGAGAGAAGATGCTGTCCATAAACCAGGAAGTAGGCCCTCAGCAGACGCCAGATCTGCTGGTACCTTGACCTTGGACTTTCCAGTCTTCAGCACTGAGAAAGACATATTTCTGTTGTTTATAAACTGGGGTTTATGGTATTTTGATACAGCAGCCTGAACAGACATGATCATAAAACCCTGGTAAAATCATCATTAACATTTGGGAAAGGCCATAAAAATTAATATAAAAATTATATGCCGTTATAATAGAGATAAAAATTATACATGATTATGATAGCAATTGGGGAATATCCATGTGCATGTACTTGTACATGTAAAGATCACACACACATTGAAGGGATACCTGCACATGTATGTCCCCCAAACGCTATCATAACCCACAACATTTTATCCGCTTTTACAAGATGTAATATAAAATAAATATCCCTGCATGGTAACAAATACTCTTAACCTGGGATGCCTCTGTCAGTGTTCATGGTGATACAGATACACAACATGTGTGCTCCGTGCACCCATGTATTCTGTGGAAGGATGATTTGCAGCTATCATTAGAGGATAAAAGGTCCTTATTGCTGAGACTTCTGGCCAGTGTAGCTAACGGATGTTGATATGGTTTTGCTGTGTCCCCATCCAAATCTCATCTTAAATTGTAGTTCATAATCCCTACATGTTGTAGGAAGGAGCTAATGGAAAGCAATTGAATCGTGGGGGCAGTTACCCTTATGCTGTTCTCACGGTAGTGAGTTCTCGTGAGATCTGATGATTTTTATAAGGGGCATTTCCCCTTTTGCTGGGCATGTCTTCCTGCTGCCATGTGAAGATGTGTTTGCTTCCCCTTCTGCCATGATTGTAAGTTTCCTGAGGCCTCCTCAGTCCTGCAGAACTTTGAGTCAATTAAACCTCTTTCCTTTATAAATTAACTAGACTCAGGCAGTCCTTTATAGCAGCATGAGAATAGACTAATACAGATGTGATGTGGAAAGCTGTTTACTCATGGATTAAATAAAAGGAAGAAAGTGCTGAACATCAGTCAAGGTCAAAAAGACAAAAGGAAAATCCATAAGTCAGAAAGGAAGAAGGTGCTCCAAGGAAGCAAGGAGAGGAGGGAGCTGATGTCTCACTCAGTCGTGGGCCCTGGACCTAAGGAAGAAGGGTTCCACATCCCCAGGGGAGCTTAGAGCCCTTCCGTTGTGGGTGTGTGAGGAGACACCCATAGAAAGCCTGCAGCCTACGTGGTCAGGAGTGTAAACTGTGGGTGGGAAAGACATGAGAAACCCAAACATGGCCACCTGGGATGTGACATCACGGTCACACTTGGCTCTGCGGCAGGCACCCCAGGCTAAGACATTAATAGAACTTTCTGTCTATAATTGTGCAAGCAAGGTTTTGTTTTTGTTTTTTTATTGTTGTTGTTTTGTTTTGTTTTTGCCTCATATAACCAAAGACCCAGGCAGGCAGCCATGGTGAGATGGTGACATCTGCCTGGGAGGATGAAGGAGGCCTTGTGCAGACAGGCCCTCACTCACCATGGGCTGGATGGAGGTTGCCTAGCCAGTGCTGGCTGCACAGGGTCTGGGAAGGACCATTTTTATGTGAGTTGATTGCCACCCAATCAAAACTAGGCTTCGACGAGTGAGGACAATAGCAGGGATGGATGCAGAAGGAGAAACCATAGAAATGTCCTTCTTGGAAAGAAACATGGAAGACAAACCCAGCAGGTTCTATGACAGTAAGATTAGCTCCACAGGAGACAGAAGTCATGAGAGGGGTGAAGGAGATTTTAAAATAATTAATTTAAAATTTTCAGGGGACTATAGAAGGGGCAGAGGACCAAGATAGTGTACAAAAAATATTAGCTGGCAGGTTTGTCACAGACTAAATGGTACTTGCAGAAACATATACTCACAGACAGGACTCCACCGACAGATTTAGTCAGTAGGAAGATGAGAGAAGATGGCCAAGAAGCAGCCTGGAGAGACAGTCTCAAACCTCCCAGGAGACAAGGAGGAAGAATGAGATGCTTCCATGTATATCTAAAAGGCATTCCAGAAGGAGAGACACAAATCTATGAAGGAGAGGAAACACTTGAGGAAAAAAAAAATGGCCACCAATTTTTCCAAAGTGAAGAGTACTCAGACTCAAGAAGTTCTAAGAATCCCATACAAAATCAATAAAACTAACCCACATATGGGCACTTTATAGTAAAACACTTGAACCTCATAGCATGAGAGAACATCATAAAACCCTCAGAACTGCACAAAGGAAAACCTTAAACTCTACTCAAGGGAAGAGATTAAGAAATCAGAAGATAAAAATCCTAAGATGGAAGGTAGTCATCTCATTAGCACAAAATGACAGAATTCAAGAGAATAATCATAAATAATAAAATAAACAACCTTTCTTAATTAAAATACTCTGTTCAATTAAACTACCCTTCAGATAATTTTAGATGTAGACACAGTTTACCATTGACTGTTCAGTAATCCTCTTTGAAAGAAATGTTAAAGGATACATTTCAACAAGTAGGAAATTAAACCCCAAAGAGAGACATAGGAACAAAGAAAACCTATGTAAATAAAGCTGTGAATGCATCAGTAATGACTCTAAATAAACAATGATGTTTAAATATATATATATATACATATATATATATATATATTTAAAAATACTGAGGGATTTAAAAATAAAGTGATACTGAAATACTAGTCAACAAAAAGAGGAAGTTGGGAATGGGGAAAGTTTCAATTGCATCTACTAACTTCTAGTGAGGTAGAAATGTTGTTTGATATTATTAGGCTTGTTAATAAACATGTTAAAATTTAAATGAAGTAACCACTAAACACAAAATAAAAAGAAATAGAAAAGTAGAGACCAAACTCTAGAGATCAAAAGTGGTAGAGACCAAAAAAGAAAAATAGAAAAACCTATATCATCTAGGAGATTTGAAGAGAAATGAAAAAGAAAGAAAATTCCCATCCAAAATAATTTTAATGGATGTAGAGCCATTCATAAAATGTGTGTTAAATAGGTTTTAATTGTGTGTGCATTTAATGGATCCCCTATTGTTAACAATTTGTTCCAAATGTGACACACTCTCACCCCTTGAAGTGATTCTAAGTTTAGAGAATGTTAGAAGTAATCATTTGTGGTCTGAGGCATCCAGATGCCATCCTTGATTAATCTCCTGTTGCCACTCTCTAGAAACCATGTTGGCCCACCCAATCAGCAGCTCTAATCCAGGCCAGGGCTGCCCTGATTTCTACATTACCTCCTGTGGCTTGGTTCCTTGATGGGGGCATTGACTCAGCCTCAGATGTTATGAACAAATGAAGGAATACTTGGTTTTATTAAATGCCTCTCAAGTGCCAGCACTGCTCACATGTTTCCCTTTTAAACATCACAGCTAACCCACCAGTAGGAGTGCACACCTATTTTTGAGATGGGAAAACTGAAATTCAAAAGAACTTAAATTGTGCAGGATTACATATGATATGGTTTGACTGTGTCCCCACCCAAATCTCATCTTGAATAGTAACTCCCACAGTTCCCACATGTCATGGGAGGAACCTGTTGGGAGGTGAATGAGTTATGGGGGTGGGTCTTTGCTGCACTGTTCTTGTGATATTGAATGAGTCTCACAAGATCTGATGGTTTTAAAAACATGAGTTTACCTGCATAAGTTCTCTTTGCCTGTCACCATCTATGTAAGATGTGACTTGCTCCTTTCTGCCTTCTGCCATGATTGTGAGGCCTCTCCAGCCACGTGGAACTGTAAGTCCATTAAATCTCTTTTTCTTCCCAGTCTCAAGTATGTCTTTATCAGCAGCATGAAAGCAGACTCATACAGTAAATTGGTACCAGTAGAGAAAGTAGGGTATTGCTGAAAAAATACCGCGAAATGTGGAAATGACTTTGGAACTGGGTAACAGGCAGAGGCTGGAATAATTTGGAGGGCTCAGAATATGACAGGAAAGTATGGGATAGCTTGGAACTCCCTAAAGACTTCTTGAATAACTTTGACCAAAATGCTGATAATTATATCAACAATAAAATCAGGGCTGAGATGGTCTCAGATAGAGATAAGAAACTTGTTGGGAACCGGAGCAAAGGTGACTCTTGTTATGTTTTAGCAAAGAGACTCGTGGCATTTTGCCCCTGTGCTAGCAATTTGTGGAACTTTTAACTTGAGGGAGATGATTTAGGGTATTTGGTGGATGAAATTTCTAAGCAGCAGTGCATTCAAGAGATGACTTGGGTGTTGTTAAAGGCATTCGGATTTAAAAGGGAAATAGCATAAAAGTTTGGAAAAGTTGCAGCCTAACAATGTGATAGAAAAGAAAATTACATTTTCAGAGGATAAATTCAAGCCAGCTGCAGAAATTCTCCTAAGTAACAAGGAGCAGAATGTTAATCACCAAGACAATGGGGAAAATGTCTCCAGGGCATGTCAGAGACCATTGTGGTAGCCCCTCCCATCACAGACCCAGAGGCCTAGGAGGAAAAAATGGTTTCATGGCCCAGGCCAAGGGTTCCTCTGCTGTGTGCGGTTTAGGGACTTGGTGCCTTGCATCCCAGCTGTTTCAGCCATGACTAAAATGGGCCAAAGTACAGCTTGGGCCATGGCTTCAGAGGGTGCAAGCCCAAAGCCTTGGAAGCTTCCATGTGGTGTTGAGCCTGTAGGTGCATGGAAGTCAAGAATTGAAGTTTGGGGATCCCTGCCTAGATTTCAGAGGATGGAAACTCCTGGATGTCCCACCAGATGTTTGCTACAGGGGTGGGGCCCTCTTGAAGAACCTCTGCTAGGACAGAGGGAAATGTGGGGTTGGAGGCCCCACAGAGTCCCTACTGGGGAACTGCCTAGAGGAGCTGTGGGAAGAGAACCACTATGTTCCAGACTCCAGAATGGTAGATCCGCCGGCAGCTTGCACTGTGTGGCTAGAAAAGCCACAGTGGAAAAGTCTGTGAAAGCAGCCAAGAGGGAGTCTGTACTCTGCAGAGCAACAGGGGCAGAGCTGCCTAAGGCCGTGGGAACCCACCTCTTGCATCAGTGTGACCCAGATGGGAGACCCAGTGGAGTCAAAGCAGATAATTTTGGAGCTTTAAGATTTGACTGCCCCACTGGATTTTAGACTTGCATAAGGGCCTGTAGCTTCTTTGTTTTGGCCAATTTCTCCCATTTGTAATGACTGTATTTCCCCTTTGACTGTACCCCCATTCTATCTAGGAAGTAGCTAACTTGCTTTTGATTTTACAGGCTTGTAGGTAGAAGGGACTTGCCTTGTCTCAGATGAGACATTAGACTGTGGACTTTTGAGTTAATGCCAAAACAAGTTAAAACTTTAGGAGACTGTTGAGAAGGGATGCTTGGTTTTGAAATGTGAGGACACAAGATTTGAGGGGGGTCAGGGGTGGAATGATATGGGTTGGCTGTGTCCTCACTCAAATCTCATCTTGAATTATAATTCCCACAATTCCCACATGTCATGGGAGGACCCCATTGTCTGGTGATTGAATAAGGGTGGTGTGTCTTTTCTGCACTGAGTCTCACAAGATCTGATGGTGTTAAAAACGGGAGTTTCCCCACACAAGCTCTCTCTCTTTGCCTGCTGTCATCCATGTAAGATGTGACTTGCTCCTCCTTGCCTTCCACCATGATTGTGAGGCCTCCCCAGCCATGTGGAACTGTGAGTCCAATTAAATCTCTTTTTCTTCCCAGTATCAGGAAGACTGTCTTTATCAGCAGTGTAAAAATGGACTAATATAAAGGAGTTAGCAAGTATTGTACTATGTGCCAGCATTACTCTTAGGCTTTTGGACTCCTGTTCTGTTTCTTGTCATTGCACCACAGTTAATTCACCATGTGAAATACAGGTTGGCTGTTCTCTGCAAAGGGACAATGGTGCCTGCTAAGATTCCATTGCAAGGAAACCCCAGCTTGATGGCAGGAGCAGGACTTGGTAGTGAAGGGAATTCACCCAGATTTCCACCAAGCCTCAGCTCTTGCTTTTCTGGAAATAACTGTCAGAGGCTGGCAGCATTGACCCAGAAAGTTCCCCTGGATGCCAAGGGATACAAGAGGAATGGTATGGAACCAAGAGCTGCACAAGCAACAGTGCATCTGCTGAAAATATGGGCCTGAGCAGAGAAGCCCGTGTGAAACAGGGGCATGGGGAGCCCGGGAACAAACAGCCCCCTGGGCCTGCAGAGGCGTTCAGAGCTGGTGTTCACAAAGCGCAAGCTTGCAGAGCGAGATTGCTGTTGTGACTGCTGTGAGGGAGGAGGTTCATTGCTTGGTAACGTGCCACCTTCTGGAGGAGGAGAGTCAGACCAGAGCTCAGTGACCAAGCCTGACCATGACATTTGGCACCTGCTGCCTGTGGGCACTCAGGGGATGGACCCTGGACCCTCCAAAGTGAGGCCTGTCTGTCCCATCAGCGTCTCATCTGCACCCCTGCTCTTGTGTTTATCCTTTCTAAGGGGTCTTCATTTCAGACTGAAAATAATTTCCATGAGAGGGAGCAGCTACAGCTTTTGTGGTTGGGGGAGGGATTGTGTCCCAAGCTTCCTAGGACCCTGCCTTGTCTCCAACTTCCTCTCCAATCCCCAGCTCATCTCCTGCCACCCATGCTCCACAGCCAGGTCGTTGGCTCAGCCCGGAGGCTCATACTCCTTGCTGCCAGTGTCTTCTGGACACCTGAGGACTAGAAGCCTGAGGCCCCTCTTCTGAGCTGGCACTGGGTTGTCCCTGCCTCTCCCTGTCCATGCAGGGTCCATGCATTTAACTCCCATTCCTTAAGCACCAGCCATCTGCCAGGCCTTGTTGATGGGCTCAGGGAATCTTGAAACAAAACTGCTGGAAAACCCTGCCCTCTTGAAGCTTACAAACCAGTGTGGGGAGACAGGCAGTGAATAGTCCACACAAACAAGAGGGTCCTCCTACATGGGGGTGCAAGTAGGGGGTAAGCCTGGGAGGCAGGAGTGAGGAGGATGGGTGGCTGGGATGCTGGAGTCAGGGCTGCCTTATCTGTGCCTCGGTGGTTGCTCTCCACTGAATTGTGTTTCCCTCAAATTCATATGCTGAAACTTGAAATCCCAAATGAGACTGTATTTGGAGATAGGATCTTCAGAGAGGCAATTGGGGTCATTAGTGTGGATTCCAATCTATCTGGTGAAATGACACATATGCACACACACACACAGGAATGACCGTGGGAGATCACAGGGAGACGACAGCATCTACAAGCTCAGAAGGGAGGGCTCAGAAGAAACTCACTCTGTCCACACCTTGGTCTTGGACTTCCAGCCTGCAGAACCAGGAGACAATCAATTCCAGGTGTTCAAGGTGATTGGTCCATGGTGCTTTATTCTGGCAACCCAAGCGGATGAATGCAATGAATGGTCTTTGGAAGACAGCATCCAGTGAAAGAGTGGATGGAGGGGAGGAAGCTGGCTGGGGGCCATCTGTGGGGCCAAGGAGGTGACCTCTTCCGAGCAGGGTGGAGGACGCTGGTGTGGCCAGAGTGGGTGTGCTGGAGGAACAACAGAAGAGCCAGGTTGGGCCTTGTGAGGTGTTTTGAGAACTTCTGGGCAGCTGTAGAATCATGACTGTACTGCTTTTATGTGCATTTTCTCTCCTACAGGAGTCCCTGAGCATCTTGAGGATGGAAACAGGGCCTCGTTCATCCTTACATGCCCAGAACCATTCATGGGCCCACAGAAGGCCAAAAGAAGGAGTGGGGGGTGGATGGGTAGGGTCACCCCTCTGCAGTATACAGCTGCAGGATGGGCTGGAGGTCCCCTAGGCCATGCTAACCACCCGGGCTCCAGGTCCAGCTCACCTCAGCTTTTCCATGAACTGGGAGCTGGCAGGGTCCCTAGAGAGACAGCTAGCTCTGGAAAAATTGAAACCTAGGCCCCACTGAGGTATTCCCCTTCTCCCCAAGACTCCACAAACAGAGAGGGATGGGCCCCAATCCCCTTACAGGGCACTCTCTGTGTGTGTTCCCACAGCGTGGGCCTGGGACAAGCTGCAGCCCAGATACCTCCACTCATAACCCCTCTCCTCACCCCCTGGAGAGTTCTGCTCTTTGGTTTAGATTCCAATGCTGTAAAACTGTTTCTTTACATAATTATTGCAAACACACAAACAGTTAAACATATCTGGAACCATAACTCAGATCCACATTTTACTCTGCCTGATAGATGTTGAGATGCACAGGCAGCGAGGTGAGAGAGGGACATCAAATATCATAAACCATTTGAGAAATGATTAAAAAGAGAGAGAGAGAGAAGGATTTTTTAAAATAATGTTAAGATCAAGATAGGGCTGATGTTGTAGAATGCTGCTTCCACCTGCAGGGGTCAGCTTCACATGCTCAGTCTCATGGAGCAGCCGGAACCCTGCAGACCCAGGAAATCTGTGACAGGGGAGCAGATCAGAGCAGAGTGCATGCTCTCAAGAGGAAGAAGAGGGGGAGAAGAAGGTTCTGCCCACTCATCCCAGCTTCTCCTTTGCAATGCATAGTTCAGATATTGCACACCTCTTCTAGGGGAGAAGAGAGTGAGGAGGGGAGAGTGGCCTGGATGTTACTGTAATGGAGGGAAAGTCAGGAGACAAGGGAAATCTGTCCCTCCACCACCCAAAACTAATGTAACAACTTTGAGTCACTGCATTAGTCTGTTCCCACACTGCTATAAAGATACTTTCCAAGACTGGGTAATTTATAAAGCAAAGAGGTGTCATTGACTCACAATTCCGCAGGGCTGGGGAGGCCTCAGGGAACTTACAGTCATAGTGGAAAGCAAAGAGGAAGCAAGGACCTTTTTCACAAGGTGGCAGGAGAGAAAGAGAAGCCCAGGGGAAACTGCCATTTATAAAATCATCAGCTTTTGTGAGAACCCACTCATCATTCATTATGAGAACAGGATGAGGGAAACTGCCCCCTGGTCCAATCACCTCCCACCAGGTCCCTCTTCCCTTAACACCTGGGGATAACAATTCAAGATGAGATTTGGGCAGGGACAGAGAGCCAAACCATATCAGTCACTTTAGCTAAGAAACAGGCATTTGAGATTTTAGGGCAGCTCGATTTCCTCTTTGTCTCCACAGACAACTGTCCCAGCCAAGCATGTGCTCCCAGACGATGTCCACAGGGTGAAATTACTCAGGGTCCTGGGAATCCCCCACATTCTGCTCCTGCATGACTTTTGGTGATGGGACAAGAGCCTGCACTTAGGCAATGTCCTGAGTCACCCCGAGACCGAGGGAGTGGACACAGAGACCATTTCTCCATTAAGGCAGTGGCTTGCCTTTTGTCCATGAGGTGGCCTGGAAGGAGGACAGTGCTGTGTGCAGCCTGGGTCCTCACTGTGTGCTTACTGGGGGAATTGCCTCCCAGCTTCCTAGGACACTGCCTTGTCTCCTGCCCCTCCCCATTCCCCAGCTCATCTCCTGCTAACCGTGCTCCACAGCCAGGTCATTGGCTCAGCCTGGAGGCTCACACTCCTTCCTGCCAGTGTTTTCTGGGCACCTGAGGACTAGGAGCCTAAGGACCCTCTTCTGAGCTGGCACCGGGCCAGCCCTGCCTCTCCCTGTCCATGCGTGGTTCATGCATTTAACTCCCATTCCTTAAGCACCAGCCATCTGCCAGGCCCTGTTGATGGGCTCAAGGAACCTTGAAATAAAACTACTGGAAACCCCTGCCCTCTTAGAGGGTACAAACCAGTGTGGGGAGACACTGCTTCTGTGGGAGACACTCCCTCCTCCTTCTGTGAAGACAGTGCAGAGTCCTCCTCCTGTGCCTACTTGGCTGGGCGTCGCAGACATGAGGAACATCAGGGTGGCAGAGGCCTTTGAAAGCCATCCGGGGCAAGGAACTGGAAGCACAAAGTGTCGTTATTGCTGTCACTGCCGATAATCCTGACCAGGGATGGCAGGGGTCCCGGATGGCAAACAACGTAGAGGCGCGATTAGCTAAATTTAGCGCAGGACACAAAAGTCTGAAGCTTTGAGCTTTGTCTCGCTTTGACAAATGATGGGCTAGGTACAGCCCGATCTTTTGATTTCATTCTTTTGGTGGCCTGAGGAGTTGGGAGAGAATTACTTTCAGATGAGGATGGTCCGTGTTTGCGTAGCACACGTTTCCATGAAGGTGCAAAAGCGTGCTTTATTAAATTTTCCTTTGAAATATAATGCTGCAATTTCAGGACAAGAACATTTTGCCATGCCTTAAAAATGCCACATGAGTGAAGGCCACAGCAGAAAGCCCTCGCACGATGAAGCCCAGGTGAGGGCCACCAGCGTCCCCCCCTCCCTGGACCCAGAACCTCTGGTTTACAAAACCTGCAGAGACCAGAAGACATGATGTATTAATCATCTCAGGCTCCCGTAATGAAATACCACGGACTGGGGTGTTTAAACAGCAAACTTGCATTGTCTCACAGCTCTGGAGGCTGGAAACCTGAGATCAAGTTGTCAGCAGGGGTGGTTCCCTCTGAGGCCTCTCTCCTTGGCTTGTAGGTTTTCTCCCCAGGTCTTCCCTTCATCTTCCCTGTCTCATGTCTACACCTAAGGCTCCTCTTTTCATAAGGATAGTCCTATAGGATTAGGGCCCACTCTAACTAGCCATCACACCTTTAAAGGCTCTGTCTTCAAACACAGCCATAGTCTTAGGTACTGGAGGTAGGACTTGAACCTGTGAATTTGGCTGGGGAGTAGAAGGCGTGGGATTCAGCCCTACCACCTGGCGTTCTGTGGAGCAGAGCAGTAGCGGAAAACATGAATCTGCCGCTGGCCAGCAGCGCTGAGACGGCTGCTCCCCAACTCCTGCGGCTGCAAAGTCTCCTGTTCGGTTCTGAGTGCCATGCTCTACGGTTTGTCCGTTTTTTTGTCTGCCGCTTGCACAGCATGGCAGCCATTGGCTGGTTTCTTCCCAAGGTAGAGGAACAGCCTGTGGTCCCTGATGTGCAGGAATGTCCCGAGCTGAGGCTCTGGGCAGGGGGTCTGCTTACAGACGCGCACTCTACATCCACATCCCTAATGTGGGCATGGGCAGAGATATGTTTGAAGCCGGGAAAGGGAATGGAGTTGGGAAGGGGAAACCCATCTACCCGACAAAACTTGTTCAAGAACAAAGGCAATTAAGCCGTAGGTCATTAACAGCAGAAAACAGGCTTGCTTTGAAAAAGAAATCAGCCAGTGAAATGAGTTTGCCCTCTTCCACGCTTACTGAGACATTCAAAGCAAGGTGGATTAGCCGGTGTTCCGTCCACCAGAGCATCTGTCATTGTGGTCGATGTGGGCCAGAGTGTGTGAGTGTGTGTGTGTGTGCATGTGTGTGTGTGTGTGCATGTGTGTGCATGCGCATGCCTGTGCTGTCTTCCCAGAGAGACTTCTGTAGCACCCACCTCCTCATCACATCCAATTCTGACAGCCTGCAGGCCTGCTGCCTCCTGCAGACGAAGTACTGAGGTGGGAGAAACTCAGCGAAGAGGCACATTAAAACATAATAACAATAACACTCTTTGATGAATGCTCTCTCATCAAACCTCCAGAGCTTAGTCTGGCAGCATGAAGAAGCCAATTGTCAGAAAAAGTCCGCCACTTATCCTCTCTAACCTATAGGCCCCATTTAGCCAATTAGTCTTATTTATAAAAGGACAAGCAAACAATTTAAGTTTATGTGGTTTCAGTTTTGATCATTTTTCTGCTGTTAACAGACAGGGTCATTCTTCCTGATAATTAGGACTCTTATAGTCAATAAGACCCTGCTATTAAATTTAACTAACATTGATGGCCGAAACTCCGGTTGCCATCCCTACTGCCCGCTGCTGGGTTTTCACTCTCTGTGAATAGCTCAAGTGCGGCTTTCTGCACCTCCAGCCTCATTAAACACAGCGTCCTTATAAATCACAGACTCCAGCTTTTGCTAGCCACCGGAGGAGGGGGCGGGCATGCAGAGCGCTTCTGCTCACCACTGGGAAGTGAGACATAGCCAGTTGTTTTAGTTTAACCCAGAAGTGTTTACAAGCAAAGCAAAACAAAATCCTTTGGGTGCCGCTTCTTAATCTCACTGTTCCAGATGGCTCCTCCTGTTTCCCAGATCCAGCTTCCCAGCACTGTGTCCCACACTCACTGCTGCCACCCCCACAGGGATCCCTTCGAAGCTCCCTTCTGTGCCCATCACCCACGGAGTCTTTCTTTCCTCCCTTCTTCCTCCTTACCTTCTTTCCATAAATTTTTCTCTAAGGTACTTGGAGTATCAAACATGAATACACCTAACCTCACTGGCACCACACTTGAGCAGGGGGTAAAAGGAATTCTCACAGGAGACATGGACAACACAGAAAGTCCAGGCCTTTGGAGTTGGGTAGGTTGGGTCTATGCCTGACTGTGAGATCATTTTTATTTTTAGTTTTTTGAGACAGAGTCTTGCTCTGTCTCCCAGGCTGGAGTGCAGTGGCATGATCTCAGCTCACTGCAACCTCTGCCTCCCGGGTGCAAGCAGTTCTCCTGTCTCAGCCTCCCAAGTAGCTGGGACTACAGGTGCACACCACCATGCCTGGCCAATTTTTGTATTTTTAGTAGAGACAGGATTTCACTGTATTGGCCAGGCTGGTCTCGAACTCCTGACCTCAAGTGAGCTGCCTGCTTGGGCCTCTCAAAGTGCTGGTATTACAGGCGTGAGTCACTATGCCTGTGCTGACTGTGAGATCTTGAAAAATAAATGGCTATTTTTATTTTGGTAAAATGTATATAACATGTAATTTACCATCTTGACCATTTTTCAGTGGAGCATTTTGTGGCATTAGGTACATTTTACTGTGCAACCGTCACCACTATCCATTTCCAGAAATTTCTTGTCTCCCTAAACTGAAACATTGTGCCCAGTAAACAGTAACTCCCCATTCCCTCTCCCCACCCCTTAGCACTCACCATTTTGCTGTCCGTATGAATCTGACAACTCTAGATCCTTCATATGTGCAGAATCATATGGTGTTTGTCCTTTTGTGACTGACTCATTTCACATGGCAAAATGTCCTGAGGTTTATCCATACGGTAGCATGTGTCAGAATTTTTTATTTTTAAGGCTAAATAGCATTTCATTGGATTGTAGTTCAACCCAGAGCTGGTACTCTAAAATTTCTTTTTTCTGTTTTTTTGAGATGAAGTCTCACTCTGTTGCCCAAGCTGGGTATAGTGGCGTGATCTTGGCTCACTGCAACATCCACCTCCTGGATTCAAATGATTCTCCTGCCTCAGCCTCCCGCGTAGCTGGGACTACAGGTGTGCACCGCCACACCCAGCTAATATTTTGTATTTTTAGTACAGACAGGATTTCACTATGTTGGCCAGATTGGTCTTGAACTCCCAACCTCATGATCTGCCCACCTTGGCCTCCCAAAGTGCTGGGATTACAGGCATGAGCCACCACACCTGGCCCACAATATCTTTATCCATTCATTCATTGATGGGGAGGCGGGAAGCCGGTGAACCTTTTGATGAGTATGCAGGTAAATGCTTTTCAAATGCACTTCCCTCTCCTATGAGAAGTAAATTAAAATTTTATTTATATGGTTGGTAAATGGCACTAACACATAGTAGGTGCTCTGTAACGAGCAGCTGTTATTATCTGTGATGCAGTCATTTTGTGTCCAGAGAAATTGCTCAGCGGAGATGAATCAGAGAAGCTGTGGAGCAGGAGGCACTGAACTGTGCACAGCAGAAAAGGCGGGCATGAGATGTGTGGATAAGCATTCGCCATCACTGTGGGGAAGGACGTCAGGGTGAGAAGAGTGCAGAAGGGTGTAGGAGTGTGTACCGCAGATAGGGAGTAATTCCATGTGGTTGGGACACAGGAATAACAAGGGAACTGTGGGAGGTATGCTGCAGTGGAGTTCTGAGTCTCAGCTTGGAGCAGCTGGGCTGGTTCTAATTGAGTAAGGAATAGAAGTTGTGCAGTTATTCAGGTGGGCTCGTGGTACAAGATGTGACCACACCCATTTGGAGCACAGAGATGTTAATAATAATTGGGAAAGGGTGGAAGAAAGAATATTACTTAGGTAATGACTTTGGGGCAAAGACTCAGTAGTACTAGAATAGAAGGGAGAATGTATCAGTCAGCTATTGCTGGGTAACAAGCGTGCACAAAGTCTCAAAGGTATACAACAATGAGCATTGGTTCCTCACACATTTCTAAAGCATATGGACTGAGCTCTGGGGTCATTTCTTTGGCCTTGACTCTTAGCTGTACTGGGATCCAGTCCACCCCATGTGTGTTCATCCTGGGGCACAGACTATAAGGGCAGCCGCTGTCTAAGGAAAGCTCTACTCACTGCAGTGGCAAATGGAAGCATGCAAGGCCTCCCAAGGCCTGCGCTCAGAAGGGACACAAGCCATTTCTGCCAATTCACCCATGGCCAAAGAGAGTCCCATAACAAGCCCAAAGACAAGGAATATTATCCTCCGCTTTTACTATTAGGTTGGTGCAAAAGGAATAATGGTTTCACCATTACTTATAATGCAAAAGCCAGCAATTACTTTTTCACCAACTTAATAGAAGAAATGGCAAAGGGGCAGAGCGAGATGGAGAATTGGGCCAATAATTTAGGCTACAGCAAGTGCACTAAAACAATGTACTCTTTACAAATCGATGGGGCCTTCCACATTTTACACATTCTTCTTAAGAGAAGATAGTATCTAGAAACCCTGATTAGCTCTGCCAGGGATGCACAGAGTATGTATTTTCTGGGATCTTCATTTTGCTCAGCTTCATACCTGTGAGAACCATCTAGGTTGTATGTGTGAGTAGTTCATTCCTGTCAGTGTGGAGTAGTATTCTTTCACATGAACTTGCAGCTTGTCCATTCTCTTATAGGCGGGCATTTGCTTTGTTTCCAGTTTGGGAATCTTATGAATTAGGCTACCATGAACATTTATGTACAGCTTGGACTTTTTAAACCTATATTTTCATTTTCCTTAGATAAACACCAGAAGGGGAGCTGCTGGATCATAAGGTTGCTGTGTGAGTTTTAGGACACATTGAGAGTTTTCCCAAGTACTTGTACCATTTCTCAGCAACCAGCATAGCAGCATCTGTGTGTTCCATACTCTTGCCAAAATTTAGTGTTTGAGTTTTTAAAAGTTAATTTTGTATGTTTCCTTATAGTTTTAATATTTCATTGTGGCTTTAATTTGCATCTTTTGTGACTAATGTTATTGTGCCTCTACATATCCTTCTGTGCCATTTGCCTATGTTCTGCGAAGTGTCTATTCAATTTTCCTCCATTTCTCTTTCCTCTTGCTATTGTTTGAACATGTGCCCCAAAGTTCATGCGTTGGAAGCTTAATCCTCAATGTAACAGTATTGAAAGTGGGACTTTTAAGGGATGATTAGGTCATGAGGGTTCTACAACTTGTGAATGGATTGTCACGATTACAGAAGTGGGTTTGTTATCACAGAAGTGGTTTGGGTTTGTTAGAAAAGTGAATTCAGCCTCCTCTTCCTCTCTCTCGCACATGGTCCCTAATTATGTGATGCCTTCTGCCATGTAATGACACAGCAAGAAGGCCCTCACCAGATGAAGCCCCTCAATCTTGGACTTCACAGCCCCCAGAACTATAAGCAAAATAAACCTCTGTTGTTTATAAACTGTCTTTTTTTATGGTTGTGTATCTTTCTATTCTTGAACTGTAGAAAAACTCCCATTTTTCACTTTTTACCCATCAATTCTGAGGTCATCATCTGAGAAAACTGGAAGTTAGGGTCTCAACAATTTCAGTGAAGCAGCCCATTTTCCAGGGGAGGGGAGGACAATCTCACAGAACTTTGGGACCCCAAGTGAAAATCTTTCCATTGCTGAGCTGGCAATATTAATCAGAGGAAAAATCTGTTTTCTTAGACAGCAAGGTAAATTATCAGGGTTTGTTAGTAGAAATAGAGTGTGAGCAGTCACTTGATTTAGGGGAATACATTCAGGCCCCCATGATATTAAAGAGGAATAAACAGTTAAGGAGGGTAAACCCATGCTAACATGTAAGTAAGGCAAACCAAACAGATCATAAATTTATTTAAACAGCCTCAAGGACTTGGTAATCCTGAGAAAGAAACTACTCCCAGTTGCCCTAACAGTTAAAGACTCATGTTACGGTGACAACACTGTAAATGCACACAAATGGAATAGTGGGAATCGTGGAAATGGTCAGGGTCACAGGTGGTCTCATTAGCTCCTCCTCGCAGGGGAGAGTCAGGGAGGGTCTGTGCTATGGAGGAAAGGTTCAAGAAGTAAGTACAATGGGGAATGTCAAATATGGGATGGACTCACCTGAAGGAGGCAAGTGCTCTCTCTGCTCAGAGCCAGTTATCCCAAGGAGAGAAGGCTTCCAAGGAAAGAGCAGCACCTTCCAAGGTCCCGAGGCAGAAAGAAATGAGGCATTTGGGGGTGTAAAAGAAAGAGTGTGCTGGAAGCTCATGTGTGAAGCAAGGGTGTTGTGGGGAGAGAAGGAGATCAGTCAGTGCCTCTGAGTCTCATAGTCTTGAGGAGGGTGTAATGGAACCCACCTCATGGAGGTGTTTAACGTTTTAAATAAGATCATGGCTATAGAAACAGCCAGCACAAGGTGCAGGCAAAGAGTAGGTGATCAGTAAGTTTTTGTTGAATAAAATAGATTAATTACAGTTTATTGCAAAGCGTGACTATAGTAGGACCCATGTCAATGGGAAGCAGAAATCTTTGGGAGACCCAGTCACCCTATCAGCTTTGGGGTGGCCCAGAAGGCCCCACGGACTGGCCCCACTGGGGATCTCAGAGGCTCCCATAAACTAGCCTTTTGTCTTCTGACACAGAGATCGGTGCTACCTAGATGATGTAGCACGGTGCATTGATTTTTTTTCTTTCTTTTTTTTTTTTACCCACTATAAGCATACTTTGGATTCATAGGGCAACATTTGCATTCTGAGATGAAACCTCTATAAAGCATCAATCTTTATTATGCCTTGTTGGCAGGTCCACCCAAGACTCATTTACCACATTTTTGATTTTTAAGCCAGATAATGGGGTGCGGAGATGGATAGCTTGTGATCTGCGGCTTCTCTTCAGGCACACTCAAAAAATTGTAAAATATTACAATGTTTAAACATATTCTCTAGAAATTTTAAGGTATGCCGTAGAATGCCTGCATAGTCTTGCCACTCAATTCGGCTATCGCCAGGAATCCACACTCCTGCCTACTTTTGCTCCCATTATGAGATCCCTGAAAGCCATGGGGATGAGTGTCAGAATTGGCAGGGAAGGTAAAGAGCCGCAACCTTCACATCCTCTCACCTATAAAAGTTTCAAACACTCTCCAGTTGGAAAAGTCCTTGTAGAAGCCTAAGTCCAATCTCAACCATGCTCTTCAAGTTAACAGTGTGGCATCACCGGGCTATTGGTTGCTTCCAAGGAAAAGCACTCCAGGATAACCAGGAAGCAGAGACAATCTACAGCAGTGTGGTAATAAGTGTTTTGTAACCAGCTCTCCAAGGGGGATAGGGGCTTATTTGCAGGGTTTACTGGTTACCTTGTGTAAACATTCCCATGATGGCTAATTCTAAGCTGCTGACATGACATCACTCAACACAGAATAGGAAAGAGATGCTTGTCAGGGGTTCTCACCAGCCAATGTGAGCTGGTCTTAGCCACCCTGGGAGCATTCTGTTTCTCAAGGTGAAGTGCTTGGGGAGACTCTCCACCTCCTGTGTGTCCCTGAGGTAGGATCTGCTCCTTTATTGCATGTCTCCCATGAGTGTAACATTATACAGGTGACTTCAGAACAGAAGATATGGGAGGCAGAGAAAACATTACATCACAGCTGAAAGAAGATTTCAATGTTCCAGTGTAGAAATCAGAGTGTGGCTCCTTGGACTACCCAAATGGGGCATCTTTCTTAGGCCCCGACCCTTCACACTTGATATGGTTTGACTGTGTCCCCACCCAAATCTCACCTTGAATTGTAGCTCCCATAATTCCCTCATGTAGTGGGAGGGACCCAGTGGGAGTTAATGGAATCTTGAGGCTGGTTCGCCCATACTGTTCTTGTGGTAGTGGAGAAGTCTCACGAGATCTGACGGCTTTATAAGGGGAACCCCTTTTGCTTGGCTCTCACTCTTGACTGCCACCATGTAAAACATGCCTTTCACCTCCAGCATGATTGTGAGGCCACCTCAGCCACATGGAACTGTGAGTGCATTAAACCTTTTTCTTTTGAAAATTGCCCAGTCTCCAATGTGCCTTTATCAGCAACTTGAAAATGGACTAATACAACATCTGTGGAAGAAAATACAGTGTGAAGGGGAAAGAAGCCACCTCCTGTGGACTCTGAGCTGCCCCACCCACAGTGGTGGAGAGGTGCCTGGAAGCCACAAAAAAGAGATATCCATGGCCTTCTGCTTCTCAAGGTCCAAGGCAGTGTGGTGGAAATGAGGAGGCAGCTACCAGATAAAACAACCACTTATATAGCCCCCATTCCATTCTCTTTCTATTCTTTAAGATGAGTATTTTCCCCTTTGTCAGTCCTCCTCGGTTCTATCTACTGACTGTCCTTCCTGATGTTTGTCTTCTGAGTTCTTTGACCAGTCAAATCCCATGGAGATAATTAGATTTATCTGATTATTATAAAGAAAATTATTTCCTTGGCTCCAAGCAAAACACAGAGGCTTTGCTTACTCCATGCTTACCAGGCTACCAGTGAACAATCTCCATTGCTTTAAAGAGGTACTTATTTTCTGCTCCATTTTCCTTCTTAAAGGGCTTTAAAAAAACCTTTTTAAAATGTGGAAAACAGTTAAAAGAAGCATTTTTAAAACATCACACTATCTGACCAACCACCTTTAGTATTTGGTGCATTTCCTTCCAATCTTTTTTCTATGCTGTTTCACGCAGTTTAGGTGACCCTGCCTGCACTGTTTAGGATCCTGTTTTTCACTCCATACCATTGGATCCCCGTTTTTCAAGTCTTCACATCATCTTCACATTCATCATTGTTTCTTTTATTTTTCTATTGTGTTTTTTCCTGCAATCAAAATTACCCATGCACATAGTTAGAGAGTCAGTTAATTCTAAAAGGTTTATCGTGCATAGAGGTGTTCATGATCGTCTCTGATTATTACTTGTGTTTACCTGGGGTCAGTGGTAATATCCCCTTTGTTGTTCCTGATTGTGCTTATTTGAATCTCCTCTCTTTTCTTCTTTATTAATCTAGCTAGCAGTCTATTTTGTTGATTTTTTCCAAGAAACAAACTCTTGGATTCGCTGGTCTTTTGATCACCATGTCTCAATCTCCTTCAGGTCAGCTCTGATTTTGGTTATTTCTTGTCTTCCGCTAGCTCTGAGGCTGGTTTGCTCTTGCTTCTTTGGTTCTTCTAGTTGTGAATAATATGGCCAACAAGTACAGGAAAAAAAGCTCAACATCACTGATCATCAGAGAAACACAAATCAAAACTACAACGAGATAACCATCTCACACCAGTCAGAATGGCTATTACTAAAAAGTCAAAAAATAACAGATGCTGGATAGCTTGCAGAGAAAACAGAATGCTTATACACTGTTAGTGGGAGTGTAAATTAGTTCAATCACTGTGGAAAACAGTGTAGCAATTCCTCAAAGACCTAAAAACAGAACTACCATTCAACCCAGCAATCCCATTCCTGGGAATATATCCAAAGGAATAGAAATCATTCTATCATAAAGACACACGCACACCAATGTTCACGGCAACACTATTCATAATAGCAAAGACACAGAACCAACCTCAATGCCCATCAATGGGAGGCCAGGTAAAGAAAATGTGCTACAAGTACCCCATGGAATACTAAGCAGCCATTAAAAAAAAGAGACCATGTTCTTTTTTTTTACTGCATTTTAGGTTTGGGGTACATGTGAAGAATATGCAAGATTGTTGCATAAGTACACACATGGCAGTGTGATTTGCTGCCTTCCTCCCCTTCACTATATCTGGCATTTCTCCCCATGCTATCTCTCCCCAACTCCCCACCCCCCACTGTCCCTCCCCATGGATGAACCTGGAGACCATGTTCTTTAAAGGAACATGAAGAGAGCTGGAGACCTTAGCAAACTAACGTAGAAACAAAAAACCAAATACTGCACGTTCTTACCTGTAAGTGGAAACCAAATGACGAAAACACACGAACATATAGAGGGGAACAAGAAACACTGGGACTGATCGGAGGGTGGAGGACGGGAGGAGGGAGAGGATCAGGAAAAATAACTAGTGGGTACTAGGCTTATTACCTGGGTGACAAAACAATTTGTACAACAAACCCCCTGTGCAGGTTGCTTGCATCGGTACTGCACAACAAACCCCACCTATGCAACTAACCTGGATGTGTACCCCTGAACTTAAAGCTTAAAAAATGAAAACCCCTTAAATATACTCATGATGAACTTCAATAGTCCCGGATCCATTTTATGCTGATTTTTCAATCCCAGAGGTTACTGCTTTGTAATTTTTAGCTGTTTCTTTTGGTATTTACCTTTATGTTTATGAACAACATTACCTGTTGATGTTTCCACTTCAGTCACTATTTATTAACTTACCACTAAGAACAAGAAACGTTTAGTTCCCTTTTATCCTTCGCAGCTCTACGTATGTGAGCTCCCACGCATCCATCATCTCACCATGGAAATATAGCTACATCGGTATGCTGCTGAGACGGATATTCAGTGTTTATGTTATCACGTCCATGCCAAAGTGAATGGTCATACATGGGAATTCAATTCACTGGATGCTATGAGTTTATTTTTGTTTTCATAAAACACCGTTTCCTTTTTCCTCAGTGGTGTTCTTTTGGCTTGTTTTGCCTCATTTTCCATATTCCATATTCCATTTTCGTATTTTTGTAGAAATCTCTTCTCTGTTCATTCAAACACATCCAGTGAATTTCACCTTCTTGGAGACATCACTCCCTGTCTTCCAGCCTACTCCAATCTGGACTGCTATACTCTGTCCTGGTATACAACTTTCGTCCCAGAACCACTTGCCCCATCACCCTACGGATCCACTTTTCTTGTTTTCATCCCTGTTTCCTGATAGCATGCCTTCCTCTCTCTGCTTGACTTCCTCATGTTCATGGAGCATCTTCTCCAGCAGGTTTCAGACAAAAGGTGCAGGGACCCACAGTGTCTAAAATTGTTATTAGTCCACCATCACTCTTAACTGATCATTTGGTGAGCACAGACTGCTAGTTTGACAAGTTTTGCCTCATAAGTTGAAGGCATTAAAATATTCCATTTTCTCCTTGTTTCCAGTATTGCTCTAAAGAAGTTAGGTGTCATTTAATTTATTTTGTTTTTAGTTGTAGAGTTAATTTCTTCTCCTCCCCACAACTCTCATTTCTCTCTCAGCTTTTAGGATCTCTGCTTGTCCCCAGTGTGTGACACTCCATGATGCTATGAATTTATGACTTGGTAGGGATAATTATTTCATTGTGTCAGATGCTCAAAAGACCCTTTCAATTTGAAAACATGTGACAATAAAGTCTAGGGGGAAAGCTTGAATTATTTCTTAAATTTTATGAAGCCCCTTTACTGAGAAGAAGTCTGTTACAGTGGTTAAGAACTTGGACATGGGAATCAGACTGCCTGGTTCAGATCCTAGCTCTGGTATTTATCAGCTGGGTAATCTTGGGTAGTCAGTCTTCTCAACTCTCCGTTTTCATGTCTTTGTGACTTGGGGTCCTCATTTGTAAAATAGGACAAAAATAGTGCCTACTTGAAGATTCGTTATGAGGATTTAATGAGTTAGTATATTGGCAGTGCCTGAAATGCTGAGCACATGGAATTACAACACCATTGCCAGGCATCTCTGTTATTCTTTGATGATTTATTCCTCTTCACTGCATTTGCTCTTTCTTTATCTAACTTTTCCTTTTTGGCTAATCTTCTAATTTTCTTATATTTTCTATATCACTTTGTCATTTTGCTACTTTCTTGGAAGTTTCTTCAGCTTAACTTAGAAACCTTCTATTGAATCTTGAATTTTTTACCGTTATCATTTTAGTGTTAAAGAACGGCTGTGTTTTCTAAATGTTCCTTTTTAACAACACCCTCTTCTTGTTTCACGAATGTGATATTTTCTCTCACAACCCCAAGGGTATTGTTGACACATTTCTTGTTTGTTAGGCTTTGGTTTTCATCTTTATACATAATTGTTTCCTCCAAGGGGTTCAGTTTGCTTGTTGAGCATCTGTCTATGTTACAAACCTTCCTCAAATATTTTGGAGATCCTTGAAAATCTGCTCATATTTAATAGATGAACTTTTAAGGCTGATTGGAAACTCTAAGTGGTTAGTAGCACTTGCCGACTTTGGTCTTGTCGTAGGATGATCTGCCTGGGATGTCACTGGTGAGACTCTGCTGTCAGTATCTTTAGGTGTTTTTATTTGGGCTGGTCAGATTTTCCAGAAAACAATCTTCCAGTCTCCTGTCTGGAAGGGAGAGGTCTGAGGCTCCTGAGAGCCAACTGGGGGAAACCTCCATTTAATCATCCTATTTTCAATTTCATCTTTGATTGAATCCTTCCATCATCAGACAATCTGTTTTCGCCTCTCCAAAAAAAAAAAAAAAAACCTTGTCTCCTGCCAAGATCGGGGAGGTTGCTCTTCCACACACAGAATTTGGAAGGCATGTCAGGCGAGGAGGTGGTCAGCCTCCTTGCCACACCAACCTCCAATCATCCTCCTGATTGTACCGTACGTTGACATTTGCTTTCAGGGCCTAAGGGGCCCCCAAATTCTAAGCTCTTGGGAGATTCTTCAGCGCTGGTCAGTCTGCTACATTTTCTGTACTGCTGATTGGACTCTACTTTCCTGGGTCAGCTGAATCTGTAAATATTTGTCCTGCTTCTCAGCATCCAAAAGAACATCATTCTCTCCTCTCCTGTTCTCATGGATCTTGAAACCTTGTGTTGAAAATCTTTTTTCATTTACTCTCCTTTATAGTAGGGTTCAGGTAGGGGCTGGAGATAAACATGTTTGCATTCATTTTGAGATGAATGACTTAAAATACTAGATGTCATTTTTAAATGACAGCATATTTCATTGAGTGCTTTCTAAGCTGTTTGGTTTATTTTCAACAAACTGCTGACCATCTTAGTGTCAACAACTTGTGGATGTGTATTTAGCCTCCTTCATAGCCATGGAGTAAAGGAGAGAGACCTGTGGGGCACTGGAATGAGGGGGCTGGGGCTGGGGGGTCTTGCATTCAGAGTCTATCTCCATCGCTACTAGCTGCATTGCCTCAGGCTGAGTACATGAACTCCTCCTTCAGTGTCTCCACCTGGAAGAGGAGGATGGAGATCATACTAAACCCACCTGGGAGGGTCATTGTGAGTTATGCACACAAAGTGTCCACAGCACTTACGTTTGGCCCTCATGTCTGATGAAGGCTAACTGTTCTTTTGTAAAGGCTTTACAAAATCTGTGATATTGCCCTCTATCAAAAAAAAAAAAAAATCAGTTTCTATAGCTACTAGCAGTGACTAAGACATCGTTTCACTAGCTGGTTGCTGGAACTGTGTAGTCATTTCTAACTTGATAGGCAAACACACACACGCATTACACACACACTATGTCTCAGCCTTTCATTTGAATTCCCAAGTGTTAACAGTTGTTGGACATCCTCCCGTTCATTTACCTCCTAGTCATATTTTTGCGTTTGTGAATTACCTGCCTGTGTCTTTTGCCCACTCCGATTTTAGGGCCCTCCTGTTTTCCTGGTGTTTGGTAAGACACAGTCGATGTTCCCCTAGGAAAACCACAGAACAGGAAAGAGTTCATTGGCTGCCGGCCCCCTGCTCTTTCCAGAAGCACCTTTTCATTTGAGAAACCCAAACATCCAGAGGGCCAGTGTGGATGGGGAAGAGCTATGTGCACAAGCTGGGTTCTGGAGGCCCACTCTGAGGGCACTGCCAACCTTTAGCAGCATAGGGAATAGTACACGGCCTCTTGCTTCCAACGAACCTGGGAAGACCTCCAGGCATCCGGGAACAGGGCGAGAACTTCCTGATTTCCATAATCAGGCTCCTGCCAAAATGATAAACCTCTTTCCACCCAGCAAATCTTGAGCAGATTTTCTCGGCGAGATCCCAGGCGCTCAGCTGCCCAACGGCTCTGAGCTGTTCTTCTAGATGGGAAACTCACAGTGCCAGGGAAGCCGAATTGACGTTCTCGGGGAGAGCTGTCTTTCTTTTTGACAACTGTTGCGGTGAAGTGAAGGCAGCAGCCCTTGTCTTTAGCTTGGGGGAATAAGAAGGAAACACAGCCTCTGACAATTAAGGCCGGCTGATTTTTCAAACTGGAAGGCAGAGGCCCAGCAGAAAGGCTGAAATGCCACTGACGACGGATCCCATTCTGCTGATTCCCAGTAATGACTTTGCAGGGACCGTTCACCCAGACAGGAAGAGATGCATGAGAGAATAGGAAACAGGGTGGTTGATTTTGCCCTGCCTGTGCCATCTACGGGGAAGGAAGGCTGATGTTCCTTTTTATTCTGCTTCACATGCATTTTCCTAAGTGCAAGTTGCCACTCGGTCATGGATAATTAGCAGAGAGAGATTTTGTTATTTAAAGAGCATCTGGGGAAGCATTTCCTAGTGGCATTCTTTTGGAAACTAGGAAGGAGATGATCCCACAAAAATAATATTCTACGGTATCCTGCACGCGCCCCCCTGCACACGTTAGTGTATTAAAGACTAGCAGAAGTCTCCAGGTTCAAGGCATTGGGTTTAGTCCAGAATTTAACAAAAGGATGGGATTCTGTACACTTCGGTTTGCGTCATGGGAGACTCGCCCTCTCATTTCACAAGGTCAAAAGGAGGAGAAGCCTGCTAGGCTCTCAGATTTGCAAGCCAGCACAAGGCCTGGGATCTTGAGAGTCTTGGTTCTGGGTTCTTTCTAGTGCTAATTAACCTTTCCAGACCTCAGCTTCCTGGACAGACCATAAAACAACAGAGCCATCAGTCAGCACCTCCCAGGACCAGTGCCTGTGAAGGAAGTGAGCTCAGCCAGCGATCACCCCCAGTGGGTGCTCAGGGGTCATTAGTTACAAAATGAACCAAGCACTGCCTGCAGCTGATGCAGAGTAAGCGCTTGGAAGCATAACTGTCCAGATTTCTTTCTACTGCCTTAATTATTTCTAAAATAATTGATTAAGCTTTGGCCAATCCTGGGCAACAATTGAGAAACCCAACATAGTCCTCCCCAGGCCCTGATTTCTGCCCTTTGTGTATACTAATTCAGTAACTCCTCACTGCCCCATAAGAAAAGGTTATTACTGTCCCTCTGTTGAAGATGTAATCCGGAAGGTAAAAGGAATTAAGGCACCTGCCTACAGTCAAGTGGCTGAGTCAGCAGTTGAGCCAGGACATGAACCTGAGCCACCCAGCTCTGAGCATGTGCTGATGTCACCCAGGCCTGGTGCTGTGGCCACAGCTCCTGGAACATGAAACTTAGTCCTGCTTCTTGAGAAACATTGACAGCCAATGCCCACCACAGAACAGACCTCACTTCTGTGCCTTTGAAGATGACAATGACTTATATGGAATAAATGACCAATAAGGGGAAAGGCACTCAGTGCACGTTTCTAAAAAGCAAAATAAAAGGAATGAGATAGGCATGGTTAATCCATGGATCCTTTTGCCCTAGGAGCAAGCTGGCAGCAGTAGAACTTGCCTGAAACTCCAGCATGAGACACAGAAACCCCAGGCTTGCCCAGTGCCCCACACCCCATTTCTGGTTTCTTGCTTAGGCCCCCCGTCCCATGAGATATTTGAAGGGGCAGCATCCGTCTAATCTGTCTCCTCTTTGCCACTGAGAGCTCTCTACTGACTTGCATGGTGTCTCCAAAAAGCCGGCAGCAGGGTCTCTACCGTGCAGGATGCACCTGCTCTTCCACATTCCTCCTCTGGGCCAGGCTGCCTCAGAGTGGAATTAGGAAAAGGGTCTTGCTATTCTCTTCCCTTCCCATGGTGCTTCCTGGAGGCTCTCAGGCTAACCTGAGAAAGAGTCTCCAACAGCCCGAGCACATTCATCTCGTAAACATCCCCCGTTCAGCACTGGGATGCCACGCTCGGCACAGGAACGTGCCTCCATGGAGAAAGGAGGCCAGTGACCCAGTGCCCGTCCTCAAACGGAGCATCCCTGAACTCCTTAGAGAGAGACATAGGGGCAAACAAGGGAAGCTTTAAATCATCTCATGCCTGAAGGAAAGAAAGAAATGCCTTCTGTTGCTGGAGAACATAACAAACCAAAATGAACCAGAGCAAAAAGGAGCTCATTAGTTTCCCGTTGCCCCCAGAGTGCCGGGCGGCTCCAGGGCTGAGCCGCAGGAGATGATTTGGGGTACTTGGTCCAAATCTGAGTCTCACAGCGGCTCTTGCACATCTATTAATTGGAAGGCAGTGCTGCTGTGTCTGCCCTGCTCCAGGACCTCCATGGCCTGACCACAGTGAGTCACACTTCCAAATGAAAACTCCTCATGGAGCCATCATTAGCGGGCCCTTCAAAGGCATCTTCCCAGCTCATCTGTTAGGATCTGGCCTCTGAAACTGTAGATGAAAGTGAGGAGCTCTGGTGTCTTTGGCCTCAGGGTCCTCGGGTGATAATTAAGGAAGAGGCATTCTCTTCTCCATCCTCACTGAATTTCCGTCCTCACTCCCTGGATCGACTTGAGCCCCACCAAGTCCCCACCTGAAATCTTGGCACTCGCCTGGTTTCCATCCTCCACCAGCTGCTGGGAGAGTTGCTGTTGCCTCCTTAGTTGTGAAATGGGCTTTTGAAGATGGTTCCTGTATTACGGTTCTCCAGAGGGACACAACTAATAGGGTAGGCATACATATAAAGGGGAGTTAATGGGAGAATTGACTCACATGATCACAAGATGACGTCCCACAATAGGCTATCCGCAAGCCGAGGAGCCTTCATCTACAGTTTCAGAGGCCAGATCCTAACAGATGAGTTGGGAAGATGCCTTTGAAGGGCTCCCTAATGATGGCTTCATGAGGAGTTTTCATTTACAAGTGTGACTCACTGTGGCCAGGCCACAGAAGGCCTGGAGTTGGGCAGAAGCCAATCTGAGTCCCAAAACTTCAAAAGTGGGGAAGCTGACAGTGTAGCCTTCAGTCTGCAGTGGAAGGTCCACGCGTCCAGAAGCTGTAGAACTTGAAGTCTGATGCTCAAGGGCAGGAAGCATCCAACGTGGGAGAAAGATGGAGTCCAGAAGACTAAGACAGTCTCATCTTTCCATCTTCTTCCGCCTATTTTATTCTGGCTGTGCTGACAGCTGATTAAATGGTGCCCACCCAGATTGAAGGTGGGTCCGCCTCTCCCAGTCCACTGACCCACATGTTCATCTCCTTTGGCAACACCCTCACAGACACACCCAGGAACAATACTTTGCATCCTTCAATCCAATCAAGTTGACACTCAGTATTAACCTTCGGTCCCTTACCTCTGCATCCCAGCCATGTGTGGGTCCTGTTCTGGATTCTGGACTGTGGCTGCTCCCCCACTCCTGGTACCTGTCTTGGGAAACTGCCTTCATCTCAGCTCCTGGAGGACCCTTCTTCACTCCGCACCTGTGTCCAGGAGCCACCTGCGTCTTTTGTGCCACTTGAAAGCCATTCACTCTTGCAGCCCTGGGCGCTCCTTTTACATCGATGTGTGTTTACTCAAAGGAGAGGCATTGGTACTTATGGTCTCTATTCTCTGTTCATCTTCTCATAGTCCATGCTCCCAGGCTGAGCAGAGAGAGAAGTCCCAATTTCTTGTAGACCAGGGCTTGGTCTGTGACTTGTCTTCTGAAAACTCCCAAAGTCCTCTCAGTTTGGAGACCTCCAGGCCACTTGAGACCAAGGTCCTCTACTGAAAAGTTACTGAAGTAGAGCTAGGCTTAGTCTGGGGTACTTGTGGAAGAGCCAGAAGAACAGCGTTGTAGCTTTAGGAACATGTAGGCGCCTCCTGATTTATGGAGGTCAGGTGTGTGCTCCTTCCATGATGCTGATTCAGTCATGAAATACAAGTTAGAGTCCTGTTTGCCACAGCTCGCTGTATTAGTCCATTATCATGCTGCTAAGAAAGACATACCTGAGACTGGGTAATCTGGAAAGGAAAGAGGTTTAATGGACTCACAGTTCAACATGGCTGGGGAGGCTTCACAATCACGGCTGAAAAGCAAGAGACGTCTTACATGGTGGCAGGCAAGAGAGAGCATGTGTGGGGAACTTCCCTCTATAAAACTATCAGATCTCATGAGACTTATTCACTATCACAAGAACAGCACGGGAAAGACCCACCCCCATGATTCAATGTGGGGATTCAGTCAGGCTGGTGGGAGAAATTTTAGTTATAGAGAACATACACAAACCCTTTTGGAAGGCCTAAGGGTTTTTTCTGTAGTTCTTGGCTGAAGGCAGCCTTGTTTCCTTAAAGAGATTAGAGTAGAAACAAAGGAATGTGGGGAGTTTACGTAACTAACTTGTTTACTCATGTGGTCCTAAAATTAACCTTTGATCATTCTGGATGGCTCTCTCGGGGGGAGGTGGACCAGGGATATTACCCACTAATGGTGTTTGCCTTAGGCCTCAGAACCTGGACTTTCATCTTCACCCCCCAGTGGTGTTGACTCAAAGCCTTTGTCATTCAATGCGTGCTGAATAAAGGCCAGCAAGGCCAGCGTGTCATGGCCAGCGGCTGCTACCTCTTTACAGCACTGCCCTCGAGTGTCTGAGTGGCCATGGACATCCCACCCTGCTCATTCACTGTATTCCATGTCTAAGTGAATTTATTCATCTGTCATTGAGTCAGGGTCTGCAGGACAGACCCCTACAGGTGGTAACCCCGACAATTCAATTACCTCCCACTGGGTCTCTCCCACGACACATGGAGATTATGGGAGCTACAATTCAAGATGAGATTTGGGTGGAGACATAGTCAAGCCATATCACTCACATACCCATCGAATTTACATTGGACATCTATCTGTTCTGCATTTCCTGAGAGGTTCCAGATGCTGAGAGTAACAACCCCACAATGTCCTTTAGAGCAAATTGTCCCTTATGTTTGACCCCCAAGCCCCACCTGCAGAAGGTGTAATTGGTTGCTTGGTTTTATAGAAATCTGTGTGTGGGTGTGTCTGTGTCCAGTGTATTGGTCAGGGAATGAGTGGTCTCTCCATGCTTGCCAAGGTGGAAATAGATGCTTCCCCTTTGGGCTCATTGAGTCTGTTGACTCTTTCATCAACGAAAACAGCCCACTGCCTGCAGCACAGAGAATGGAAGCAGTCGGGCTGTGATATAGCTGGGGGTCCCCATCCTGAATGGTCACCTCCTGTCCTCCAATTTGTCACTCAGACTTTCAGCTCTTTATCCCTGTCTTGTATCCCTTGCGATTTTTCTAAGATTACATTTTCTCATGGCATAACAAGCTCCTTCCGCCTCTCCGGACTAAGACCACTGCCAGCAGTACCTTCAGGGTGTCCCCTGGGTCATTTAGTGAGGAGTGAGAGAACCACAACCGATGGAGCAGGGGCCTTTGGAGCAGGTGCATGGAAAGCCTATGCTCCTGCCTTGCAGAGCCATATCCCCAGGCTCTCAAAGGCTCTTTTGAAAGTGCCCAGCTGGGGACGCGGATCTCTCTACTGTCTCATCAACAGAAACCCCACTGGGCAGGCCTCACGAGTGGGCACCCTTAGACTCAGGCTGCCAAGGTATTTGCTGAAAAAGAGGCTCCGAGGGACTCCTCCTGAACCAGTCACTTGGGAAAGTAGGGGACTCATGAACTCACATCCTCAACACAGCTCAGTTCACCATGCTCAGATCCTGCTGGATGAATCGAACAACTTACCTTTTCCCTACAAAGGTGAGGGATTTTCTCTCCTGTTGAAAGGCACTGCTGAGCTGCCTCCTTGGTGAGATGAGAGGTGGGAAGGACAAGAATCCAGCCTTAGCTCCTCATTTACCCCATGACGATACAACTCTGTAGCTGATACAACATTCTACATGTCCCAATGACAGGGGACACGTCAGCCCAGACCTCAATAAAAATATGTCAAACAAACAAAAAAAAATGAGTGAATGAATGACAGATTCTGTCCCCACTCAGTGGCTGACTCACTCACTGTTATGGATCAAAAGTTTGTGTCCCCACAAAATTCATATGTTGAGATCCCAACCCCCACTGAGATGGTATTAGGAGGTAGGGCCTTTGAGAGGTGATTAGGTCATGAGGGTGGAGCCTTTAAGAATGAGGTTCATGCTTACAATGGTTTGGATCTGTTTTTTTGTTTGTTTGTTTGTTTCCACACTGAAATTTGATTTCCAGCCTGGTGGCGTTGGGGAGTGGGGCCTAGGGGGAGGTGTCTGGGTCATGGGGTTGGATCCTCTTATGAATAGATTAATGCTCTCCCTTGGGAGTGAATGAATTCTTGCTCTCTTCATTCCCTTGAAAGCTGGTTGTTAAGAAGAGCCTGGCACCTCGCCCATCTTATGTGCCACATGGTCTCTGCACACACCAGCTCCCCTTCACCCTTGCCATGGGTGGAGCAGCCTGAGGCCCTGACCAGAAGCAGACACCCAACCATGAACATTCCAACCATCAGAACCCGACAAAAATAAACTTTTTTACTCTTTATAAATTACTCAGCCTTAGATATTTCCTTAGAGCAGCACAAAACAGAACAGGACAGAGCCCTTATAAAAGAGACCCCAGGGAGCTCTCTTGCTGTCTTTCCACCAGGGGAGGATCCAATGAGACGCTGGTCATCTGCCACAAGGAAGTGGGCATCACCAGGACCCAACCGTGCCAACACCCTGACCTCAGACTTCCAGCCTCCAAAAGGGAGAAATGTGTCTTGTTGATAAACCACGCAGTCGGTTATATCAGCTCAGATAAACAAACGCACTCACCACCTCGCACCCACCTCATCCAACCAGCGAGCAGAAGCCAGATGCCTCTGGAAGACCCTCTGGGCTGGGCTCCGGAGGCTGCAGATTGATTTTAGCTCAGCCTTAATTACTGATCAGTCATGTAACGAGAGTGGGATCACTGCCATCAACAACCAACTGCAACAGATGTGCAGACGTGGTTCTGGAGAGCACAGTCAAGGAGAAGTTGTTCTGAAGGGACTGACAGCCAGAGCGTTCCATCATAAATGAGACAGGCGTCCAGAGGGACCCCTCGGTATCCAGGCACGGTGGAGGCAACCCGAAGCCAGATCCAGAATGGCCGGGCCTCATCTTGGCTGCACCTGCTTGTAGTTCCAAAGCTCAAAGTAACTGATGAGCCACTGAAAACCTAGGATAATACTGACTGTATGTGGCCAAGGTTCCAGCGACACACGGTCATGGGCGCTGTCTTCTTGGAAGGCGTTGGCTGTGACCCCGACTCCTTCGACTCTGGCTTCGTCCAC
This sequence comes from Cebus imitator, assembly GCF_001604975.1. Lineage (NCBI taxonomy): Eukaryota > Metazoa > Chordata > Mammalia > Primates > Cebidae > Cebus > Cebus imitator. The sequence continues at coordinate 6,837,380 of NW_016107460.1, read as the reverse complement.
GCACCCAGCAGCGGTGCGTTGGAAGGTGGAGACTGAGCGTGCTACCCATAGCTTCAGCTTAGAAAAATCACCCCTGTGCACCGCAGCAGCCCTGGCTCTGGAGCCGGCTTAAATTGCTGGTGGGAGGGTGGGTGGCGGCTGTGAGGGGTTGGAAGACAGAAGAGGTGCCAAATTGCGTGAGATTTAACCTGTGAATGGGGGCCTTCTGGAGAGCTGCTGGGGCTGGGCTGGCGAGCTCTGGAGATGGCCCCGCAGAGCAGGTGGCCCTTCCTGTCTCCCGGCGCAGACGCTGTCAGGAAAGCAATGAAGCCTCCCCGGAGTCTCACTGCCTTTTTGAGGTACTTCTGGGGTGAGTTTAGCAGTGATTAAAGACCCAAGCCAAGCCCACAGGTCAAGGGATTGGTGAGCATCCTAGCTGAAGACCAGCACTGCAGGGCGAGTGAGTGCGGTGGACTATCCAGGCATGGAGGGAGCCCGGGGAGGCTGAAGAATGGCATCGGGGGCCCTCAGCAGGCTCAGGCGGGCACTCGCTGGTGTCTTAAATCTTCTGCAAAATGGAGTCGGCAAAACCATAACCCAGGGACATTTCCGAGAAATTGTTCTCTAGAATTAGCTGCAATATGGCACTAATAAAGAGAACAGTCTATAAAACATTATCAGTTCTAATTGATAATTGGACTTTTTGTTGCCATAAGTAAGGCTGAAAGCTTTCGATATTGTATTTAAATTTCTACTTTAAAAAAGCTGAGGAAACCCAGCCAGATTCTTCTATTAGAGAGAAAGTCGGGGCAGTGGGGTGGGGGGCGGAGGAAGAGGGAAGGAGAGACAGAAAGAGGAAGACAGAGAGAGATTTGCATAAAATATGCTAGGGATAAAACTGGGAAGCCGGAAAGACAGCAGAGGACCTAGGCTTTGGTAATCCGGAGCTCTTAAAAATCATTTTCACTTCAATTTACTATTCTTAATCACTTTGCCAACTTTAGCTGACACTGTTATCTGAACATGGGACAAGCCCGGGTTCATCTCTGTAGCGTTAGCTCCAGCTGGCGTCCTTGGGCTTAGAAAGGGTCAGGCTCCACAAGGAGCCTTTGGCCAGCGGGTGCCGTCTCCGGGTGGTCCTAACGAGCCTCTGTGCAGGGAGCTCCCCTGCTGGTTTTGCAGGTTCAGGTGGGGCACTCTTCAAAGGGAGGGTCTCCGTCCCGCAACCTAATGCCAGAAGGGCCCATAAGAGTGTCCAGCTCAGCACTGTCATGTGTGGGCTGGAAATGCAGGCCTGAGCCCAGCGGTCTGCAGAGGCTGCAGGGGGCTGGGGGCGGGGGACACAGGTGTGAATTCTCGGTTCTAAGAGGGAAGGTAGGAGCAGCAGCTGGTCAGGCATTCAGTGGAACATAGTGCACCCAAACGTTCTTAGCACTGAAAAATTCTACTCTGAAAGATTCATTCTTTGGGCTTAAACATTGGCCTTTGCTTCAAACTTGTAAATGATGCAGAAATCATGGTATCGTCAGGACCCACTGGAGCTTATAATGACACATACAACTTCAGCAGCTCCTCTGAAGTGTCAGGGATGGAGCGAGGGTAAAGGGAGCCTTATCCTCTAAAGGAGAGAAGGTCACCTAGACAGCCCCTGAGTCTGCACCTCGACTTCTGTCTTCTGCCTTCACAAACTGGATTCTCCACTCCTCAGAGGAGAACCCAGCAGGCCAGGGAAGGAATCTGTTTCTCTATCAGGTGTTCTCTGGGAAACTGAAAGAGGAGGTGGGGAGTGATGGGCTTGGAGACACAGCAAGCGAGGTGCTGGGGGAGCTCACTCCAGGTCCTCTGACCTGACCACAGGTTCTGGCTTTGCCACGATGGAGATGCACAGCGTGGACAAGCCATGTCACCAAAGCCCAGATTTCTCTGGCTGTGGAAGGGACTGGAATGAGCCGGTGTGAGCAAAGATGTGTAGGGAGTGCCCAGTGAACGGGGGACTGTGGATCAGCATCTTTGCATTGCTGCCATTGCGTGAGACACCTCTACGCCCAAAAGCACTAAGTGAGGGAGGAGGTTACAAAACAGGAGTGTGTGTGGGCTGCATGTGTGCGTATGGCGGGTTGTGCCGTGTGTATGTGTGTGTGTGTGTGTGTGTACGGTGTGTAGTGTGTGTGCATGTATGTGAACAGGGGATTGTGTGGTGTGTGTGTACATGTGTATATATGGGAGGTTGTGTGTGTGATGTGTGTGTGTGGGTACAGTGTGTAGTCTGTTTCTGTGTGTACACAAGGGATTGTGTGGTGTGTGTGTGCATGTGTTTATATGGGAGGTTGTGTGTGTGGTACAGAGGATTGTGTGGTGTGTATATGGGAGGTTTTATTTGTGGTGTGTGTGTGTATACGGGAGGTTGTGTGTATGGTGTGTGTCTGTGTATGGTGAGTAGTGTGTGTGCATGTGTGTGAACAGGGGATTGTATGGTGTGTGTGTGCATGTGTGCATTAGGAGGTTGTGTGTGTGCTGTGTGTAAGGGAGGCTGTATGTGTGGTGTGTGTGTTTTATACAGTGTGTAGCGTGTGTGCATGTGTGTGTACAGGGGATTGTGTGGTGTATGTGTGCATGTGTATATGTGGAAGGTTGTGTGTGTGGTGTGTGTGGTGTGTGTGTGTGTGGTGTGTGTATGTGTGCTTTTGCATATGACACATATGTGTGCTGGGGCAGAAGGAGATACAGGAAACAAGCCCTGGTCTCAGTCTGGCTGAAGACTTCCTCTGTGTGTCTGCGGCACCAACAGACTTGGGTCTGCATTTTTGAAGCATCTCCTTTGACTGTGAAATTTGGGAGCTTCGGGCCAGGCTGTGGCCTCTCAGGGAGGAGCAGACCCCCACCCCTGGGTTCTGCTCAATGTCTGCCCTGGCCCCCAGATGAGCTGGCAGTGCCCTCGGGGGGTGTGCCACAGTTCCCCTCTATTATAACAAAATAGTGCACTCCTTAAATTTGCCCAGTTTCTACAAGTCAGTCTATAATCACTTCTGTTTGCATTTCCAGTTATGGAGGAAGTGAATTTTACCTACTAAACAATTCATCAGTTGAAATTCCCCTAGGGAAACATTACTGATTTTCGGGCTATTGCCTCAGGGCGTGGAAGGTGGAAGGCACTCACTGTCAGGGACTGGGGAAGCTCCCTGCAGCTCACCTCCGCCACTCAGCAGCTGGGAGGAGGTGGCCTGTAGGAACACTTGCCTGTTTTCCTGACCACGTGGCCATTAGGATTGAAAGAGCACATCTGCAGGAACGAGCATGGCTGCTGCCAGCAACCGTTCATCAATACGGTGTCCTATTGACTCCTGCAGTCCAGAACTGAACGTCCCCAAGTGTGGCTGCTCAACAGCTTCCTCATCCCAGGCCACGATGGTTCCATGATCCCTGCCACTCCCACCCACATTTCTGCCAGCCTGCCAATGCCCGAGTGAGGCATCAAGACTGCCGGTGAAGGCACCAATGGCCATCACCAGCCCCCATGTAGAAGGTACCTTACGGGTGGTCTGACCTGAGCAGCTGCAGGGCTGGGGGACGTTTGCTGCAGGCTCGGTACTTCGAACAAACAGAAACTTACTGTCTCCCAGCTCTGGGGGTTAGAAGTCCAAGATGAAAGGTTGGTTTCTTCCGAGGCTGTGAGGGAAGATCTGTCCCACACCTCTCCTACCTGCTGGGGGTTGCCAGCAATCGTTGGCGCTTCTGGGCTTACAGAAGCATCACCCGGGTCTCTGCCTTTGTCTCCATCTGGCCTTCTCCCAGCACCTGTGCCTCTCAGCCTGCACTTCCCCTTTTTATAAGGACTCCAGTCAGACTGATTAGGGGCCTGTACCCTGCTGAGGTATGTCCTCATCTTGACTTAACTAATTCCACCCGCAAGTATCATATTTCCGAGTGAGGTCACATTCTAAGTTACTGGTGGGTAGAACTTCAACATAGCATTTCGGAGAGGGAACAATTCAACTGTAGCGAAACCTACCTCTCCTGCCATACGCTCGCAACAGAGGAGCCTTGGGTGGATGCAAGTTAGAGACCCCGCATGAGGTCTCAGCAAATGGTGGACTTGGCCCCAGGTCAAGTCTCTCACACCTCCCTGGCCTCAGTTTCCTCATCCGTAAAGGGGATGTGGGACCCACTCCTGTGGGTAGAATATGGCCACATGACTTTGCTGTGGGATCTGCTTTCCAGGGTCCAGGCAGACCCTGCCCTTAGCAGGGCGCCTGCAGCTCCTCCACGATCAGGCCCGCCGCATCGCGGGGCCAGCGCGCTGACAGCCACAGGAGATCTGCCTCCGCCTCCAGCCCCTGCTCCACCCTCTGACTCCGCCTCCAGCCCTGCTCTGCCGTCTGACTCCGCCTCCACCCCCTGCCCCGCCCTCTGACTCCGCCTCCAGCCCCTGCTCCACCATCTGACTCCGCCTCCACCCCTGCCGCTCCATCTGCCTCCGCCTCCACCCCCTGCTCCGCCCTCTGACTCCGCCTCCACCCCCTGCTCTGCCATCTGACTCCGCCTCCAGCCCTGCTGCTCCATCTGACTCCGCCTCCACCCCTGCT
>NW_016107460.1:6779280-6832703 GCF_001604975.1 Cebus imitator | reverse complement strand
CTGCCGTCTGACTCCGCCTCCACCCCTGCTCCGCCGTCTGACTCCGCCTCCACCCCTGCTCCGCCGTCTGACCCCGCCTCCACCCGGGCTCTGCCCTCTGACTCCGCCTCCACCCCCTGCTCCGCCCTCTGACTCCGCCTCCACCCCCCTGCTCCGCCATCTGACTCCGCCTCCAGCCCTGCTGCTCCATCTGACTCCGCCTCCACCCCTGCTGCTCCATCTGCCTCCGCCTCCACCCCCTGCTCTGCCCTCTGACTCCGCCTCCACCCCCTGCTCTGCCCTCTGACTCCGCCTCCAGCCCCTGCTCCGCCCTCTGACTCCGCCTCCAGCCCCTGCTCCGCCGTCTGACTCCGCCTCCACCCCCCCCCGCTGCTCCGTCTGACTCCGCCTCCAGCCCTGCTCCACCCTCTGACTCCGCCTCCAGTCCTGCTCTGCTGTCTGACTCGTATTTCACCTCTGCTTCTTGGACCCCAGGGTTGCACCGTCTCAGTGCCCTCTGCCATCTGTGGTCTGCCCACTCCACCAAGAAGGACACAGACACTGCAGGGAGGACTCGAGCGGCCAGTGCGTCTGAGCTTGCTTCTGGAAGGTTCCTGAGGCTGCTTCCTCACCAGGGCCCACCCGGGGTCCTAAAGGCACAAACATTGCAACTCAGCACAGGAGGTCGTGTGCATGGGGGGTGGGGAAGTGGTAAATGCTTCCCTGTGTGTGCCATCATCCCTGATGGATTTTCCAGCCTCTGCCTTAATGTGTCCATTTCCCTCTCTGCTAGTCTCTTCTATCACCATTGATGATAAACTTCGGTAACTCAGCACCCAGAGCTCCACCTGGCCTGGGTATTTCTTCTCTGCTTCCTCAGTAAGCCTTGGAGAGCTCAGGACCTGGCTGAGCCCCAGGGAACCCATATTCCATGCCCCTCTCTCTCTGAGCTCTGAGAAATGTCCTCCTGGCACCTGGAATCCAGATCCACTGCCAGGATCACCTGAGTGGTCTTAGAAGGCAGACACCGAGCATGAAGGCAGCCTACGGTAATTTCAGGGGAGTTCCTCCCACGCATGTCATTTATTGGAGACAGCCCTCGTGGGACTGTGCCACAGCATGTGCGTCAGGACTGATGACCTCCATGCCAGGCCCTCGGCAGCTGTGTTCATGTCACACTAATGAGAAGAAGACGACCTTGTGCAGTGAGAGCACCGCTAATGGGTGTCCACCGCAGCCTGCTCTAAATGAACTAACTCTCCTCTTCTTATTCTATTTACTGAGGAAAAAAAGTTCCCTTTAAAAAATTAAGAGTTGAAGGGAATTTGTCAAAAGGCCATTACCTGCAGACATTTCTACCAGGTTGCCTCTTGAAGTGCTTGTGCATAATTAATTAGCAGGCAGAGCTCTTACAATCCCTACATAAAAGTTAAAAACCCATTTTACCATGTTCTATATTTTCTGCTCAGCATCAGTGTCAGGCAAGTTTCAAGGGAGACAGGTATTAGCATACGGTGCCAAGCTGAAGTTTCCATAGCAACAGACTTCCTTGGAAAGTTCCGCAAATGGGCTCCATCCTCACTTTCAGTTTCCACCCAAAACACTGTGGGTGAGAGCTGTGTGTGAGGGAGGACTGGCACCTCCAGCACCTGCAGCCACTGCAGCTCACCCCATGCCTGGTTACTTACGAAAACAGATTTGATGGGGTGAGATACTGACCGAAAAAAAAAAAGGTGTTTTGTAGTCACAGCTTCAGACTAAACAAGAAAAAAGTAGGCAGAAGAGGAGAAGGAAGAGGAGGAGGAGGGAGATGAGAGGAAGATGAGGAGCAGGAAGAGGACCAGGAGAGGGAAAAATGAAGAGGAGGGAGGGAAAGAAGAGAAGGGAGAGGAAGAGGAGAAGAAAGAGGAGGAGGAAGAGGAGGAAGCGCCTTTGACCTTCTTACCAGGGAGACAATGATCTTTTCTTTCCAAAGACCCAGCCTCCTCTGAAACCAGGGCTGCCATTCTGTGAAGGAGGACAGTGTGTAAGGCTGGCGTGAGCTGTTTTCAAGGAAGAAGCACATCAGAGTTGCACTATCCTGAAAGGGAAGGCACTGGAGTCTGTGTAGTTAGGAAAGAAAAGAGTGGCCCAAATTTTGCAATTGGGGTGTGCCGGGACAGGGCCCTGACCGCAGGTGTTTGTAGAGGCTACGATTTTGAACATGGGTCCCTAGGAGCCTCTGCAAGATGCTTGGTGGCTAAGCTTGGACAGAGGAGATGACTCACAGTGGGGCACTGAGCCTGGGCAGGGAGTCTCAGAGGCTTCCATCTGCCATGGAAGGAGGCCCTGCCCTGGGGACCCCTAGAGCCTCTGGTTCTAGGGGACATGGGAGAGGGAAAGGAGGATACGGAAAAATGAGACTTCCCTTCAATCATATAGAAAAAGGGCTAGAAATAAATGCCTTTTAGAGATGCCATGTTTTAAATTGCACCTCATGTGCCATGAAGCTATTCCTGCCTGTTGTGCAGGGCAATTCATTAAGCAAAGCTGAACACAGATGTAGTTGCTGGGAAAATTATGCATATGAGAAGTTAAGGGAAAAGAATTCCTCCCATATGCACAGTACTCACAATTTATACAACATATCCACATACTTCATGCCTTCTAAACTTGTCCGCAATCTTAAAAATAAGGCTGCCTAAAATGGGGACTGTACCCCATTTAACCTGTGATAAAAGGGAGATCCACAGAGGCAGGATGACTTGCCCAAAACTTCACAGATAACGATTGGCATCATCAGCTCTGACTCCCATCAGCTTGAACAGAATAATTAAGAATTAGTTCTAAGTACAAAGATCATTTGGAAGTCTCATTAAAAGAGAGAGAGAGAGATTAATCATTCAGGTGATAGGATTCTTGACCTCAAATCCTAGCTCTGCTGTGAGCTTCCTGCATGAAGCAGGAGACATGACTGCACCTATGTTTCATCATAGTAAAGCAGGGATAAAACTGGGGTCTCCCTTTTTATTACTCTGTTTCACACTACTAATAAAGATACTGGAGACTGAGTGATTTATTTAAAAGAAGTTTAATGAACTCACCGTTCTACATGGCTTCGGAAGTCTCACGATCATGGCAGAAGGTGAAGGAGGAGTAAGGGCACATCTTACATGGTGGCAGGCAAGAGAGAATGAATGTTCAGGGGAACTGCCATTTATAAAACCACCAGATATCATGCATGAGAACAGCATGGGAAAAGCCAGACGTATGATTCAATTACCTTCCACTGTGTCCCTCCCATGACATGGGAGACAATAGGAGTAAAATTCAAGATGAGATTTGGGTGGGGACACAGCCAAACCATGTCATTCCACCCTGGCTCCTCACTGCCCCCAAATCTCATGTCCTCACATTTCAAAACCAATCATGCCTTCCCAACAGTTCCCCAAAGTCTTAACATATTTCAGTATTAACTCAAAAGTCCACATTCTAATGTCTCATCTGAGACAAGGCAAGTCCCTTCTGCCTATAAGCCTGTGAATCAAAAGCAAGTTAGTTGCTTCCTAGATACAATGGGCATACAGGCATTTGGTAACTACACCCATTCTAAATGGGAGAAATAGGCAGAAATTAAGTGGCTACAGGCCCATACAAGTCAAAACCTCATCAGGAAAGTCAAATCTTAAAGCTCCAAAGTGATCTTTTACTCCATGTCTCACATCTGGGTCACACTTATGAAAGAGGTGTGCTTCCATGGCCTTGGGCAGCTCTGCCCCTGTGGCTTTGCAGGGTACAACCTCCCTCCTGGCTACTTTCACAGGCTGACATTGAGTGTCTGTGGCTTCTCAAGGTACACAGTGCAAGCTGTCAGTGGATCTACCATTCTGTGGTCTGGAAGATGGTGGTTCTCTTCTCACAGCTTCAACAGCCAATGTTCCAGTGGGGACTCTATGTGGGGGCTCCAGGCCCACATTTTCCTTTCACACTGCCCTAGCAGAGGTTCTCCATGAGGGCCCTACCCCTGCATCAAAATCCTGCCTGGACATCCAGGCATTTCCATACATCTTCTGAAATCTAGGCAGAGGTTCTGAAACCTAGGCAGAGGTTCTGAAACCTCAGTTCTGGACTTCTGTGCACCTACAGGCTCAATACCACATGGAAGCTACCAAGGCTTGGGACTTGTACCTGCTGAAGCCACAGCCTGAGCTGTACCTTAGCCCCTTTTAGCTATGGTTGGAGTGGCTGGGACACAGGGCACCAAGTTCCTAGGCTGCACATAGTAGGGGATCCCTGGGCTTGCCTACACACCGTTTTTCCCTTCTAGGCCTCCAGGTCAGTGTGGGAGGGGCTGCTTCAAATGTCTCTGACATACCCTGGAGACATTTTCCCCATTGTTTTGGCAATTAACATTTGGCTTCTCATTACTTATGCCAATTTCTGCAGCTGGCTTGAATTTCTCCCTAGAAAATTGTTTTTTCTTTTCTACTGCATTGTCAGGCTGCAAATTTTTCAAATTTTTATGCTTGCTTTCTCTTGAACACTTTGCTGCTTAGAAATTTCTTCCACCAGTTACCCTAAATCATCTCTCTCAAGTTCAAAGTGCTATAGGTCTCTAAGGCAGGGACAAAATGCCACCAGTCTGGGACTTCCACCAACATGGCCAAAGAGAAGCAGCTCCGGAGCACAGTTCCCAGCAAGAGAGATACAGAAGACAAGAGATCTACACATCTCCAATCGAGGTACCAGGTTCATTTCAATGGGACTTGTTGAACAGTGGTTATAGCACAAAGAGGGCGAACCAAGGCAGGCAGGGCACTGCCCCACTCAGGAAGTGCAACTGACCGGAGGATCAGGGACTTCTCCCTCCCTTCCAGCACTCTGGTTCATATACTGTGCTTCTCCCAGGCCCTCTGCCACCCACAGACCAGGAGATCCCCGCAGAAGGGGCCGTGAGTTATCAGCACAGACCTGAGCAGCAGCTCTGACTAGCACCACAGATTGTTGGCAAAAATCTGGATGGACGATCTGACTAGCACTGAGAGTGACTGCTGGATGGAGCTACCTGCCCCACAGAAAAGAGGCAGATCTGAAAGCAGGGAGACAGGTAATACAGCTTGGCAGTTCCCACCCCCACAAATCCCAGCAAACTGAAACCCTCTCACTTCAAAGATTCACAGCCAGCACATCAATGCAAACTCAACCTGGGACGTTTGAGCTCAGTGGGAGGAAGGGCATCTGCCACTGCAAAGGTGGGGTTAGTCACACCAGTGTAAACAAAAGCCAGAGGAAGCCTATATAGTAGCCTGGCTGGGCCTGAGGCAGCCCAGCAGTGCCTCAGCAGGCAAACAAGGGACAGATTACATCCTCAAGCAGCTCTCTGACCCCTGGAGAACCAAAAAGACACCTCATAAAAGAGAGTTTAGGCTACAACAGACGGGCACCCTTCTGGGACAAAGCTACCAGAGGAAAGATCAGGCAACAATCCTTGCTGCTCTGCAACCCCCACGGATGATTCACAGGCGACCAAGGCCTGGAGTGGACTTCCAGGAGTCCTACAGCAAAAGGGCCTTTTAGAAGGAAAAAAAAAAAAAGAAATAGCCTCAACATCAACAGAAAGTATGTCCACTCAGAGACCCCATCCGAAATCACCAACCTCAAAGGTCAAAGGCAGATAAATCTACGAAGATGGGAAGAAACCAGCACAAAAATGATGAAATCATCAAAGATGAGAACAGCTCTCCTCCTCCAAGGGATCACAGTTCCTCACCAATAAGGGAACAAAACAGGACAGAGAATGAGTTTGACAGGTTGACAGAAGCAGGCTTCAGAAGGTGGGTAATAACAAACTTCTCCGAGCTAAAGGAACACGTGCTAACCCAATGCAAAGAAACCAAAAACCTTCAAAAAAGGTTAGATGAGATGCTAAATAGAATAACCAGCTAAGAGAAGAACATAAACAACTTGATGGAGCTGAAAAACACAGCACAAGAACTTCACAAAGCATATACAAGTTTCAATAGCCAAATCAATGATATGAGATTGAAGATCAACTCAATGAAATTAAATGAGAAGGCAAGATTAGAGAAAAAAGTGAAAATAAATGAACAAATTCTCCAAGAAATATGGGATTGTGTGAAAAGACCTAATCTATGCCTGATGAGTGTACCTGAATGTGATAAGAAGAATGAATCCAAGCTGCAAAACACTCTTCAGGATATTATTCAGGAGAACTTCCCCCACCTAGCAAGGCTAGCCAACATTCAAATCCAAGAAATACAGAGAACACCACAAAGATAGTCCCCAAGAAGAGGAACCCCAAGACATATAATTGTCAGATTCACCAGGGTTGAAATGAAGGAAAAAAATGCTAAGGGCAGCCAGAAAGAAAGGTCAGGTCACCAACAAAGGGAAGCCTATTATCCTCACAGCAGATTTTTTGGCAGAAACCCTACAAGCCAGAAGAGAGTGGGGGCCAATATTCAACATCCTTAGAGAAAAGAAATTTCAACCCAGAATTCCACATCCAGCCAAACTAAGCTTCATAAGTGAAGGAGAAACTAAATCCTTTAAGGATAAGCAATTGCTGAGAAATTTCATCACCACAAGACCACAAGACCAGCCTTAACAAGAGCTCCTGAAGGAAGCACTAAACATGGAAAGGAACAACCAGTATCAGCCACTGCAAAATCATACCAAATTGTAAAGACCAACAATGCAATGAAGAAACACCATTAACTAATGGGCAAAACAACCAGCCAGTAACAAAATGGCAGGATCAAATTCACACATAACAGTATTAACATTAAATATAAATGGCCTAAATGCCCCAATCAAAAGACACAGACTGGCAAACTGGATAAAAAGTGATGAAATAACGGTGTACTGTACCCAGAAGACACATCTCACATGCAAAGACACACACAGACTCAAAATAAAGGGATGGAAGAAGATTTACCAAGAAAATTGAGAGCAAAAAAAAACAGGGGTTGCAATCCTAATCTCTGATAAAATGGACTTTAAACCAACAAAGATCAAAAGAGACAAAGAAGGGCATTACATAATGGTAAAAGGATCAATGCAACAAGAGCTAACTATCCTAAATATATATGCACCCAATACAGGAGCACCCAGATACATAAAGCAAGTTCTTAACGACCTACAAAGAGACTTAGACTCCTGCACAATAGTAGTGGGAAACTTTAATACTCCACTGTCAATAATAGACAGATCAATGAGACAGAAAATCAGCAAGGATATCCAGGACTTGAGCACAGATCTGGACCAAGCAGACCTAATAGATATCTACAGAACTGCCCACCCCAAATCCACAGACTATACATTCTTCTGAGCACCACATCGCACTTACTTTAAAATAGACTGCGTAATTCACTCCTCATCAAATGCAAAAGAATAGAAATCATAACAGTCTCTCAGACCACAGGATAATCAAATTAGAACTCAGGATTAAGAAACTCACTCAAAACTGCACAACTAAATGGAAACTAAACAACTTACTCCTGAACGATGACTGGATAAAAAATAAAATGAAGGCAGAAATAAAGATGTTCTTTGAAACTAGTGAGAACGAAGACACAACATACCAGAATCTCTGGGACATATTTAAAGCAGTGCCTAGAGGGAAATTTATAGCAAAAAGTGCCCACATAAGAAAGGAGGAAAGATCTAAAATTGACACTGTATCATCAAAATTGAAAGAGCTAGAGAAGCAAGATCAAAAATCTCAAAAGCTAGCAGAAGACAAGAAATAACTAAGATCCGAGCAGAACTGAAGGAGATAGAGACACAAAATACCCTTCAAATTATCAATAAATCCAGGAGTTGGTGTTTTGAAAAGATCAACAAAATAGACTGCTAGCAAGACTAATAAAAATGAAAAGAGAGAAGCATCAAATAGATGCAATAAAAAATGATAAGGGGGACATCACCACCAATTCCACAGAAATACAAGCCACCATCAGAGATTACTACAAACATCTCAATGGACATAAATCAGTAAATCTGGAAGAAATGGATAAATTCCTGGACACTTGCACCCTCCCAAGACTAAATCAGGAGGAAGTTAAAACCCTGAATAGACCAATAACAAGGGCTGAAGTTGAGGCAGCAATTAACAGCCTACCAACCATAAAAAGTCTGGGTCCAGACAGGTTCACAGCTGAATTCTAGCAGATGTACAAAGAGGCGCTTATATCATTCCTTCTGAAACTATTCCAAACAATACAAAAACGAAGACTCCTCTCTAACTCATTTTATGAGAACATCATCATGATACCAAAACCTGGCAGAGACACACTAAAAAAAGAAAACTTTAGACCAATATCCAGGATGAACATCAATGCAAAAATCTTCAATAAAATACTGGCAAACTGAATGCAACAGGACATCAAAAAGCTTATCCATCATGATCAAGTAGGCTTCATCCTGGGGATGCAAGGCTGGTTCAACATACACAAATCTGTAAATGTAATCCATCACATAAACAGAACCAAAGACAAAAACCACATGATTGTCTCAATAGATGCAGAAAAGGCCTTTGACAAAATTCAGCAGCCCTTTATGCTAAAAACCCTCAATAAACTAGGTATTGATGGAACATATCTCAAAATAATAAAAGCTATTTATGACAAACCCATAGCCAATATCATACTGAACAGGCAAAAACTGGAAGCATTCCCTTTGAAATCTGACACTAGACAAGGATGCCCTCTCTCACCACTCCTATTCAATATAGAATTGGAAGTTCTAGCCAGAGCAATCAGGCAAGAAAAAGAAATAAAGGGTATTCAGTTAGGAAAGGATGAAATCGAATTGTCTCTATTTGCAGATGACATGATTGTATGTTTACAAGACCCCGTCATCTCAGCCTAAAATCTCCTTAAGCTGATAAGCAACTTCAGCAAAGTCTCAGGATACAAAATCAAACAGACAAACCGAGAGCCAAATCATGAGTGAACTCTCATTCACAATTGCTACAAAGAGAATAAAATACCTAGGAATACAACTAACAAAGGATGTAAAGGACCTCTTCAAGGGGAACTACAAACCACTGCTCAAGGAAATCAGAGAGGACACAAACAGATGGAAAAACATTCCATGCTCATGGTTAGGAAGAATAAACATTGTGAAAATGGCCATACTGCCCAAAATAATAAATGGGACCTAATTAAACTCAATGCTATCCCCATCAAGTTACCATTGACCTTCTTCACAGAACTGGAAAAAACTACTTTAAACTTCATATGGAACCAAAAGAGAGCCCATATAAATAGCCAAGGCAATCCTAAGCAAAAAGAACAAAGCTGGAGGCATCATGCTACCTGACTTCAAACTATACTACAAGGCTACAGTAATCAAAACAGCATGGTACTGGTACCCAAACAGAGGTATAGACCAGTGGAACAGAACAGAAACCTCAGAAACAACGCCACACATCTACAACCAACTGATCTTTGACAAACCTGACAAAAACAGGCAATGGGGAAACGACCCCCTGTTCAATAAATGGTGTTGGGAAAACTGGCTAGCCATGTGCAGAAAGCAGAAGCTGGACCCCTTCCTTACACCTTACACTAAAATTAACTCCAAATGGATTAAATATTTAAATGTAAGACCTAACACCATAAAAACCCTAGAAGAAAATCTAGGCAAAGCCATTCAGGACATTGGCACAGGAAAGAACTTCATGACTAAAACACCAAAAGCACTGGTAACAAAAGCCAAAATAGATAAATGGGAGCTAATTAAACTTAAGAGTTTCTGCACAGCAAAAGAAACAATCATTAGAGTGAACCAGAAACCAACAGAATGGAACATTTTTTGCAATCTACCCGTCAGATAAAGGGCTAATATCCAGAATCTACAAAGAACTAAAGCAGATTTACAAGAAAAAAAACAAACGAACCCATTCAAAAGTGGGCAAAGGACATGAACAGACACTTTTCAAAAAAAGACATTTATGAGACCAACAAACATATGAAAAATGCTCATCATCACTGTCATTAGAGAAATGCAAATCAAAACCACATTGCAATATCATTTCATGCCAGTTAGAATGGCAATCATTAAAACATCTGGAGACAACAGATGCTGGAGAGAATGTGGAGAAATAGAAACAATTTTACACTGTTGGTGGGAGTGTAGATTTGTTCAACCATTGTGGAAGACAGTGTGGCAATTTCTCAAGGGTCTAGAAATAGAGATTCCATTTGACCCAGTGATCCCATTACTGGGTATATACCCAAAAGACTATAAATCCGTCTGCTATAAAGACACATGAACAAGTATGTTCATTGCGGCACCATTTACAATAGCAAAGACTGGAACCAACTCAAATGCCCGTCGATGATAGACTGAATAAAGAAGATGTGGCACATATACACCATGGAATACTATGCAGCCATAAAAAGACGATGAATTCGTGTCCTTTGTAGGGACATGGATGTATCTGGAAACCATCATTCTCAGCAAACTGACACAGGAACAGAAAACCAAACACCGCATGTTCTCACTCATAGGCGGGTGTTCAACAATGAGAACACATGGACACAGGGAGGGGAACATCACACACAGGGGTACATTGGGAGGCAGGAGGCTAGGGGAGGGATAGCAAGGGTGGGGAGGTTGGGGCGGGATAACACTGGGCGAAAAGGCTGATGTAGGTGACGGGGGGAGGGAAACAGCAAACCACCATGGCATGTGTATACCTATGCAACAGTCCTGCAAGATCTGCACATGTACCCCAGAACTTAAAGTACAATTTTGAAAAAAGAAAGAAAAGAAAGCAAAGAATTGGATCTAGGACTACAAATAATAAATAAATAAATAAATAACTATTCGCCATTCTCTTTGCATAGCAAGAGTGATCTCTCTACTTCAATTCCCAAGAAGTTTCCCATCACCATCTGAGACCACCTCAGCCTGGACTTTATCGTTCATATCACTATCAGCATTTTGGTCAAAGCCATGCAACAAGCCTTTAGGAAGTTTTGAACTTTCCCACATCTTCCTGTCTTCTGAGACCTCCAAGTCTCTAGGAAGTTCCAAACCTTTCCACGTCTTCCTGTCTTCTTCTGAGCCTTCCAAACAGTTCCAACCTCTGCCTGTTTTTAATGTTGCTTCCACATTTTTCGGTGTCTTTACAGCAGCATCCTACTACCTGGAACCAATTTATTGTATTAGTCTGTTCTCATGCTCCTAATAACGACATACCAGAGACCGGGTAATTTATAAAGAAAAAGAGGTTTAATGGACTCACAGTTCCTTGAGGCTGGGAGGCCTTACAATCATGGCAGAAGGTGAAGGAGGAGCAAAGCTATGTTTTACATGGTGGGAGGCAAGAGAGCATGTGTAGGGGAACTCCCTTTATTAAACCATCAGATCTCATGAGACTTATTCACTATCATGAGAACAGAATGGGGAAAACCCACCCCCATGATTCAATTACCTCCCACAGGGTCTCTCCCCTGACATATGGAGATTATGGGAGCTACAATTCAAGATGAGATTTGGATGGGGACACAGCCAAACCATACCATCCTCTAGAGTCATATGGCAGTTCAGTAATTCAGCTGCAGAACGGTTCTCCAGGTGGCCATGGATGACCCAGGTCTCCTTCTTTATTCACTTGCAGTTCTCAAGAAGAACCATAGAACCTGCTGATAATACAATATCTTGAGGTAAGGATGAACTGGCCAGAATAGACTGGGCTCCATTTTTGTCCTTCCTAGAACAGAATGTCCTGCAAGGTTTTAGCCTGCAAGTCATGTTTCACCTAGGATACAAAAGAGGGTGGACTGTGTTCCAGAGCCCCTCAGCTATAGAGAAATTAAGGAGAAAAAAATCCATGCACTCTGAACAGCTTACATGGACCTTGGAGGGCTGGCTCACCATGCGCCGTAGGCTTCTGTTGTTTCTTGCTGTGAGTAGCATGCTTCATGTGTCTTGTGTGCGAGTGTTCTGCCTCACTGGACTCAGACATGTGATAGAAATTGTTTCAGCTCATGACGCAGTGGATAAGGCGTTGAGAGTTCTCCCCTGGGATTGACACCAGTGCAGCCTGAACCTGCTTCAAATAGCCATGCAGGGTGGAGCAGCATTGGTGCATGCATGAGCTAGCCCATGAATTGTGGCAAGAGTGGTAAGGACACGTTTGCAGTTGACTGACACATGAATGTTTGGTGACACATTCATGGTACACCCAACAATGTTAGAGTTGATGAAAATCTTCCTCCAAATTATTTTTCCATATTTAACTTCTCGACACTCCGACTATCCTCTCAAATCTAGTAAGAACTCTCACATTCACTTTCTGTGATGGGTGCTTCTGTGTGTCAACATGGCTAAGCTGACGCAGCTGACTCAACCAGACACTAACATACGTGCTTCAGTAAAGGTATTTGGCAGATGTGGTCGGCATCTACAAGCAGTTGGCTTTCAGAGAGGGAGATTATCCTTAATAGTCTGGGTGGGCCTTATGCAATCAGTTCAAAGCCTTAAGAGCGGCCGGGCGCGGTGGCTCCACCTGTAATCCCAGCACTTTGGGAGGCTGAGGCGGGCGGACCACGAGGTCAAGAGATCGAGACCATCCTGGCCAACACGGTGAAACCCCGTCTCTACTAAAAGTACAAAAAAATTAGCCGGGCTCGGTGGCTCACGCTTGTAATCCCAGCACTTTGGGAGGCCAAGGCGGGCATATCACAAGGTCAGGAGTTCGAGACCAGCCTGGCCAACATGGTTGAAAACCCATCTCTACTAAAAATACAAAAATTAGCTGGCCATGGTGCCAGGTGCCAGTAATGCCAGCTACTGAGGAGGCTGAGGCAGGAGAACAGCTCGAACCCGGGAGGCAGAGGTTGCAGTGAGCTGAGATGGTACTACTGCACTGCAGCCTGGGCAACAGAGCAAGGCTCTGTCTCAAAAATAAATAAATAAATAAATTTAAAAAAAAAAAGCC
Organism: Cebus imitator; assembly: GCF_001604975.1. Classification (NCBI taxonomy): domain Eukaryota; kingdom Metazoa; phylum Chordata; class Mammalia; order Primates; family Cebidae; genus Cebus; species Cebus imitator. Next base: position 6,819,769 of record NW_016107460.1, on the reverse strand, counting down.
TGAAGAGCAAAACTGAGGTTTCCCCAAGGAAGAAGGAACTCTGCCTGGAGATTGCAGTGTCAGCTCCTGCAGGAGTTTCCTGCCTGCCCTCCTGCTTTCCCACTGGACTGCTTCCCCCATCATGTCAGCCAATTCCTTACAGTAAATCTCTTAAATGTGTGTCTCTATATATCTGTGTCTCTATATCCACATGTCCCTATGTCTATATTCATATCCATCTTTCTATATATAGTTATATAGATACAGAGAGAGATCTATAAATACCTCTGTGTAGATAGATTTATATATATATATATGGTCATAGAGATAGATTAGCGACCCCTCTATTCTATTTCCCTGTATGGAGAGAGCTTAGAGCTCTCTCTCTTTCTCTTTATCCTACTCCCTTTTCACACACACACACACACACACACACACACACACACACATGTGCACACTTCCTTAGTCTGTTTTGTGCTGCTGTAACACAATACCACAGGCTGAGTAATTTATAATGAACTGAAATGCATTTGGCTCGTAATTCTGGAGACTGGGAAGTTCAAGATCAAGCAGCCGCATCTGGTGAGGGCCTTCTCACAGCCTCATCCTGTGGTGGAGGCAGAAGGAGAAAAGAGCCCATGCGAGAGACAGCAAGAGATCAAGCTGGCAGCCTCAAATCCTTTTTGAATCAGCATTCGTCTATTTATGAGAGCAAAGCCCTCATAGCCTAATCACCTCTCAAATGTCCCACCTGTCAACACTGTCTCATTGGGGATTAAGTTCCCAGCACAGGCTTTCTGGGGGGCACATTGAAATTGCAGCATATATAAATACAGATATAAAGATATATGCATATAGAGATATAGACATGTCAATATAGGTGTCTCTATACACATGGATATAGAGATTATGTATAGATGGCGATGTATCTATATCCATATCAATATAGCTATCATGGATAGCGATAGAGATATATTTATCTATGTGTCTATTAAGTTTGGTGCAGAAGTAATTGTGGTTTTTCCATTACTTTCAATGGAAAAAAACCAAAAGCAGTTCTACACCAACCTAGTATATCCAGGTTCGTATCTCTCCATCTGTGCCATATAAATATGGATATAGAGATATGTATGTAACTATGTAGAGATGTAGTTACAGACATAGATGTAGAGCTGTAGATATAGAAGCAGAAGAATATGTGCATCTCCTAGTTGTTCCTTTTCTCTAGTAGAACCCTAAGTGATACATTTCTTAAATGAGCCAACATTGCCAATAAGCGTTCCCAATGCAGAAAGTTAAAAGGGAAGAGAGACCCCTTCAGATCCTCAAGATTCTTCACTGTCATGCCCTAGAGATACCTTTCTCTTGCTGATGGTGCAAAAGTGTCCTGGATAAAACGCTCAGACTTCTGTGAGTCAGCAGCCAAGCATTGCACACCCAGGCAATACTCGAAATTGAGGGCTGTGTTTATCTCAGTCTTCCCATTGCTGATCGGACGCCCCGACAACAAACCCCCGCACCTGCGAGGAGAGGTGAGCCTTCTCTCAGATGCCTGGCGTTCACACTCTGTCCAGGCCTCGCATCAGAACCACGCTCTGTCTCCTGCGTTGTACCACGGGGTGGCAGGCACTTCACACGTGTTTATAAACACATTAATCAGGGGCAGATGGATGCCTAATTGTCATCACTCTCTGTAAAACCCCATAATAAGCACAGTCTCCCTGTATAATATTTTACATTTGAAAGGCCTTGTTAAGGCTCTGTGTTTCTCAGTAACATACACGGCCAGGAAAGAATAAAAAAGCACGGCAGTTGCTATGAACACTAATCTCTCATTGCATTGTCCCGCAAAATATGTAATAACGAGAAGACAGGTGAGTGCCTCCAGATACCGAGGTGGTGAATGAAATATCATCAAGGATGATAATGCCTGCTTGATTAACAATTACAGAATTTACTCCAACGCGGCAGCGTGGCACTGAAGCTCTTCATCAGCACTTTCTGCGCATACCATTGGTTCTGATGGGGTGTCTGGCTTGATGTGGGCTGTGGCTTCCTTAGACTCCTCAGGGAGGTGTTTGCTCCCATAATGTTTTATGTGGCTGGTTTAATGAGCTGTGAATTTATGCCACTGTTGCATAACTCTGTCAATTGGCTCACCAGGAAACAAATACACATTCAAGCCCTGCTTCTAAAGCATGGGTATGTTCAGTATATTTTCAAAATGTTGGAGTGAGGTTCTGGGACTTTTCTAATGAAAAAAAGTAAAAATTGGAAGACAATGGCTCTGTGGTTCTGTGTCGTTCTTAATGGAAGAATGAATGAATGAAAAATCAAATGGACAAATCAAGATTATTCCTAATTTAAGTTTAGAGCAGTGATGAAATCCTGCATAGTAAAAATGTACCAGGGCCTGTTGTTCACAGAATACTTGTATGCACCGCCTCATTCAGTCCTGACATCAGTTCAGTGAGGCACGGATTATGTTCTTGTTTCTCAGACAAGGACACTGAGGTTCAGGGATGTCATGAGACTTCCCTCCAAGACTTCCTGGTTTTTGGGATAAGAGCCTGTGCCCACATTCCCAGCCCCATCTCCTTCCTTCCATCCTGACTTCCCACGTTGTCACAGAGGTCAAGCCCTGTGAGTCACACACATGCTCTGCTCCAGGCGGCCACAGAAGCCACAGCAGTCAAAGCAGGGGGCTGGCTGTCAGCTTCCCATTGGGGAAATGGTTTCCCCTTCTAGTGCCATCATTTTGAATTGCTGTGGTGGCTCTCATTCAGAATAGATGGAGGCCTGCTTCCCAACGATGGGAGCAGGCTCAGTAAAAGCCAAGGGCTATTGAGGCTCTTGAGCTTGAAGAGTTTGGAGCATAAAGCTGTGTTTGTAGCTTGGTAATGCAGTGGTGAGAGTGCCCTTCAAGCACCCCTGGACAGTTCTCGCACATGGATGAGTGTGCATCTTCGTCGAGCGTGAGTGCCAGAGGAAGAAAACCAACCGAGCCGCTGAGATCAGCAGAATTCCAGGGCGGAGGGAGCTGCCACTCGCTGCAGCATGCACAGCTCCAGCGCAGCTGAGGAGCAGAAGGAGAGGTGAGACCCCCTCCCATGTCATAACGTGTCTCACCCACATTATAACATGGGTTTGTCTCCCCTGGGGATTATGTAAATTTAGTGTGAAGGTCTGTGCTTTCTCTTCTCTGCCTGGGTGGTCTGCTTAGGCACAGAATGTCAGATCATTGCCCAAGCAATCAGATGAGATCATTCCTCTGGTTCTGTGACTGGCTCAGTGGGCAGGGGTATGATGATGGCAGCTAACATTCACTGGGCTCTTGCCATGTGCCATCCGCACTGCCCTGTGCTCTTGGTCTGCAGAAGCCTAGCTGAGCTTCACACTTTCCCTATGCAGCAGGTACGAGCCCTCTTTATAGATAAAGCTCAAAGAGGGTTGCTAAGTTCCTCCAGGTCGCAGGGCTGGACGCAAACCAGGAAAGTACTTAGAGCTCGAGCTCTTGACTGCCGCACTTGGGTGTGTGCTGCCCAGGTCAGTTGAACTAGTAAAGACAGGATTCTGGGGTCCACAGAAAAGATTGCCATGTGCTTCCTGCTCATCTTAATTGAAAGACTGTGAGGCTGGAGATGGCTCATCCACCTGTCACCATGATGGGAGAGTTAGAGCTCCCTGGCTAGAGTGTATGGAGGGAAAGCGGAGCTTGGCAGTGAAAATCCTGAGAGCTTTGTTTGCATCCTGGTTTTAATTCTGCCTTAAACTGAATACATCCCAAGATTTTTGCTTGCATGAGCCAATAAATTCCCATTTTTGCTGTAGACAGTTTGTGTCAAGTTTTATCACTTTCAATAAAAAGAATCACAACTGATTCAATATTCTCTCGTTTTTCACAACTTAAATAGAATGTGAAATCTAAAGTGGGCATTTCTTTTTTTATCAAGACAGAAGCTGAAAACAAAGAAAAGCTATGTTCAGCATCTCAAGGCTTCCTCTACAACTACGGAGTCAGACTATGCTGCCCTGACTCCAACTCTTGGATTTGTGCTATGCCTTTGCCTCTGTTGTTAGCTTTGGGCCACCCCAACTCACAATATGCAGGAAGCAGGTGGCTATTCCACATGCTGTCATCCCCAGTTCCAATCTATGGCTTCCTTTATCACTGCACAATCAAATTTGGAGGAAAATGTACTTTGATACATTTTAAACTTTCAGACATAGATGTCAGCAGGAGCCTGAAATGAGAAAGGAGGCAGGATGAGTGAGAAATAAGCAGCAAAAGTAAGTGTCAAGCTGTGTTCCTTACAGACAGTGGGTACTTTGCTTGAAGGTTACACTTTTCAACTGTTAAGTGAGAGAAAATGAGATGATAGTGATGAGAAATTTCTACTGGCAGGAGACCAAGAAGGCCAAGTGCTGCTTGTTCTTCAACCATAACTGCTTGTTTATGCTCTTAACAGCATGATACTGTCTCCGAGCTGTTTCATCCACAGCTGATTAATGTGTTTCAAAATTTTCCCCTATCAACACGGGTGAGTTGATTAGCGCATTAAATTTTCTTTTCCTCTCTTCCCAGCAACCACTAAATTACATTTGTCTTAATTCAGTGATTTAAATTATAGATGGTTGCCCTCCAACAAGTCTCAATTTCACAGGGAAAAATAATTTTAAAAGTTATTTATCTTAATGTCAATTAAGACTAGCTAATTAGGCATAACTTTAGCGGTTTGGACTTACAGAGCTATATTCACTTGAGTCCTGTGATGATGTTCATGAATCTGGAAGAACTTTGGGAAATAAGAAAAAATAACAGGAAATTTGGGTCCAAGTAGACCCTACTTCCCACGGAGGTTCATCTGTTTGTGAGGGTATCACCTTCCTCCTCTCCTCCTGCTACTGAAGTTGTTGCGTTCTTACCATGGGGCAGTATTAGCAGTGGTTACAATAACAACAATGCTAATCAGAATAAATAGTCACCATAACCTGTTCTGTTATACCAGGCAAGATTCTGAGCACCTTGTATGTAGCATCACATTTGATCCTTACAACAACCTTTCCTTCTTATTGTGGAGGAAACTGAGGCACAAGAAGATGCAATCACTCAGCACAAATCCCACCATGAAGCCAGGTTCCAAACTTGTATTTGTTTTCTCACATCAGCGCTATTGGCTTCTCCCCTACTTGGAAGGGTTGGCACACAAGGCCACAAATGTGGAATCTGATTCTGCTACCACTGGGCAAGTCACTTAAACTTGAGTGCCTATAACTGCCTGTAAATCAAGGGCAATGATGTCTAGCTCGTAAAGCCATTAGGAACACAGGGGAACTAATACGTTTGAAAGGATCTGGTGCAGGGAAAGCAGGCAAGATTTGTGAAAATGAACAGTGATGAGATGGGTGATTACTCTATAATCAGGCCACATTAGGTGGCAAAGGTCAAGGAAATGTGCAGTGCAATTAAGGTCTCTAGTCACTTGGCTTTAGTTAATCAAAAGGGGGGTTATTCTGGGTGAATCTGGGAGATAGATAAATGGACAGTGGTTGGATGGATGGACGGACAGACGAACAGACAGATGGACGGACAGATGGATGGACAGATAGATGGAGAGAGAGAGAGAAAGAGAGATGAATAGATACAGTGTTGGGGCTCAGAATATGATGCACCAAAATATGGTGTTTTGACATGCTGGATGAAAGAAGCCGTCTCAATGTCTCTCTAACCTTCTCCCCACCTACCTGTATCTCAATCCTCTTTCTTTCCCAAAGCACAAGAGGAAGTTGTTCTCTAAAGTTCCCTTATCTGCCTAGAGTCCAGACCTGCCAAAGAAAAACACAATCACCTCTGGTTTCTTCCTTGAGTTTTCATTAACTTAACTCCTATCAAAGAAGAAAGACTGAAGTCTGTCAGCACATCCACACAGACTTTTGTCCCAGTCATTGTCCTTAATTTTGGTCCCATTCGGAATTCCAAAGAGAATCATTTACCAGCCCCTGCCTGCTCTGTGGGCCCAGCAGATTTCGTCCCAGGCCAAGGTATGTTCTCCTCATGCATTCATTTCCCCCTCAAAATCATTTACTGTCCTCAAATTGCCACATTTCTCTCCTCTCCCCTGTCCCTGTGAAGAATATGTAAACACCTGCATCCCACTGGGTGATTGGCTGATTGATCGTTTTCATGCTAAGCACATTAAAATAAATGTTGTATTTCTTTTATCCTATTAATCTGCCTTGTTTTCTGTCTTTTCTCAGCAGACCTTCTGAAAGCAAGGGGAAACATTTCCTTTGGCCCCTGTGGTTATGGTTCTATCAGCAGGATAACAAAGCCACTGTGCTCTTCTGAAAGCCAGCCGAGGAGGAAGAAATTCTTACCAGAGTCCTGGTCTCTCTCTTTGGAATCCAGTCAAGCAGAGGCCAAAAATCACTCTGTTTTTCCCATCCAAACTTAAGATTAATAGGAGAAAAGCATTTGTATGAGTAGGACTTCGATGTAGCGACCCTGATATATTTTTTTGGTATAAATAAATACTCATATCCTATGATTCCTTCTTTCCCCAGAAATGGTCTGGGTTTCTTTTGCTTCCATCTTTCTGTGCTGCTTGACTCTGGTGTCTTGTTTTATGTCCACGAGATCTTGACCTAGACCAAGAGGGAGCACTGTCTCTTGGTCTCCACCACCCAGAGGGTGTGATTATCAGGCAATATCTGGTGGCCAGACTAAAAGGACTGGGACCCCCAAGACACATACAATATTAAGCAGCACTCTGTTCTAAGTGTGCTGAGTTCTCAGTGGAGTTTGTCTTATTAAGGAGTCCAGCTGCAAGGAACTTCTGTTGTCACAGCTCTTGTTACCTGGTTAGTTTTGGGCAAGTCCAATCCCAGGAGGGCCTGCCAGGTGTCACTGACTGATGAGCCTGGGTCTAGCAGCCCCCACAAATCTGTGGGGTGCTGGAGGCATCACACACACCACCTGTACCCATCTGTGGCAACAAAGTCCTTTTGCTGTCTCTGCTCCTGAGAATGAAGTTTTGGGGAAGATCATGGGGTCTTGCATCTTCTGCACCCATTTAAAAAGTTCCACTTACATCCGTGGTATTCTAAATCTGGAAAGTTGTCTCTGGGACTATCCATGAAAAAGGCTTGTTGGCTTGAGTCCTGCATGGAATAAATAAATTGTCAATATTTAAAATAAAACTTTTTATACAATTGTTGCCTTAAATGACTATCTTACTGGCACCTATGAGAAGACACAAAAGAAACACAGCCTTGCAAACTCCGCTGGCAAGATTTTTTTAAGGTGCAAATCAGCTTTTATTTTCTTCTTTTTTTTTCTTTGTGTGTATATATATATATTACTGTACTTTAGGTTCTGGGGTACATGTGCAGATCATGCAGGATTGTTGCATAGGTACACACATGGCAATGTGGTTTGCTGCCTCCTTCCCCCCGTCACCTGTAACTAGCATTTCTCTCCATGTTATCCCTCCCCAACCTCCCTACCCACACTGTCCCTCCCCTAGTCCCCCCCAACAGACCCCAGTGCGTGATGCTCCCCTCCCTGTGTCCATGTGTTCTCATTGTTCAACACCCACCTGTGAGTGAGAACATGTGACGTTGAAATCAGCTTTAAAGCAAAGTTAAAATCCTTTGTACGTGCAGACTGCCTGCTTTGGAGTCCCTGCGGAATTTACAAAAGGCCACCCCAACCCGTGGTCTAATGGCTAGGATTTTGCGTTTCATCATCCTGGCCCTGGAGTGATTTCTGATCAGGGGATCTGTTCCTTAGACAAGTAAATCCTTTAACTCATGAGAAAAATGGAACATTTATAAGAACCGGTTAGAATTATTTGTTTTGAATTTATATTCGCGTGACTCTTGACTTTCTGGAGTGCCTATTTGTTACCGATGCTTTTCTCTCCGTGAACAGCTTTGTTTTCCTGCTTGTCTCTAAGTCTTGTTTTTCTCTTCCAGCTGTCTTTGGGGATGGCTTTGGATCTTGTGAGGACTGTTTCTTTGAACTTTTACGGCCATATGTTGTGTGTACTTAGTTAACTGATAAAAGCTGTGTTTTGGGTTTAGTTCTGAGTCACCGGCAGATACATTTTTCTTTAAGTTTTGTTGTTGTTTTGTTTTGTTTGTTTTTTTAAAACCAGGAATATTTTCTGTTTGTCCTGGCTGAAATCTAATAATGAGAAGTTTAAAAGGATTTTTTTAAAGAGCTCTATGGTCAAAAGTCAGCTTAATTAGAAGCTGATATTCAGACTATTTTTTAAGCCTCTCGGTTTTTTGGGTTTGGTTTTGTTTTGTTTTGTTTTTTTGAGACAGAGTCTCAATTTTGTTGCCCAGGTTGGAGTGCAGTGGCACGATCTCAGCTCACTGCAACCGCCTCATGGGTTCAAGCAATTCTCCTGCCTCAGTCTCCTGAGTAGCTAGGATTACAGGTGCGAGCCACCACACCCAGCTAATGTTTGTATTTTTAGTAGAGATAGGGTTTCACCATGTCAGTCAGATTGGTCTCATACTTCTGATCTCGTGATCCATCCACCTCAGCTTCCCAAAATGCTGGGATTACAGGCGTGAGCCACCACACCTGACCAAACCTCTCTGTTCTTTTTTGGATTCTATTTCCCCCATGGGAACTTCTTAGTTGACTAGACCTAATTTTCTTGAACTTCTGCTAACTAAAACTTCATTGGCCTTTCCAGGAAGCTTAAAATCTCCCAGATTGGCTCCTCTAAACCTTGTTCTTCCACGTACCCTTCCTTTTGCTCCCTACTATACCCCGTGAAAGGATGTAGAAGGGACGTCTGAAACTTCCTGAGGAACACAAAAAAGGCACCACGGACTCCTTTTATTGGGATTGGGATTGGGATTTCTGTCTTCCTCACCGAGCCCCAAGGGTCTTGGGCTGGTTCCTCTCAGGTGAAAGTTCTGGTGTCTTTTACATTAAGACCCCTGTTAGTTTTCACTTTGGGATACTCACATGTGTGCTGTATGTCATGTCTACATGTATGTATATGCCTGCACATGCATTTGTATATAATCTACATGGCACCAAGTTGACTTATAAATAAATGAATGCTCATAAATGAAACAAATTAGCCCAAATGCTTTTCTTTTTTCTTTTTTTTTTTTTTGACAGAGACTTGCTCTGTCACCCAGGCTGGAGGGCAGTGGCATGATCTTGGCTCACTGCAACCTCTGCTTCCCAGGTTCAAGTGACTCTCCTGCCTCAGCCTCCCAAGCAGCTGAGATTACAGGTGCCCACCACTGCATCCTGCTAATTTTTGTATTTTTAGTAGAGACAGGGTTTCACCATGTTGGCCAGGCTGGTCTCAAACTCCGGACCTCAGGGGATTCACCTGCTTGAATCAGTTATGCACTCTCTATCAAAGAGTATAAGTTTTGCTTTTTGACTATTTGAATATCATCTGGCCAAATGAATGACTATTATTTGCAGTAACCTGTGATCCTATTTTAATCAAGTGTTTTAAACCTTTGACATATTTGACAGACTTCCCAAAATCAAAATTTTAAATCTCAAATTAATCTTTTAAATCTCAAACTAACTCAGGGATATTGCAAAGGGCCCTTGAAGCATCCAAAAGACTGAGGCTAAACGAGCTTATCTCCAGTGTTAAATTATACAGGAAACACTGTCAAATAAGAAATAACATAATCTTTTTCTGAATTATTATTATATTGTTAATTATATATTTGTATGAATATGTTATTAATATGTGTTTCTAAATTGTATGAGATTTTAAAAAATCTGTTAAGTCTCAGTATATCTTGGCCGTCATAATTATGTTTAATTGTTGTAGGCCACAAACAGATGACCAAATTTCTTTGTCAATTGTGCCTGTCACCATGGCCATTTTAATTCTTGTTATTCACAGTTAATTGCTTTTTGCTAATTCTTTGTTTCCTCAAAGATTTTGCAAATTATGAAATGCTTTGCCTTCAAGGAGGTTCACCAAAAAAATGACTACAACAAGTCATTGAAATGCAGGTTTCTGGCAGCTTTGAGATCAGAAAATTGAACTGGATATGAATTTTGTAAACTTCTATTAAAAAAGAAATAGACTCATGAAATTACTAATGTTACATCAAGTAGAATAAGAATTAATTACATGATATTGAACTGATGAAGGACTGAAATAACTTTTTATGACTTTTTTTATTTGAAATATTGCTGATTCTTTTTATGTTTTGTTTCTAGAGTTGAGAAAATTCTTCTAAGCCAATTTAGAGCTTTACAACAATTTGGTAAACTATACTTTTGTAAGCAAAATTGAAGCATTTACCTTTCTCTCTACCTGATCTCCCCAAAATCTGAAAACTATTCATTAGTATTCTTATTTTATGATAGTACAGTAATTTGCATAAATTTGATGAATATCTGTTTCCTTTTGTAACAGGACACAATTGGAGACACTGGTTGTTTTATCAAGTCTCTGGATAGAATGTCATATTTTCACATATAAACAGACAGCTTGAGGAACTGAAGTTGAGATTACAAAACCAGTAGAGATCCTTGGAAAACCTAGCCTGATATGTCAAATAGTGGTTCAGATGGATGCTTGTGGAGTGAAGAATGCCACTTTCTGACAGATCCAGGAACCTCAAGATATTTGGGGAACTTGAAAAGAGAGGAATTCACCCAATTTGTATGAGTTTTACAGACAAAATCACAGGGCAAGTCAAATGTTTTGCTTGGCTTCCTTGCTTCTGGAGACTTGTAAAAGTCCAGTAAAAGATTCCTTATGAAAAGTTCAAGTAAAGCCAACTTAAAAGGAGCCTATGTGATAAATACATTCTTGCTGAACTTTATGCAAGTAATCGGGTCAAGTTAATGTAATAAAATTTATTTTACAAACAAATCAGTTTTGTCATAAATATCTTTGGTAACAATGGGTCACCAAAGAGAGAGAAAAACCTTTCTCAGAAATAAAAACAGCAATAATATACTGGTTATTAGATTCTAGCCCTGCCCATTGTTTTTGAGGTTTCTCTTTTTTTAATTATCTGGGCTGATTTTTAGTTTCCTCCGGTATCTGTCTGTGACTCTCTAGAGAAGCATTTTTAATTTTTCTCTCACCTTTCTGACTTGAAATCGCTAAAAATTAAAAATGCCCTTTCCTAAGGCCCTAGAAGCTGTAGCTCATCAACTTGGCTTTGAAGAAGAATCACTGCAGCAGTCTGGACAAACTTCACACACAAACCACAACCCAGGAAAATCCATCAGACAGCCACTGCGCTTCTCAGCTCACTGCCCTTCAGACTCTAGAAGAATCTAGTTTATAGACTATTCTAGACATTACCCGTTGTTTTTCTTCTGTTTCCATAGAGATGCCTTTTGCTAAAAATCTGCTTGCCTGCATCATATATAGAGGCCTAGCTTTACAGCCCATCTACCATGCCATCATCTCCTGAAATGCAATGCAGTTTTTTTAGCTGGACTGGCCTATTCTCAGAAATGACAGACTGTTTTAACGGGATCCTTGCCACCCTTCCACTAACTTGATTTTTCTCTCCACAGCCACCAACTCAGCTTCTAATATGTGAGATTTCTAGGGGAGTTTCAGACAGGGGAGTACTGGGACTCAGAAATGAGTACCCCAAAATATGGTGCTTTGACATGTGGCACTGAAGAAGCAGTTGGAGGTGTCTCTGGCCTTCCCTTCCTTCCTGTCCCTTGGTCCTCTTTTCTCTTCCCAAAGCACAGGACGAAGCTGTTCTCTAAAGTTCTGTTATTCACCTAAATTCCAGATCTGCCTAAGAACATAATGTTCCCTGACTTTTCGTGAACTTGACTCATCACAGAAAGAAAGACTGAGGTCTGTTGACATACCTGGACAAACTTTCATAGCAAACCGTTGTCTTCTATTTTGGTCTCACTCAGAATTTCAGAGAGAATCATTTATCAGCCATCGTCCGCTCTGTGGGCCCACCAGACTGTCCCAGGTCATCGTAAGTTCTCCAAGTCAGTTCTTTTCCCCCTAAACATCATTTACTGTCCCTCAAATTGCCACACTTTCCCATCTCCCCTTTGCCTGTAAGGAAGAGTATATAAACACCTGTACCCCACTGGGTTAGTGAGTAATCATGCTCATGCTATTCCCCTGTGCATGTTAAAATACATTTTGTATGCATTTTCTCCTATTAACCTGCCTTTTGTCAGCTGGCTTTGAGTGAAGCATTAAAGGGTTAAGGGAAGTTTTCCTTTGGCCCCTGCAAGAGATACAGATAGGTTGATTATGCCAGGGTAGATTTTTTGTGTGTGTGTGAGACAAAGTCTTGCTCTGTCACCCAGGCTGGAGTGCAGTGGCATGATCTCAGCTCACTGCAACCTCCGCCTCCTGGGTTCAAGTGATTCTCCTGCCTCAGCTTCCTGAGTAGCTGCAGTTATGGGCATGTGCCACCACGCCAGGCTAAGTTTTGCATTTTTAGTAAAGACGAGGTTTCACCATGTTGATCAGGCTGGTGTCGAACTCCTGACCTTATGATCTGCCTGCCTCAGCCTCCCAAAGTGCTGGGATTACAGGCATGAGCCACCACGCCCAGCCTGTGCAGATATTTAAATCTTAGCTCTTAACTAGTCCATTGAGTGGTGAGTTATATTTTATATTAGTTTTCTGTTGGTGCAATGCAAATTACTACAAACTTCGTGGCTTAACACAACACAAATTTATCATCTCACCATTTCTGTGGGTTAGGAGTCTGGACACTGGGTAGGTGGCGCCTCCGTCTATAGTCTCACTAGGATGAAATCCAGGTGACGGCAGAGGCTGCAGTCTCACCTTAAGCTCACAGTCCTTTTCCAAGCTCATTACCAGGTAGAACTTCATTCCTGTGATCGTGTGGCTGACCGAGGCCCTGAGATCCCAGTAGCTGACTGTTGCTCCCTGCTAGGCAGCCCTTTCCGTATCATGGCAGTGAGCTCCCTTCCCAGACAGCAAGAGAGCATCTGCCACTTCATGTCTCTTTTAAGGGTTCACCAGATGACATCAAGAGCAAACTCCCCTTGATAAACTCAAGATCAACTAGTTTGGACCTCAGCTACCTCTACAAAGTTCCCTGACTTTTGCCAAATGGTGTTGTCTAACCACAGGAGTGACATCTCATCATAATCATAAATTTTGTCACACTCCAGGGGCGGAGATGCACAGGCCATGTGCACTGGGAATTGTGGAGGTCACCTTAGAATTCTGCCGCCCACCCATTAGGAAAAATTCCACCTCACTTCTACACTCTTGATTATTTCCATCTCTAGTGGTTTCTGATATGGTTTGGCTGTGTCCCCACCCAAATCTCATCTTCAACTGTAACTCACATAATTTCCACGTGTTGCTGGAAGGATGCAGTGAGGGAGAATTGAATCATGGGGGCAGTTCCTCTACACTGTTTTCATGAGAGTGAATGCGTCTCACAAGATCTGATGGTTTTATAAGGGATTTCCCCTTTTTACTTGGCTCGAATTCTCTCTTATCTGCCGTCATGTGAGACGTGCCTTTCACCTTCTGCCACGATTGTGAGGCCTCCCCAGTCATGTGGAACTGTGAGTCCGTTAAACCTGCTTTTCTTTGTAACTTATCCAGGCTCGGATATGTCTTTGTCAACAGCATGAAAATGGGCTAATAAAATAAATTGATACTGGTAGAGTGGGGTGCTGCTGTAAAGATACCCAAAATGTGGCTTCCACATTGAAACTGGGTAACAGGCAGAGGTTGGAACAGTTTGGAGGGCTCACAAGAAGACAGGACAATGTTGGAAAGTTTGGAACTTTCTAGAGACTTGCTGAATAGCTTTGACCAAAATACTGATAATGATATGGACAACGAAATCCAGGCTGAGGTGGTCTTAGATGGAGATGAGGAACTTGTTGGAAACTGGAGTAAAGGTGACTCTTGCTATGTTTTAGCAAAGAACTGGTGACATTTTGCTGCTGCCCTAGAGATTTGTGGACCTTTGAACTTGAGGGATATGGTTTATAGTATCTGGCAAAAGAAGTTTCTAAGCAGGAAAGTGTTCAAGAGGTGACTTGGGTACCATTAAAGCATTCAGTTTTAAAAGGGAAACGGAGCATAAAAGTTCAAATGATTTCTAGCCTGACTATGCAATAGAAAAAAAAAATACATTTTTTTTTAAGGAGGAATTCAAGCTAACTGCAGAAATTTGCATAAGTAACAAGGAGCCAAATGTTAATTCTCAAGACAATGGGGAAAAATGTCACTAGGGCATGACAGAGATCCTTATGGCAGCCCCTCCCATCACAGGCCCAGTGGCCAAGGAGAAAAAGTTGGTTTTGTGGCTGGGCCCAGGGCCCCTCTGTGGTGTGCAGCCTAGGGACTTGGTGCCCTGCATCCCAGCCACTCCAGCCATGGCTAAAAAGTTCCAAGGTACAGCTTGGACTGTGGCTTCAGAGAGTGCAAGCACCAAGTTTTGGCAGGTTCCATGTTGTGTTGAGCCTGCAGGTACACAGAAGTCAAGAATTGAGGTTAGAGAACCTCCATGTAAATTTCAGAAGATGTATGGAAATGCATGGATGTCCAGGCAGAAGTTTGCTGCAGGGGAGGGGCCCTCATAGAGAACCTTTGCTAGAGCAGTGCAGAAGGGGAATGTGGGGAGTGGGGATCTCCCACACAGAGTTCCCCACTGAGGCACTGCCTAGTGGATCTATGAGAAGAGGGCCCCTGTCCTTCAGACTCCAGAATGGTAGATCCATCAACAGCTTGCACCCTGTGCCTAGAAAAAACACAGACACTCAACAGCAGCCCTTGAAAGCAGCTGGCAGGGAGGATATACCCAGCAAAGCCATGGGGGTGAAGCTTCTCATGACCATAGAACCAACCTCTTGCATCAGCGTGACCTAGATGTGAGACATGGAGTTAAAGGATATCATTTTAGAGCTTTAAGATTATTTGACTGCCTAGCCGGGCACGGTGGCTCAAGCCTGTAATCCCAGCACTTTGGGAGGCCGAGGCGGGTGGATCACAAGGTCAAGAGATCGAGGCCATCCTGGTCAACATGGTGAAACCCTGTCTCTACTAAAAATACAAAAAAAAATTAGCTGGGCATGGTGGCACGTGCCTGTAATCCCAGCTACTCGGGAGGCTGAGGCAGGAGAATTGCCTGAACCCAGGAGGTGGAGGTTGTGGTGAGCTGAGATCGCGCCATTTCACTCCAGCCTGGGTAACATGAGTGAAACTCTGTCTCAAAAAAAAAAAAAAAAAAAAAAAAAAGATTTGACTGCCCCATTGGATTTTGGACTTGCATGAGGCCGGTAGCCCCTTTGTTTTGGCCAATTTCTCCCATTTGGAATGGCTGTATTTACCCAATGCCTGTACCTCCATTGCATCTAGAAAGAACTAACTTGTTTTTGATTTTACAGTCTCATAGGTGAAAGGGACATGCCTTGTCTCAGATGAGATGTTGGACTGTGGACTTTTGAGTTAATGCCAAAATGAATTAAGACTTTGGTGGACTGTTGGGAGGGCATGATTGGTTTTGAAATGTGAGGACATGAGATTTATGAGGAGCCAGGGTTGGAATGATGTGCGTTGGCTGTGCCCCCACACAAATCTCATCTTGAATTATAGTTCCCATAATTTCCATGCATTGTGGGAGGGACACAGTGGGAGGTAATCAAATCATGGGGCAGTTTCCCTCATGTTGTACTCATGGTAGTGAATAAGTCTCCTGAAACCTGATGATTTTATAAGGGATTCCCCTTTTAGCTTGGCTCTCATTCTTTTTTGTCATGATGGCATGACTTTTACCTTCTGTCATGATTGTGAGGCCTCCCCAGCTACTTGGAACTATGAGTTCATTAAACCTCTTTTTCTTTGTAAATTATCCAGTCTCAGGCATGTCCTTATCAGCAGCATGAAAATGGAATAATATTATTTGGTTAAGAATTTGAAATTTTCATGCTCATCTTTTAAAAGGGAATAAATATCTGCCCTTCCTGCACAGGTCATTTGGGGGTGCTTTGCATTATGGGAAACAAAAACCCCATCTCAGAGAGTGTAACAATAAGAATAATCTGGAAGTAAATGGTTTTTAGTTACGGTTTGGTCTAGGAACCAGCTCTATTTCTACGTGACTCTGTTTTGTGATTGTCCCCTCGCCATACAAAGGCTGGCTTCTCTTATGGTAGGCAAGTGGCTGCAGGAGTGTGTGTGCACATCAGCTGTCCTCAGTGCAGGCAGATACTCCTCCTTCTCAAAACATGAAGCCACAGAATACCTCATCATAAGGAGACTCTGCGCAGATTAGCCTCTGGCTGGGTTTTTGCCTGTCCCTGACTCATCTCTGTGGCAAAGTGAGCAGGATCAGAGCCAGCTCCCGACCCTGAGTCGGAATCAACTCCATCCAAACTGAGGTTGCTACAAATTCGGGAGAGTGCACTGGCTGCTTGGAAGGTTCTCCTCCCCCGTCTCCTCCAGGTCCCTGTGGTGCCTACTACAATGTTGCTGAAATATGAACTCATCCAGTCCTATGGTACTTACCAAGCTGCCAGACACTAGGATGGGTGCAGGGGTGGAAAGGGCAGACACGGCCCCACCCACCTCCTGCACACACCATCCTGGGGAGAAAAACCCAGCTGAAAAATGCTAACGGGAAAGCATGAGCTTGTGCAGACATCTGCCACAGGAAGCCTGTCTCAGAACTGTCACACACTCCACGGATATGGAGACAGTGGGTGGGTGGCACTTCAGAGGAATGTGGGTGTGTGGTGCACAGCTGGCCCACCCTCCCTGATGAGCCAACCATGCACTCACCCCATCCTGTTTGAAGCACATGGTGGCTGGCCAGGCATGGTGGTTCATGCTTGTAATCCCAGGCAGATAGCTTGGGCCCAGGGGTCTAAGACCAGCCTGGCCAACATGGTGGATAAAACCGCATCTTTACAAAAAATATAAAAAATTAGCAGGGTGTGATCATGCATGTGGGTAGTCCCAGCTACTGGGAGGCTGAAGTGGGAAAGCTTGCTTGAGCCCTGGAGTCCAAGGCTGCAGTGAGCTGTGATTGCATTACTGTACTCCAGTCTGGAAAATGAGGAAGACCCTGTCAAAAAAAAAAAAATGAAGGACGCATTGGCTATCTATGGGACATAACAAATGGCCCCATCCCAGCACAGGCTCAACACGCCGTCTGTTTATCTCCCGGGTTCCCTCGGTCAGAGGTCCGGGCGTGGCTTTGACTGCATTCTCCCCTTGGGGTCTCACAAGGCTGCAGTTGAGGCATTGGCCTTGCTGCATTCCTTTCTGGAGCCTGGGATCCTCTTCCAAGTCCATGTCATTGTGGACACACTTCAGCTCCTTGCAGTGTGGGCCTGAGGCTCTGGCTTCCTTGACGGCTGGCAGCTGGGGCACTCTCAGCTCCTAGGGGCGTCTGCTGTTCCTTGCCACTGTGGTGCTCACAACACGCAGCTTGTTCTGCTGAGGCCCACAGGACGGGGTCTCTGCAACTGTGGCTCTCTCAGCCTTTTTCTGTTTCTGTTCCCTAGAATCTCTTTTCAAAGGACTCACCTGATAAGGCCCGGCCCACCTGCACTTAACCAGGGGGGATATACAGGGCATGCAGGCCAGGGGCTGGAAATCTCAACGGCCGTCTTCCAATCCTGCCTGTCATAAAGTTCTACCCCTCCTCCTCCATGCAAAGAAAAGTTTCTTGAGTGAATGGAGGCTTACAATAAACTATTTCTCTTTAAAAGTGCTGCATTTCCGAAGGTCACTGGGTAGGTAGCGAAAGTGGCTGACATTTGGAGCCAGAATGATGGCAGGAGGCCATAGTTGTACCACCACAGTGGCCTCAGCTGTGACCGCAGCATTGGACAGCATGCGCAGTCCTCTAGGATAGATGTACAGGGCCAGCTCTGTGCACACGCCACACTCCCAAGCTTTGCTCCTGCAAAATTCACAAAGAACTTTCGCATCAGAAAGTGCCCAGGGTCCACCTGCCATCCTCCCACCCCATGTTCCTTGAGGGAGGCTCAGCTCGTCCTGCAGTTTTGCTGCCTATATAAAGGGACAGAGCCTGGTAATGGGGTAGCTCAGCAGACCCTCGGTGCTCCCCGAAAATCCTGCTGAGGTCAGGAGCTACCGCCGCCTGTGGAATCAATGTCCAACCTGCTGCTGTCCCACAGAAGCTTAAGTTCAGGGGACAATCAGCTGATGAATTTGGAAAGACTAATAAGCCCCACTGAAGCCTTCTTGGCTAACTTATATTTTTTCTCCTCTGCGGCTTGCAGAGAGGGAGGGAGAGGGAGTGTGCAGAGGGGATTAAAGGCATCCTTTTCCTCCCTTCATTAAAAATGACACCTCTCATTTATTTTGAAGAAAATGGGAGCTGTCTTGAGGTTTCCTGTTCTGCCACCTCGAGATTTTTCTGTTAAGAACTTGCAAAATATACAAATGTCCTGCACAGAATAAGGCACCCTTATTTTTAAATTGATTCGTTCTGATGAAGACTGATGTTGGTCAAAACTCACTTGTTTTCTTGAGCTCTGGGTCTGTTATCATTCTTCTGCCTTAAGTGAGATTCCACCATGCTTTTAACCTCTGCTTAGGGAGATCACAGGTGAGAGAGACGTACTGCAACAAATCACCTTGGCACTAGCTCTTGTGATGATGTATCTGTCCTCATCATCACATGGCATTCTGTGTGCATGCCTGCATGCATGCCTCTGTGTCCAAATTTCCCCTACTAGGGAGTTAAGATGTTTATATATCTTTGCAGGATACAATTCAACCTATGACACCTCCCACCTCCAAAGCTCTCCACTGGTATGAGCCATACCTTGCCCTCAGTCTTGGAATAAAAAGGAAAAACAACATCAGTCCTGATGCTCAGAGCGTAAGGAAACACATATATGTGATGAAAGCCGCTAAGAATGTAACCAAATATTTATCTGTGATCTGTGATAATCCCAATCTTTTGATCTGTGACTGATGTGCTTTGGCTGTGTCCCCACCCAAATCTCACCCTGAATGGTAATAACCCCCACATGTCAAGAGTGGGGCCAGGTGGCGATCACTGAATCATGGGAGCTAGCTTTTCCTGTGCTGTTGTCATGGTTGTGGATAAGTCTCATGAGATCTGATGGCTTTATAAAGGGCACTTCCCCTGCACAAGCCCTTCTTGTCTGCTGCCATGTAAGGCGTGCCGTTGATGTAAGCCATCACCCTCCACCATTGTGAGCCCCCACCCCCAGCCATGTGAAGCTGTGAGTCAATTAAACCTCTTTCTTTTATAAACTACCCGTTCTCAGGCATGTCTTTATTAGCAGCATAAGAACAGACTAACACAGTGACCTGCTGAGGCGGAGAGCAGATTCTTTGGTAAGGGTGCACCCCTTGGTCAGAGATGTTGCCTGTATCATGGACAAGAAGCCTGGGGCTGCACAGCTGCTGTGGCCTGAAGTCTGTGTCCCCTCACAGTTTCTGTGTGGAAATTCTGACCCTCAAGGTGATGGTATTAGGAGGCAGGATCCTTGGGAGGTGACCATGCTGTGAGGGTGGAGCCCTCAAAAGCAGGATTAGTGCCCTTACAAAAGAAGCCCCATGGCCCGGTGCAGTGGCTCATGCCTGTAATCCCAGCACTTTGGGAGGCCAAGACGGGCAGATCACCTAAGGTCAGGAGTTTGAGACCAGCCTGACCAACATGGTAAAACCCTGTCTCAACTAGAAATATAAAAATTACCCAGGCATGTTGGTGCACGCCTGTAATCCCAGCTACTCGGGAGGCTGAGGCAGGAAAATCACTTGAACCCGGGAGGCAGAGATTGCAGTGAGCTGAGATTGCACCACTGTACTCTAGCCTGGGCCACAGAGTGAGAGGCCCCAGAGAGTACCCTCACACCCTCCACCATGCGAGGACACTGCCACATGTGACAGGACTGCCACATGTGAACCCAGCAGTGGGCCCTCGCCAGACACTGAGTCTTCTGGGTTTTTGATCTTGGACTTTCCAATCTCAGAACTGTGAGGAATGAATATCTGTTATTTATAAGCCCCCGGTCCATGGTCTTCTGTTCTAGCAGCCCACATGGCCTGAGTTGCAGCTTTGGGCCTGGGGAGATATCACTGAAATGTTTCCTGCTTCTTTAAGATTCCTGAAAAGCAATACACCCAGCTCGCATGCAGACATATATCCGTGTGGGGACAAAGGGCTTCATCATCACCCAACGCTTCCTGGGCTGGGCCACAGGGCAGCCTCGTGCAGAACTGAAGAACACCCTGCATCTCTCCAGGCATCCAGCTGCAGGCAACTTCTTTCTTGGTTCACCTACTGACAGCATTCAAATAAACACGGACTGAGTACCTACCAGGTACTGTTCTAGGTGCTGGGAAAATATTTTAGTACTTCCCCATTAAAAGTCATGACAAAAACCACACTTACTTCTGCACCAACCTAGTAGCAGTGAACACAACAGACATACATTCCTGTCCTCATGAGCTTAACAAGGAGTGAGACGTGGGGTATGTTCTGAAGTACCTGGCTGTGTCCAGGGTCCTCCGGATTCTAGAGATCGGAGGGAAGGCGTGGATTCACTTTGTGTAGAAGGTTAGCAACGCCACCAACACCAGTACCCTCCCCTTCCAGGTGCACCCCTGGCAGACATTAACAGACGATTGCAGCATGGCAGACATTAGCAGATGATGGCAGTACTCTCTCGATTTCATGATTGCTGACATGGGAACAACTCAGGCAGCCCTTCCTTCTATTTACTTTTCACCCTAAAGCCACCCTAGAGTTACGGCCATTATAGAGCAGAGCCATCACTCTGGATGTAAAGATTGCTAATATGCCAGGCACAGCTCTGAAAGCATTGCTTTGCCAACTCGTCCAATCCTCTCTACAGCTTCATGAGGCATAATTTTCTCTGTTCTCCAGGTGGGGAAATTGAGGCCACCTGAGTCACAAACGGCTAATAAGCAGCAAGAAGGGGATGGGCAGCCGGGACCTACAGACGGTGCTGCTACCAGCCAAGGCAGATCCAGGCACTGAGGTCCGGCTGGATGAGGGGGTGCTGGCCACTCTTCTTCCATAGCACAACCTGGGAGAGCCGCGTCCGGTTCTGCAGAGAATCCGATTCCTAAAGTCTCAGGAGAGCAGGGATTTGGAGACACGTCCCCTCAGGAAATTTCTCAAGTTTCCAGGTCCTCACATTTCCTTACCTATAAACTATGGATAAAAATACCAACCCCTTGGGATTCTTCAGACAGTAAGAATAAAATCAAACCTAGAGAGGCTTGCCATGAGCAGGGCAGGTGACAAGTGACAGGCACACCCTTTTCCCTGGTGATGGCTTCACGGATAGGTGACCTGCATGTGGTCTTAGGGCCCTGTGTCTAGAAAGACTTATGCTAGCTTTAATATCTGGCTGTCACCGTTTTGAAATTCTTAATAATTTATGAATAGAGAGAACCGACATTGTCCTTTGCTTTGGACCCTGCAAATGATGCAGTCAGCCCTGCTTCCCCACCGGAAAGTGGGCTTCTTCCCAGGAAGGAGTATCTTCTTGCAGTTGTGCTGGTCATCGTCACTGGTGTCTTCTCATTTCTTTTCCTATGCAAGGCGGGCTGTGGAGATGGAAGGAAGGAAGCACCCACATACCCAAAGGATGCCCTGGTCCCGTGGGTCGCCCCTTGCTGGTGTGGAGTAAGGGAGGCTGCTGGCGAGGAAGTGGGAGAATGGGATGCTCTTTCTTGCAGAGGGTGCAAGAGAGCTTGTGCTCACCGCTGGCCGGGCTGCTGTCTGTGCCTGGCTTTGCTTCAGGAGCTTTCTCTCCCGACCACATTTACTCCTCAGGACAGCCTGTGGGTTGGTGTTATGCTCCCCAAGTTATAAACGAAGAAACCCAAACCCAGCAATTACTCCCCAGCCCCCGAGGTCGAGCAGCTGACAGCTGGATTGCAGCAGCCTCCTCTTTTCTCGGGGCCAAGATGCCAATTTTCTTGAGACCTTAGTGAGCTGTTAATAAAGCATTCATGAGAAAGAGCCCCAGCTTACCACCATGTGGAACGGAGGTGCTCTTAAAAGTCACTTAGCAGGATATTTTCAAGTCAATAAAATAATGGAAAAAATTAGGAGAAGGAAAGGGAGATTCCAGAATTTTGCACGGTGATGAGATGGGACTCCAGAAACAATCCCGCCCAGCTGTCACACTTGTGTGCTTCCTCTCAGCAAGATTTCCAGAGAGGGATATTTACATACAGTGGGGTCTGTCTGTTCAGACTCATAAAATGTTTGATACCAGCCAGGCACGGTGACTCATGCCTGTAATCCCAGCATCTTGGAGGCCGAGGCAGGCGGATCACCTGAGGTCGGGAGTTTGAGGCCAGTCTGACCAACATGGAGAAACCCCGTCTCTACTAAAAATACAAAAATTAGCCGGGCGTGGTGTCGCATGCCTGTAATCCCAGCTACTCCAGAGGCTGAGGCAGGAGAATCGCTCGAACCCAGGAGGTAGAGGTTGTGGTGAGCTGAGATTGCACCATTGCACTCCAGCCTGGACAACAAGAGTGAAACTCCATCTTAAAAAAAGAAAAAAAACAAGTTTGAGAGCATCTCATGGAATTTTTATTGGCAGAATTAATTAAATTGGTGGGGATCAGAACATTGTCACAAGAATGGAAGGCTCTATCATTGCTTGTAAATACAAGGTCGTCATGAACAGCAAGGGGAGAGCGTTGGAAGACTCTGGGGTCTGTGGAAGTCCCGTATTTTAATTAACTTCCCTGTCAGTAATTAAAATAAGTAAATGTGGTTATCTGGGAAAGGGGGGCGTCGTGGATGTGCTTGGAAACACAAATGTTCCCTAAACCTGAACAGCAGTTACAATGGTGATAATATTAATCACTAACACCGCCATGGCAACCTCACCATGATGTCAACCAAGGAGTCCTGGCTGGCAAATCAGGATGGGACATACTCAGACATAGCCGTGACTGTGGCATGTTAGCATGTTATGTCTTTGAACCTGGCTCCTAAAGAGTGGACTCCAGGCCGTGACTGGTAAGAAGGTCTGGTCTAGTCTTGTCCCACCTACTTTTGTGTTTACTTCCACGACTAAAATACAAGTGTCATGAAAGCAAGGACTTCACCAGCCTCTCACCTCTGCTGTGCCCATGAACGATACAGGAATGGTGAGGGAGTTTGCGAATGGAAAGACCCCAACAGCTGACCCCTTGGTGTCAAGGTCATCCTCAGGGTTGATCTGTGGTTGTCGGAACAGGCTCTGCAAAGGCCGATCTCCACCTTTCTCTCCAAACACGCCGATATCAGTGACAGCTCGGTTCCCTAGAACGTGGCATAATTCCCAGCTCAGCTCCATAGAACATGGCAGAATTCACCTTCTGCAACGTTCTGTGGTCTGATCTTCATGACAGCCAAAGAAAGTACACAGAGCTGACTTTCTTACTGCCTTGTTTTACTTGCCAGGAAACAGAAACAGAAGGAGGGTGCGGACTCACCTGAGACTTATGAGTGGGGACACGGTGGGGCTCCAGCCTACATCTCCTGACCCAAAATCACACTCACCCCCCTCATCGCCTCTGAGAGCCCACGTCGCCAGGAGATCAAGCCCCGAACGATCTCGGCCACTTCTCCAATATTTTCTGACTCTTCTAATTCTCCTTTACTTAAATAATCACGAGTTCCATGATGGTTGCATTGCGCTATGTTTTCATAAAATCTGCAAATGATACTGTAACTGCGAGTGTTAAGCCACATCTTTTTCTGTCCAATGGGACAATCCTGAAGAATGTTTATCCCCCAAATGAATGCATGCATCCCCTTCTGGTTCTGCTCCGGGGAAGGAGGGAGGAGCTCGCTGTCCGCAGTCCGCAGTCCCCAGCTTTCCCCTCTTAGGTGTACCCCGCTTTGTGTATCTGAGGGAGGTGTTGCGACATCCCCTTAAGTGCTAAAGTTTTGGGGAGACAGGGTTTACTTCCAGACTCTTCTCAGTCTAAGAATTTGTGGGTGAAGGTTGTATTCTACTTGTCGAATGAGTTCTCCCAAACTCTCACATTTTTCCAGTATGTCCCATGCCCAAGAATCACATGCGCATGAATCACCTCTTTCACGTTCAGGCCTCTGTGCGGGGCTCATCCCCTTCTGAATGACAGCTTCTTTGAGACGTTTGGAAACCATAGGCATGGGTGGGGAGTTACCAGGCTCTCAATCTGCCCTCTCCCCTTTATCCTGGTTTTACACTTGGACAAGGAAGTATTAACAGGGGACGCATGTTCAAGGCCAGAGTGCCCGCTTTCTATCCCGTAGTGTGTGGATCAAAAGGGGATGCTCTCAAGCCAAGGCCCAGATTTGTGAATGCTCGGTCCACCTGGCGGGTGGGCAGCAGAAGAGAGGCCTTCCCTAAGCAGAGCTGTCCATCTCTCTCCCTGCGGGCAAAGCAGTTGGTTCTTGTCTCTTGGACTTTACTAAAATCAACAGGAAGCTGCCTACCCATTCTCTGACTCTTTCCACCCAGTTCTTCCCCAGCTGTGGCTGGCTGTGGCTGGCGTTCCAGGAACCCTAAGACTGTATGGAGGATGACCAAAGCACCCCAGCTTCCAGCCTGCCAGGCCCAGGTCCTCGCTGCCTGCTGCCTCACAGACAAGTCCTGCTTCCTCTTGGTTTATGTGTGGTAGTTCCATTTCTGGCACCCACTGCTGTATTAACGAGAGAGCAGTCTGCATAGGACCCAGACAAACAACAGTAGAGCTTCCCTCCCATGGTGCAGCTCAGAGGTAAGCAGCCATGGCCAGAAGGGCAGCTGTGACGACTCAGCTCACAACTTCCTCCTAGGGTCACTGGAAGGCACCAGCTCTGGGTACCGCCCAGCCCAAGGAGGAGGAAAAAGGACCAGGGAGGCACAGCTGCACCCTGAAGGAAAGATCCCTGGAACCAGCACACGTCATTTTCACCTGCGCCCATGGCCTGGACTGAGGTCACATGGCTTCAACAGACACGAGGATGTGTAGGAAACGCAGGTTTCATATGGGCAGCCACAGCCATCCGCCCGGCTGGCATGGAAGATGCCAGGACTGACAGAAGGGAAGACCGGACCAGAAGGTTTTCCCAAGTGGCCCAGGGGGAGACCTGTCACCTGAGCCTCAGTGAGGAAAACAGCGGCACTGCTCGTGTTGCTGTGCAGAGCGAAGGAGACCATCCACGTGGAACATGCACACGGTGCCTACGCACCGCCAGCACGCACAGATGACTGCTGTCCTCACCACCAGCACCATTTGCTAGTAACATCGGTTTGGGGAAGATGCTGCTGAAGGCTGTTAGCACCTGCATCCCAGGACCAGAGCTCAGAGGAGGGCAGCCGCTCTCACAGAGCCCCGGCTGTGGTCCCCGCGGCACGATGTCCCAGAGAAGGCAGACGAGGGGGTTTCTTCTACCTCCCTGTGGACTTTTCCCTGTGGAGTGGTAGAGCTTTGCTTTCCTGCATGTCTGAAAGTGGGCAAGTGTGTGTGTGTGTGTGTGTGTGTGTGTATGTGTTAGTCAAGACTCATTGTTCCCTCTCTAGGTGAGAACATGAAGCTTTCCAGTGGTCTGCAGGTGAGGGCATCCACGCTGCCCAGCCCTTCGATCCTACTTGGAGTCCTGCTTCTGGCAGGAAGAGGCTCCTACCCGCCCTGGCTGGGAGAGAGTTCAAATTTAAGAAGGAGCCTCTGCGTGGAAATGAAGAGACACCCTCCCAACATCCCACACTGGAGCAGTGACAGCCCCACACACCGCCCGTGAACACCCCTGCCAGGTGACCACAAACCCTCACAGGGCCACCCCTGCATATCCACGCCCTTAGTGATGGAGACACAGACATTCCGTGGCCCTAGTAACATGCTCCTGACATGTGGCCACCGGCGGAAGTCACGGCCACACTTGCCACACGTAGATCCGCACACACTCCCGCACTTCCACGACGGTGGCACTGGGGTGCACGTACCCACCCTGTGTACGCACCTCATCTGCACACACCCAACTCAAACACTTGGCGGCACGCCCTCTCAGCTCGGGGTAGGTGGGATACACTTTTGCAACATCCCTTTGCATTCCCCCAGAAATCACACTCCAGACAAAAATTTCATCATCCTCCATCCACGGGAAGCAATCTCAGCCCATCAACCTGTCTGTGCACTGACATTTATTGCCAGTAGGTGTCAGGCAGATATTATCTGCTCCTGCCTGGCAAGCCGCCCCTTCAGAGTCGAGTGCCCTATAGGAGAAAGAGGCAATCACGGAAGGAACAGAAAAGAGGAAAAGGCGAGGGCCTTAGGGCTCATAGCTCCGAGGTGGGGGCGGGGCCGGTGTGGAGCTGGGCATCTCAGGCCCCTGAGTCCATACCGAGTGCACCTGTGGGCAGGTGTCAGGGGCTGGGCCTGGGTGGGACGGGGAGTTGTGTGTTGCGGGAAGTGCAAAGTGAACGTGATGGATGGGCCGGGAGAGGGCATCCCCGTGAGCCTACAAAGCCCTGTTAAGTGTGTCTGTGTCACAGGGCGAAAACCAAAACAGGGGTTAGGCCTGGGAGGTCATGTGGGTTCTTGCTTTCCCACACTGCTCACTTCTCAACAGAAAAAGTGAAAGCAAGTTTCTCAAGAAAGGAAAGGAATAAACGGGCGCGGAGCCGCTCGGAGGGCTGCGGGGTGCCTAGGTTTGTGGTTATTTCTTGATTGTAGGCTAAATAAGGGGTGGATTATTCATGAGTTTTCTGGGACAGGGGTGGAGAATTCTCAGAACTGAGGGCTTCTCCTCTCTTTAGACGACGCAGGGTAGCTTCCCGACAGTGCCCCGGCGTCTGTAGACTGTCCTGGCCCTGGTAGGTGTGTCTTTTAGCATGCTAATATATTACAGTTAGCATCTAAAAAGCAACGAGGATGACCAGAGGTCGCTTTTGCAGCATCTTCGTTTCGGTGGGTTTTGGGGGTTTCTGGCTGGCTTCTTTCCCGCATTGTTTTATCAGCAGGGTCTCTGTGACCTATGTCTTGCAAACCAGGCCTGAGGATTTCTACCTCACCTGTTCCAGACAGAGTTGCTGGGGTGCAAAGGCCTCTGACATCCGTGTGTGTGGGCGTAGGTAATTGTACAACAGCTTGCAGAGTGCAGGTGTGCAGAGCCTGGCCAGCAAGGCCGCAGTTCCCTGAGGCCCCAGAGGTCAGACCGTGTGGCAAGCAGCCTGCAGGTAGGCTGGGGTGAGGGCAAGGAGGGGGCTCACTTGGGCATGGCTTGGTGTTGTGCTTCCCAACACAGAAGACTTGCAGCCGGCCTTGGGTCTGAATCAAAGGAAGTGGAGGCCCCAAAGCAGGGGCCGGAGGCCGCTTAGGAAAGACGCTGCTGTGTCTTGCTGGGGGCTGCAACCCGTGGCTTCTGCATTCTGCTTTCCGCTTCTCAAAATGATATGTTGACTGCCACTTAAAATATCCCAGACATTCCTCCCTGCTTTAATAACAATCATTAGACTCAGACAATGGCTACTGAGGAGGGAGTGGTGGTGTCGTTTGAGGTTTCTTACTCTTTGGCTGGCTTTTATAATAAACCAGATGTCCTCTAGCCCCCAGGAATTGTGGCCAGTCTCCTTCCTGGTGGAAACCAAACATAAAATTCCAAGCCCCACAACTGACTGAACAGACACCCCCTCTTGGCCAAGAGGATCCCACAGAAACCTGAAAAACCAGCTCAGGCCACGACGGGAAGGGGGCAGGGCACACCTCCTTACATCCGCGCCCTTTGGAGTTTAGGCACAGCTGGCCGGAGCTAATAATCTCTATTTTAATAGAGATCATAGACGGACAAAACAGGCTCTTTGTGGCAATAAGATTCCAAATTCCAATCTGACTCTGGTAGAGGATCACCCGACAGAGAGCAGAACCTGGAGGAAATCAAAGTATTTTACCCAAAAATATATTTCTTTGACGTATTTTGAAATGGCCCTGCAAAGCTGTCTCTTGTGGGGAACATTTACATTCAATAGAGATTTTTTTTTCCTTTTCTAGGATTTTTCCTGATCCAGGAGAGATTTAACCACAGTCTAACACCTTTTAAGTTCCCCAAGGAGACATTTTCCATCCCTTCTCTCCGAAGTCTGCTGCTTAGAGGCTGCATCTACATAACTGGAGCCTTGGCTTCCACAGCCCCCTTTATCTTAACTCCAGCATTTCTTTCTGCTGACTTCTGCTCTTAAGGCAAAGCTTAACTCTTTCAACCAACTGGCAATCAGAAAATCTTTGAATCCACCCATGACCTAAAGCCCTCCCCACCTCCTACCCCTGACCCAGGTCAAGATGTCCTACCTTTCCAGGCCGAACAAATGTATACCTTACATATACTGATTATGTCTTTGCCTGTAACTTCTGTATCCATAAAATGTATTGGCCGGACTTGGTGGCTCATGCCTGTAATCCCAACACTTTGGGAGGCCAAGGCAGGTGGATCACTTGAGGTCAGGAGCTCGAAACCAGCCTGACATGGTAAAACCCCATCTCTACTAAAAGTACAAACATTACCTGGGTGTGGTGGCAGGCACCTATGATCCCAGCTACTCGGGAGGCTGAGGCAGGAGACTCACTCGAGCCCGGGAGGTGAAGGTCGCAGTGAGTGGAGATTGCGTCATTGCCTGGGCAACAAGAATGAAACTCCGTCTCAGAAAACAAACAAACAACAACAACAACAAAAATGAACAAAAATTAGCCAGGTGTGGTGGCGTGTGCCTACAATCCCAACTACTCAGGAGGCTGAGGCAAGAGGCTGTGTTGAACCTGGGACGGAGGCTGCAGTCAGCTGCAGTCACACCACGGCACCACAGCCTAGACAGCAAGAGCAAAACTCTATCTCAAAAATAAAACATCATAGTAATTATCTATGTGTATATATACATATATATATGTAAGCTGAAACGCGACACCTCAGGCTCATGTACACAGCACCTCCTGGGACTGTGTCCAGGCGATGGTCACTCATACTGGACTCAGAATAAACCTCTTTAAATGCTGTTAAAAGAAAAACATTAGACAAATTAAATTTAACAGAGTTCAATTGAGCAAATGAAAAAAAAAAAAAAAGAACGACTCAGGAACTGAGTAGCCCCCAGAATCACAGTAGATTCGGAGAGACTCCAGGGATACCTCTTGGATAGAGCGGATTTATAGACAAAGAAAGGAAAGTGGCGTATAGGAAAAGGAAGTCAGGTTGAGAAGCAGCCAGATTGGTTATGACTTGGCATTTGCCTTATTTGAACACAGTTTGAATAGTCAGCAGCCTAGACTGGTGGAAGTCTGGCTGCTGGGATTGGCCGAGACTCAGCTGTTGCCACAGAGGCATCCTCCTGAATCAGGTTTCCAGTCTTGTCTGCTCACTTAGTTAGATTACAGTTCATCCACTGGACTCAAGTATAAAAGTATGGAGGCTTTCTCAGGCCCTATTTAGTTCTATTTAACAACACTTTACAGAGTTTGGTGTCTTTCATCAACACTGGCCTGAAGACCGTGAGCATGTTATGCCCCAGTCTCTGCTCACGGGAGCCCTCGGAGGCTTCTCGTTGCAAACCCCAAGCTGTGAGTTTTTTCCTGCTGTGTACTTCAAATAGCGCCCAGCTCCCAGTGAGCACCAAGAAAAGGTCAGCTGTTACTCGGTGTTATTGTTAGGAGTGGTGAATCCACAGGGGTCTGCAGCAACCTCGATTTCTGCCTCCTCGGAAGAAAGAATTCAGCTGAGAGGCATAAGGCAGACAGAGAACTGAGACAAGTTTTAGAGCAGCAGTGAACATTTATGAAGAAGTTTTAGAGCAGGAATGAAAGGAAGTAAAGTACATTTGGAAGAGGGCCAAGACTTGAGAGATTCACCTGCACAGTTTGAACTTGGACTTGGGGTTTATATGTTGGCGTACTTCCAGGATCCTGTGTGCCTGCTCTCCTGATTCTTCCCCTGGGGTGGGCTGTCTGCATGTGCCATGGCCTGCCAGCACTGGCAGGGGGAGGGGGCACCACATGTGCAGTGTGTTTACTGGAGTCGTGCACATACTCACGACTCATGAAGTATTCTTCCCTCACCATGAGGAAGGAGACCCTTAATCACCCTTAAGTACCTAAGACCACCTCCCCCTTGACCTCCATATTGCATTTCAACAGGAGAAGTGAAGGCTGGCAGACCGGGCACCACCTTTAATGGCCCTCCTGTAGGTCGCAGGCGTGGTATGGAGGAATATTCTCAGAAGACACTGTTTTTCCTTAAACAAAATCACACCCCCACCTAACTCACATACCCCAGTCCTGCTCCATGGACCAAGACCCTTTCACATGTAATTTCTGGAATTGTAAGCCTTTAACAAAAGCAGGGATTTTCTTTGTTGTGGGGGGCTCCCGGCACAATAAATCACCACTTCCTTCCCATTTCGGTGTTTGAAGAGGTTTGTTTTGCTGCCTTTCCGACTTCAACTGGATGTCGCTAGGAAGGGTCATAGACTAGTTAAATGCCACCATTTTGCCTCTTGAACCCACTTGCCCGGCTCCTGAGATCTTACCAGGAAGCTGTTGATCACCAGTTTCAGGTGTCTCTACCTGTTGGGAAACTGCCATTACCCGACACTGGCTACAACCAATTATTATTTTGGAGAGCCAGTTTAACCACGGCTGGGCCATCACACGATTGTCGCCTGATATTTCTGGTTGGGGCTGGCGGGTGACTTCTCCAGCCCTGCACATGTCTGACTGACGACCTTCCATCACATTATTATTAATGAATTACAGAAAAGAATCTCTCTCTCAATATCTTCTTCTCTTTCTCTCTCCCCAACCCCCATCAAATGATAGGGTGCCTTCTCGCCACTGCACACAGTCATCAAGGCCAAAGTCAGGGGGAGAGTCTGGCTTCCCTCATGGTGTTAGTCTGGGTCTCAGATGGGTTGGTAGGATGGAGGGGGCCAGTGCATCCCCTCAAAGGGTGCAGTTTTTGGCTCACGTCACCTTCTCTGCGGAGGGATCCACGACTTTTCTCAAGTAAGCAAAAGGTATAAAACTTCCCAAGAGTGGTTGATTCCCACTCTACTGGCCCTCCCGGGGGCGTAAGTTTCCCCTATTAAGGCACTGAAGTTCCTATTATTATGCAAATATGTTAATAGAATAACATTTCTACCCATCAGGAATCATTAACATGAGTTAATCTACAAAGTTAGAATAAGAAATGAAGAGGACAGGGATCCTAGGGGAACGGCCTGACTTCAATGTGAGAAGCACCTTGAAGGGCTTCCTCCGAGCCTGGACGTTAACTCTCTCTTGACCAAAAGGAGACCACATGTGTCTCTGGGCCTCCAGGTTTCACATCCACAGAAGGAGAGAGCCAGTACGGAAGACCCTCCTGCGGTCACATCTTCAGTTTAGTGTCGTTTTTATGACAAATTCTCTGGTGTCCACTGTAAATCCTTTGCTCTCCTTCCCTGGGAGGGGCCCTGGAGCACGGACTCCCTGCGGCTTTGATTCCAGCTGCAAGGGAAATCCAGGAAGTGTGCTTGGGAGAGCTACAGGACCTGGCCAGGGGACCACAGGGAGAAGGGGTCGTTCTCTGGGAGCTGCTTTTCAGGGTCTCTTATGGGCTCTGCACTTCCCTGGTTGGCTACCTGCCTTTGGAATCATTGGTGTCCACAGAAGTGGTGCCCCTGGCATAGTGCAGTGCGCACCCCATGCCACTGTGCAGTGGTGGCCTTGTGTGTCTGGAGCTTTCAATGACCACCCCTGTTTTGCTGACCTTGTTGAAATTTTAAAGTCATGAAATATAATATGTGTAGTGGAGCAAAAAATGACTTCACTCTACCCTCTAGGTTCCTTGGCTGGGCTACAAATTAAATTGGCATAAGACAGATTAGCAGGAGGAAAATTATATTTAATTGTATATTCCTGTACACACAGGAATCTCACAAAACATTAGACTTCTAAAAGGGTCAGACGATTGAAACGTATACAGCTACTGAGCTATTTAAAAAAAAAAAAAGTAAAACAAAACCAGAATAGGAGCTTGTGTGACATGGTAAAATCCCCATAAAACTGCACACCTCAACCACACCTCGGCTTTCTATTGAAACTGCTCTCTGTAACCCAAATGTGACAGGCAAGCAGTCCAAACCCATGCCATCTTGGCCCCTGCGACTTGTAATAAGTAATTAAGGACTGTAATTTCCACCTTACCCAGACAATGTGTAAACAAATGCTAATCTTGACTTTTGTGAGCCACTTAAGTAACAATCAGAATGTCCAAAGTCCCCTGGCCCTTGGAATGTCCGGAGCCCCTCACCCTCATCTCTGCCCAGGAGGTGATTTAGAGGATCCACTAGCCCTCAGAATGTCTGAAGCCCCTCACCCCCACCCCTGCCCCTCACCCTCACTCCCGAGGTAGTTTTACGGGTATGAAAGGTCTTGACACCCTCCTTTCGGGGCCACGAGTTGGAGAGACGCGAGTCCTCTGTGGCTGCCGGCAATAAAGACCCTGCAATTTGGCATACTTTTGTCTTGGTGTTGACTTTCTATGCTCTGGCCAGTACAACACTTGGCGTTCTGGGAGGTGGTGGGAACCACAGGGTATGAAAAGGCAAAAGGAGAAGATGCATAGCAGAGAAAGGCGGTCTTGTGCAGATAAAAGATAAAAGATCTCTCAGGTAGTCATAGTCTGGGCATGGTTTCAACTTCCCATTTACTCCCCTATGATCAGAGTTAATCTTCCCTGGTTGATAAAATTTCTGGGGAAATGATTCATTACAAGGGAGCTCCTTTTTGGAGAACCCAGTCTTCAGGCAGATCAAGGAAGCTCAGAGAAAGCTTCTCCAGTATTTGCCGCTTCCCAAGTGCCTTCAGTTTGAAGTACAGTAATCAGCACACAGAGCGGCATGTTTGGGGTAGTGTTTTCTGAATACCTTCATTTGAATAAAGAACAGCGCATGAAACATCACCACTCAAATTAATGCATAGTTCTAAAGTACACGACCACATAACCATCATTGGAATCAAGGCATGGAATATTACCAGCACCCCAGAAAGACCTTAGGGTTCCTGCAATAGGGATGCCCAATGTAAGAGAAAGTAAAACTTCAGGACTCCTTAAATTTATTGTGCCGAGGCAGATGCTAATTCCTGGAGACTGAGTCAGTAGCATGTCTCCAGTCCTGCTTCTTAGATTCTAGCGTGGCTGTCGTCCTCATTGCTCTTGTTCTGTAGGTGACCAGGAGAGATAGAGGCTAGCTCTCCCCTCTTTCAATCACTGATCTTTGTTTCACATTAACTGCCTCCTTCTCATCCTGTATCTCACTCAGACCAGATGGTCACCAAGACCCCATGACTGTTACTTCTTCCATTTGGAAGGTTAATAGACCTTTCCCATAAGAAACAGACCACTTTGACTAATCAGATCATTGCAACTATTCCTTAAGCCTTACACAGAAAGATGTTGACATTCTGTTAAGCTTCCCCAAACTTTGTCTAAATACACCATCCCAAGGCTCTACACTTCAGAAGGCTGAGTGGAAGTCAATGGAAGACAATGGAAGACTGACTTTCAACCCTTTGTCATCTGTGCTTTCCTGAGCAGCCTGTCTTCACACTTTGGGGTTGAATAAACCCTCTTTACACTAGACTCTTACCTTTTTGATCATTTTAGGTTGACACCATCATCTTGACTTTTGTTGTTGTTGTTGTTGAGACAGAGTCTCACTCTGTTGCCAGGCACTAGGCTGGAGTGCAGCAGCACAATCTCGGCTCACTGCAACCTCCGCCTCCCGGGTTCAAGCAATTCTTCTGCCTCAGCTTCCTGAGTAGCTGGGACTACAGGTGCACGCCACCACACCCACCTAATTTTTGTATTTTTAGTAGAGATGGGGTTTCATCATGTTGGCCAGGATGGTCTCAATCTCTTGACCTCATGATCCACCCTCCCTGGCCTCCCAAAGTGCTGGGATTACAGGCTTGAGCTACCGCACCTGGCCCATCTTGACTTTTATGCTGACAGTTTTCTTGCTTTTCTTGTTGTTGCAATAGTCATGCTGCCTAAGTGTGTATCCCTAAATACCAGACATCAACTTTGCCTGTTGTGGAACTTAATAGAACTCGAATTATACCATGCGTCTTACTTTGCATCTGACTTCTT
Source organism: Cebus imitator (assembly GCF_001604975.1). Taxonomy (NCBI): domain Eukaryota; kingdom Metazoa; phylum Chordata; class Mammalia; order Primates; family Cebidae; genus Cebus; species Cebus imitator. Next base: position 6,785,647 of record NW_016107460.1, on the reverse strand, counting down.
TCATTCAAAATTACATTTGCGAGACTCATCGTGCGTGTAGATGTAGTTTGTTCATTTTACTGCTGCTTAAGTATTTTATCATAAGCATATACCACGATTCATGTATCTATTCTACCAGTGATGGAAATCTGGCTTGTTTCAGTGTGGGCTGTGAAAGTAATTCAAACACAAAGCTGTTGAAACTTTAAATTATTTTGAGCCTTTAAATTATTTTGAGCCTTGAGAGGAAAGTGGCTATGTGGCCTGAGTCACATAGCATGCAACTACAACTCCTGCATTTTCCTGTGAATGATGAGGAAAGGCTTTGTGACATCAGAAATAAGACCCCTCAGATCATCACCCCTCTTCATGTAGTGTTAAAGTGATCTTCCTCGGAATAAAGTGAGGTATAACCAACCAAATCACTATAACGTGTGTACTGACCTTGTATGGGAAATGTTACAACTCTGTCAATAGTCTATAAAAGGGAAACCTTAACCTCCCCACTTTGGAATGCTGATCTATTCTTTAGGAGCTTGTATTTTGGGGGAGGCTATTCTCAAGCTTCGAACTCAAATAAACTCTGTGCCTCATCATATTTCCTGAATGTCATTACTTTAGGTTAACAGGGTTATTGTAATCAATGTTGCTGTAGACAATCTTGTATATATATCCAGGTGCATTTAGGCACCAAGGCATATACCTGGGAGTAAAATCAGCACGTCACAGGAAATGTGTATATTCAACTGTAGTAGATAACGCTCCACTGCGTTGTAAAACGATTGTCACAGTCAGTACGCGTTTCTGTTGCTCTGTATCGCCAACCAGCATTTGATGATGTCAGACTGTAACTTCTGCCAGTCACATAGTACAAAGTGATATATTCTAGTGGATTTCATTGGTGTTCCCCTAATCATTTTCTATGTGCTTTTTGGCCATAGGTTGATACTGAGAAAGATTCTTTGCTTGACCAAACGTGAGTCAGGCTCCTGAACCTTCTCCTTGGCCCATCTGTGTACTTCCTTGCAAAATTATGTTTTAGCAAAGAATCCTGCAAATCAGTGTAGCCGGAACACTCCATGCTGATCACCCTCAGTGATATCTGAACAGTTCCCTCATCCTCCACCCTCCCCCAGGTGAGGTCTGATCATCCTGGCCTGCCTTCAGCAAGTATCCTGTGAGGTGACCCTGTTAGCGGAATGCCCCTCGCCCCTGTTATTTCTTTCCTCTTACTCATTTTCCATGCACTGACTCCACCTTGTTATTCGGCTCTAAATGTTCACCGCCTGTGTCGTATTTGGAGCCAAGCCCAATCTCTCTCTTCGACCTCAAGACCTCTTTGCAGGGGTCCCTATGCCCATCACAGTGGTCCTGAATAGAGATTTCCTTCCTGGGCTTTAACAAATGTCATTGAATAACTTTTCTTTAACAAGGCTCCTTCTGAGGTTTCCACTCAACGTGTTTGGCCCTTTTTAATGGGACTATCTTACCTTAATTTTTTTTTATTTGTACATTTGCTTGTTTAACGGTGTATTAGTCAAGATTCTCTAGAGGTACAGGACTAATAGAACAGATGTATATATGAAAGGTAACTTATTAAGGAGAATTAATTCACATGATCACAAGGTGAAGTCCCATAATAAGCTGTCTGCAACCTGAGGAGCAAGGAAGCCAGTCCGAATCCCAAAACCTCCACAGTAGGGAAGTCAACAGTGCAGCCTTCAGTCTGTGGTCAAAAGCCCGAGAGCCCCTGGCAAAGCACTGGTGTAAGTCCATGAGTCTAAAAGCTGAGGAACTTGGGGTCTAATGTTCCAGAGCAGGAGGCATCCAGCATGGGAGGAAGACGGAGGCCAGACGACTCAGACAGTCTATTTCTTCCACGCACTTCTGCCTGCTTTATTCTAGCTGCACTGGCAGGTAATTAGATGGTGCCCACTCAGGCTGAGGGTGGGTCTGCCTCTCCCAATCCACTGCCTCAAATATTAATCTCCTTCGGCAACACCCTCACAGACATATCCAGGAATAAAATACCTTGCATCCTTCAGTCCAATCAAGTGGACACTCAGTATTAACAGTCACAAATGGCTCGTCTGCCCTTCATTGTAAGGGTCATTGCCGAGTTTAAAATGAGGAAACCGAGGCCAGTATAAGAAAATGAAATGCCATGTTTATTCAGCTCCTGGGGGTTCCATGGTCCCAGGGAAAGGGGCCAGAGAAGTTGCGCTGACTTCCTGGGGCGTGGGGTTTTTATGGCTAGGAGGAACAAGCAACAGCTGGGTGCTCTGATTGGGTCCAGGAGAGCGGGATTGAGATAGGGCAGGCCGCTATTGGTTGGCGGGTTGTTGGGCGCGTTTTCCGGTGAGAGAGCCGGCCAGGGTTGCATTAGCCGGAGCCTTCCAGCAGAGCCATGCGGCAGAGCCTGGTGCCGAGTGCAGAGCCAGGTGCCGGGTGCAGTCAGGTGCTGAGTGCAGAGGTGGGTGTATCTGGCCTCCCAGCGAGTAAACCGGCCTTACACTCATCCCTTGAGCATCATCAACTTCTGAATCCTTTCACTTTTTAATCTCTAAGTGTTTTTCCTCAGCTGTGCTCATGTTCCCCTGCTTCCTACACATCTAACTTCATCTCTAAGTCTCCCATCTGACCCCTTGCAACTGCCCAAGAGGTTCACCTTGCCCACTGCCTAGACAGAGTCCATTCACCAAGATGGGGAATTGCAAAAGAGAAAGGGTAATTCATGCACGGCCGGCTGTGTGGGAGATTGGAGTTTTATTATTACTCAGGGAGTTTTATTATTACTCAAATCAGTCTCCCTGAAGCATCTGGGGAGCAGAATTTTTAAGGACAACTTGGTGGGTGGGCGGAAGCCAGTGAGCCAGGAGTGCTGACTGGTCAGAAAGAAGTCCTAGGGAGTCAAAGCTGTCCTCTTGAAGCTGAGTCAGCTCCTGGGGCGGAGGGCGGGGGGGGGGGGCACAAGATCAGATGATCTAGTTAATCAATCTGGGTGGTGCAGCGGATCCATCAAGGGCAGAGTCCGCAAAACATCTCGAACACTGAACTTAGGAGCAGTTTAGGGAGAGTCAGAATCTTGTAGCCTCCAGCTGCATGACTCCTAACCCAAAATTTCTAATCTTGTGGTTATCAGTCCTACAAAGGCAGTCTAGTCCCCAGGCAAGAAGGAGGTCTGCCTTGGGAAAGGATTGTTACTGCCTTTGTTCTAAACTATAAACTAAGTTTCTCCCAAAGTTAGTTCAGCCTATGCCCATGAATTAATAAGGACAGCTTGGAGGTTTAGAAGCAGGATGGAGTTGATTAAGCTAGATCTCTTTCACTGTCTCAGTCATAATTTTGCAAAGGCGGTTTTAATCTTACGACTTATTATCCACACGAATGCCAGATGTGGGTATGGAAAACAAATCTCAGTACATTAGTCCCCTGATTGAAACTCTTCACTAGTCAACATACAGGAGATACATGTAATTCCTAGTCCACCGCTTGAGGGTCATCGGTCTTGGCCTCGCTGCCCACATTGGCAGGCTCTGCTGGGTCTTCCTTTTCATGCTGTGGAACCGTAATGCTGGATGGGCTGCAGGTGCCCCTGCAGGCTTCCGTGTTGCTGCATCTCGTTCTTCATGCTTACTTCTGAAATACCCTTTGTACTTTTAAAAAAATCAGCTTTAGTCAGGGTATAGTGACTCACACCTGTAATGCCAGCACTTTGGGAGGCCAAGGCAGGAAGATGGATCACTTGAGCCCAGTGGTTCAAGTCCAGCCTGGGCAACATAGCAAGACCCTACCTCTAAAAAAAGAAAATTAGCCAAGAGTGGCGGCACCTGCCTGCAGTCCCTGCTACCCAGGAGGTTCATTGCTTGAGCCCCAGAATTCAAGGCTGCAGGGAATTGTGATTGCACCATTGCACTCAGCTTGGGTGACAGAGCAAGACCCTGTCTCAGAAAAAAAAAAAAAAAAACTTTACAAATGTGTAGGCTAAAAACGATAAAAATTATTCATTTTAAGTGTAGGCTTTTGATGCGTTTCGGTAAATGTGTAGTCATGACTGCCAAATATAAACTACTTTTACCACTCCCACTCCCAAAAGTTGCCTGATGTTACTCAGCAATCAACCTCCTCACCCCCAACCGTTGCCCCCAGGCAAGCTCTGATAGGCTTTGTGCCATCAAAGGCAAGCTTTGTCTGTTTTAGAATTTCATGTAAGTAAAACCACACAGCGTGTGCTTCTGTTTTATTTCCCTTGTTCTACTCCTCCATACTGTCACGCCTGTCCGTATTCTGATCTCTTGTGCTGCTGACTTGTATTCCTCTGTGTGGATCTATCTTCTCCTTATCTTTTCACCCGTAGATGGACATCTGGCTCTTCCCCAGTTTGTGCGATTATGAAGAAAGCGGCATTGTGCATCTGTGCGCACGTCTCTGTGGACATGCGTTTTCATTTCTCGTAGGCAAACGTCTAGCAGCATATGGCTAGATTGCGTGCTGTGTGTATGTTTAACGTATAAGAAGTTATGAACACCATTTTCCGCAGTGGTTGCTCATGACCAGCAAGGCACGTGCATTCCAGGTGATGCACCTCTTTGGAACATTTGGTATTCTCACCTAGATTTTAGGCATTTCAGAAGTACAAAGGGGTATCTCTCTTTTTTTTTAACTGATGTGTTTGGGTGCAGGCTTGCATTTATTTATTTTCTTATCTAACTGTATAATTATTTAGAGGAAGGCTTGCATTTATTTACTTAGATGCAGGCTCACCTTTATTTATTATTTATCTATTGATTTCCTTAGAGGCAGGTAGGCGGGCTTGCATTTATTTATTCATTTTCTTCTTATTATTTTTTTAAGTGCCTTGGATGATCTTTTTTTAATTGCATTTTAGGTTTTGGGGGTACATGTGAAGAACATGCAAGATTGTTGCATAGGTACACACGTGGCAGTGTGATTTGCTGCCTTCCTCCCCATCACCTGTGTCTTGCATTTCTCCCCATGCTATCTCTCCCCAGCTCCCCACCCCGCACTGTCCCTCCCCTATTTCCCCCGACAGACCCCCGTGTGTGGTGCTCCCCTCCCTGTGTCCAGGTGTTCTCATTATGTATCTTGTCTTACACACTGTATGTTGTATGCTCTTATGACTCAGGACGCTGAGAGCTTTTCATGTTCGTTTGTCACTCGTCTTTGTGAGGCATCCAATTGGTCTGCACATTTAAAAAATTGAGTTGTCTTGTTTTATTGGGTTCTTTAACTATTCTGAATACATGTTCTTTGTCAGGAATGTATATTGTGGATATTTTCCCCAAGTCAGTGACTTGGCTTTATTTTCTTATTAAATTTTTTTTTTTTTTCTGGAAAAGTCAAAGTTTCTAATGTTGAATGAAGTCCAATTTATAATTTTTTTCTTTTATGCTTTGTTCTTTTTGTGTCTCCTAAAAGCTTTGCTTACCTCAAGGTCATGAGGCTGTCTCCTGTATTTTATTCCAAAGGTTTATAGCCTTAGCTTTTACATTTAAAACTAAGATCTATTTCAAGTTAATTTTTACATATGGCGTAAGATAAAAATCAAAGTTCTTTTTTTTTTCTTTGTACATGGGTGTTCATTGCCTCCAGACCGTTTTTGAAAAGACTATCATTTCCCCATTAAATTACCTTGACACCTTTATTGAGCATTAATTGACCATTGAAGTATGAACTTATTTCTTAGATCTCTCTGCTGTTCCATTGACTTATATGTCTGCTGTGGATATTCTGAACCCCTCTGTGGTGACTGAGCAACCCCACTCTTCTGGAAGAATTGGCAAAACCCAAGCTATCTGAAATAACAAGAAGAAATTCTTGTTGATTTTTAACCTGTAAATTCTCTTAGAATTTGGTTTCCCCAAAATGAGTTATTTGCTTTGTGTTGCCTGTTACTTACCGTCCCGATTATGTTTGAGAAAATGAAGGAAAATGTGAAATACTGAGATGTGACTTGTAACTTTGGCTCCGCTGAACTGTTCTGATAGAAAGAGGAAGTCTGTGAAAGGGACTAACCACACAGCTTGGCTGTCGGAGAGAGATGACTGCAGGAAATGGGCTTCTCATTGCAGAGAGCCTATACACGGATGGACGTGTAAGGGAGAGGCTCATTACCCAGCTTCCTTTCCCAGGAAAGGCATCGTGATTAAGGGCCTGGAAACGGAATGCAGCCCTTATGGGGAGCCTATAAGCGGACGCATGAGGGGCAACTATCTCTGTGGTTGAGATAAGGATGAATGTAAAAGCCTTTCTTCTGCCGGGCACGGTGGCTCACGCCTGTAATCCCAGCACTTTGGGAGGCCGAGGCGGGTGGATCACGAGGTCAAGAGATCGAGACCATCCTGGTCAACATGGTGAAACCCCATCT
>NW_016107460.1:6770687-6778815 GCF_001604975.1 Cebus imitator | reverse complement strand
CCCGCCTATGCGTGAGAACATGCGGTGTTTGATTTTCTGTTCTTGTGTAACCCTCCCGCAGATTTTGTAGTTAGGGTGGCTGTCCTGTGTCAGACCCTGCACCCCCTGCAGCTGTGAGCCCAATATGTTCTTGCTGATAATCTTAAGTTCATGTTTAACCTCTATTCTTGCTAAAGTGTATGATTTCTATGCTGACACACAGAAAGTTATCTTTACATGTTCTGCTTTTATAATGCCACATTGTGATTTTTGTGCACCAGTTTTTGCAAATGTATTCTTTTTGTGTAATCATCACTGAAACTTTGCGTAACCTTGCTCCCCCTCCTCTATTGAAAGAGCATAATAAAAACTGAGGTTTTCAGGGGAATGTCAGACATCCACGGAGCAGCATTATGTGGTGTCTCCCCTGGGCTCAGCTTTAAGGAAAACATTTTATTGGTCTCTCTTTCTTTTTCACTGACCACTCCATCACTTTGAGAGATCTTAAACCCACATTGATGTATTGGGAGCTGGTCTCACCAATATATGTCTATCTTTATGCCCATACGACACTGTCCTGGTGACTGTGGTTTTATAATTCATGTTGAAATCAAGAAGCAGCATGTCTCCTGTGTTGCTATACTATTCTTAAAAAATTACTTTGTCTATTCTATGTTTCTGTGCATTTCCAGGTAAATTTTAGAATCAGTTTGTTATTTTTTAAAAAAGTGTGCTTGGATTTTGAATGGAGTTATGTCAATTTTTTTTTTTATCAATTTAGGAGAAATTAACATCTTGAGTCTTTCAATTTTTGAACAACATATTTCTCTCCATGTACGTAGATCTTTAATTTATTTTATCAATGCTCAGTAATTTTTAGTGTACACTTATTATGCATATCCATGTGCACATATATCGCCAAATATTTACATATTTTATATATGTCATATATTATATAATTATACAACTATATTGAATATATATACTTAAACATTTTACGTTTTGATGCTATTGTAAATGATGCTGTTTATGTCTCATTTTTCACTCTTCATTACCATTATATACAGATAAATTTGATTTTACATTCTGACTGTGTTTATAGAGAACTTGTTGAATTTGGTTATCTATTCTAGTAATGTTTTTAAACATTCCTTAGCATTTTCCACATTCGTGATCATGTCATGTGTGAATAAAGAAAATGCCACTGCTTCCTGTTAAATTTGTATGCCTTTCATACATTTTCCTTGTATTATGACACCGGCTGGGACCTCCAGTAACGTAGCAAATAGAAATAATGAGAATAGACATCTCCTTGTTATGTCTCTATAAATGGTCAGGTTTTCACCATTCAGCGTGATTTTAATGATACACTTTTGTTTACGCTTTGAATGCCCTTTATCAGTTGATAATGTTTCATCTGACTTCTACCTTGATAAGAGTTTTCAACATTATATGTGTGAATTTTGCCAAATCCTTCTTCTTATTTGAAATGACCTCATGGGTTTTTTTCTGTTAATATGATGAAATATATTTATAGATTGAATATTAGGCCTACCTCATTCCTGAATAAGCCCTAGTTGATATATCCTTTTTATGTATACCTGGATTTGGTATGTTTTTTTTTTCTTTTTTTTTTAACTATACTTTAAGTTCTGGGGTACAGGTTCAGAATGGGCTGGTTTGTTACACAGGTATACACATGCCATGGTGATTAGCTGCCTCCATCACCCCATCATCTATATTAGGTATGTCTCCTAATGCTATCCCTCCCGTAGTCAACCACCCCCTGACAGGCCCCGGTATGTGATATTCCCCTCCCTGTGTCCATGTGTTCTCATTGTTCAGCTCCTGCTTATGAATGAGAACATGTAATGTTTGGTTTTCTGTTCTTGTGTTAGTTTGCTGAGACTGATGGTTTCCAGCTTCATACATGTCCCTGCAAAGGACATTAACTCGTCCTTTTTTATGGCTCCATAGTATTCCATGGTGCGTATGTGCCACATTTTCTTTATCCAGTCTATCATTGATGGGCATTTGGGTTGGTTCCAAGTCTTTGCTATTGTGAACAGAGCCGCAGTAAGCATATATATGCATGTGTCTTTATAATAGAGTGATTTATAATCCTTTGGGCATATACCCAGTCATGGGATTGCTGGGTCAGATGGTATTTCTATTTCTAGATCCTTGAGGAATCGCCACACTGTCTTCCACATGGTTGAACTAATTTACACTCCCACCAACAGTGTAAAAGTGTTCCTATTTCTCCACATCCTCTCCAGCATCTGCTGTCTCCTGACTTTTTAATGATTGCAATTCTAACTGGCGTGAGATGGCATCTCATTGTGGTTTTGATTTGCATTTCTCTAATGACCAGTGATGATTAGTTTTTTTTCATATGTTTGTTGGCTGTATTAAAGATTTTTGCATCTATGTTAATGAGGGATATTGATCTGCTCTGTGTGTGTGTGTGTATGTGTATGTGTATCTGTATCTGTGTGTGTGTGTATGTGTATGTGTATCTGTATCTGTGTGTATGTGTATGTGTATGTGTGTGTATGTGTATGTGTGTCTGTGTATCTGTGTGTGTATGTGTATGTGTGTGTGTGTATATGTGTATGTGTGTGTATGTGTGTGTGTGTGTGTGTAGCGTATTTGTGTGTGTGTGTGTGTGTGTGTTCCTTAGTAAACTGTTGTTTGGCTCCAACTCATAGACAAGGAGGTGAGAATATATTCTTTTACTTTGTGAAAAGCGTTGCGTGGAATCGGTGTTATTTCTTCAGGTCTGGTATTATTATTACTTACCAGTGTGAAACCATCTGAATCTGGCATCTTCACTGTAGAAAGTTTTTAGTTTTGAATTGACTTAATAGGTATAGAGCTATCCAAATTTTTCCTTATTGTATGAATTTGGTAACTTGTATCTGTTAATGCATTTGTTTATTTCGTCTACATTGTTGATCTTCTTGGCCGAAGGATGTCCCTAATACCCCCTTATTGCCTTACTCATGTTTGGAGGGTCTGTGTCCCGTCTTTGTTCTGATATGTCGTCTCATCTGTTCTTATTCATGATTTGTTAGCTAGAGTTGCCGGTTTCTATAAATATTTTCAAAGGACTCATTTTTGTCTCATTGATTTCTATTGGTTATTATATTTTATCTTCTTGATTTTCAGTCTTACTTTTATTACTTTTTATACTACTTTTGAGTTAATTTCTGTTTTTTTCTAGATTCTTTTTTCTTTTTTTTTGAGATGGAGTCTCACTCTGTTACCTAGGCTGGAGTGCAGTGGTGAAATCTCGGCTCACTGCAACCTCTGCCTCCTGAGATCAAGCAGTTCTCCTGCCTCAGCCTCCTGAGTAGCTGAGATTACAGGTATGCGCCACCATGCCCGGCTAATTTTTGCATGGTTTTAGTGAAGACAGGGTTTCACCGTGTTGGTCAGGTTGGTCTCAAACTATTGACCTCATGATCCAACCACCTTGACCTCTCAAAGTGCTGGGATTACAGACATGAGCCACTGTACCTGGCCATTTTTTCTAGATTCTTAAAGTGAAAAATTAGATCATTGTTCTTAGAAATTATTTTCTAATATAAATAATCAAAGCTATAAATTTCCCTTTAATCACTATTTTAATTGCACCTCTCAAATTTTCATATGTTGCATTTTTATCCTCATTCAGTTCCAGATGTGCTCTAATTCTCCTTGTAATTTTTTCTTTATGTTTTCATTGTAGTTTACTTAAAATATTTTCTAATGTCTCTTCTAATTTTTGAGTGTTAATTTCTAAATGTTTAGATGCAATCAAAACATGTTATTGTTTTTCATTTTGAATAAAACTTTATTGTGATCAGAGTTCATACTCTGTACGACTTAAAATATTTTAAATTTATTGAAACTTGTGTTATGGCCCAATACATGACTTATATTAGTGAATGCTGCATGTGCACTTGATAGGTACACACATTATTTCATCGTTTGATATAATTTTCAAAAAATGTCAAAAAGGTCAAAGTTATGGAGAGTCTTGTTTAAATCTTCTGTATCTTCCCTGATTTCCTGTCAAATTGTCCTATCGATACTAAGGAGTGTATCAATATAATTCCGAATATATCTATCAGTTTGTCAGTTTTTCCTTAGTGTCTTTTGAAGTTCTGTCATTAGTTACATAACTATTTAGAACTATAATGGCTTCTAGATAAGTAGATCCCTTTGTTAGCATAAATATCCTTTTTACCAAAATTTGACATGTCAGAAATTAATGTAACTACTCATTACATTATTATGATTGTTAGTAACACAGTACATCTTTTATCATTTTTTATAGTTGTAACATATCAGTGTCTTTATATTTATGATGTGTTTCTTGTAAACAGTGTATAGATGGATTTTTAACCAGTGATGTGCTGGGGCCATCACATACTGGCTCACAAGAGCTAATTGTTACATCTTCAGGAATTTTGCAAGCTGTTAGATGTCACCTTGTACATTTACATTGGCCATAGTGAAAGTCTTTACCCCACAAACCCACAATTGTTACAAATTAGTACATTTATTCCTCTGGGGAGCTGGTTGTTAAACATTTACCAGCAGACCACTAGTTTTGCTTCTTTTTTTTTTTCAGTTCTATGATCTCTGCCTTTAAATAACATATCACAACTATTTACATTTAATAATAACCAACATGGCGAAGTTTAAGTCTATTATCCTTCTGTTGGTTTTCCATATGTTTCACCTTTTCTTTTTTAAAGAGACTTTATTTTTTAGAGCACTTTTGGGTTCACAGAAAAACTAAGCAATAAGCACAAAGATTTCCCAAATAGCCCCTGCTCCCTACACATGTGCAGCCTCCACCAGTATCAATATCATCCACCAGAATGGTACATTTGTTAGAACTGATGAACCTACGCGGAAACATCATTATCACACAAAGTCCGTAGTTTACATGGGGTTGACTTTTGGTAGGGTACATTATACGAATTTGGATAAACTTATAATGATAGGTATCCACCATTGCAATATATACGGAAGAGTTTCACTGCCCCCAGATCCTCTGCCTATCTCTCCGTTTCTCCCCTCAACCCCTGGAAACCACTGATAATTGTACTGTCTCCGTAGACATGTCTTTTGGAATGTCACATAGTTGGAATTATATAGCATGTATGTAACCTGTTCATATTGGCTTCTTTCACTTAGTAATATGCATTTAAAATTCATCCATATCTTTTTGTGGCTTGATAGCTCATTTATTTCTAGTGCTAATAATATTCCATTGTCTGAATGTGCTACAGAGTAGTTACACATTAGCCTACTAGAAGATTATCTTGGTTGCTTCCGAGTGATGGCTATTATGAATACAGCTGCTATAAATGTCTGTTTGCAGGTTTTTGTGAAAACATAAGCTTTCAACTTCTTTGGGTAAATACCGAGGAGTACACTTGCTGACTCTATGTTAAGAATGTGTTCAGCATGAAACCACGAAACTGTCTTCCAAAGTTACTGTGCTATTTCACATTCTTACAACAGTCAATGAGAGATTCTGTGTCAGCATTCGGTGTTGTCAGTGTTCTGGATTTTGGACATTCTAATAGATGTGTAATGGTATCTCACTGTTTTAGTTTGCATTCCCTAATACTTATGATGTGGAGAATATTTTCATATTCTATTTGCCATCTGTATATCTTCTCTGGGGAGATGTTTGCTAAGGCCTTTGGCCCATTTTTAAATTGAGTTGTTTATTTTCTTATTGTCAAGTTTCGAGAGTTCTTTGTATATTTTAAATAACAGTCCTTTATCAGATGTGTCTTTTGCAAATATTTTCATCCAGCTTGTGGCTTATCTTTTTATTCTCTTTACAGTATCCTTCACATAGCAGAAATTTTTAATTTTGGTGGAGATTGAGGTTATGAGTTCTTTCATTCATGTATCATGCCTGTGGGATTGTATCTAAAAAGTCATTTCCTAACTTTAGGCAATATAAATTTCCTTCTATGTTGTTTTCCAGTAATTTTACAGTTTTGCATCCTATATGTTGAGTTATTCTTTGTAAAAGTGTAAGATCTGTGTCTAGATTTGTTTTGTTTTTTTGCCTGTGAATGTCCAGTTGTTCCAGTATCATTTGTTAAAAAGGCATTTTTTCTTCACTGTATTTTCTTTGTGCCTCTGACAAAGATCACCTGACTATATTTATGTGGGTCAACTTCTGGGCTCTCTATGTGTTCCACTGATCTTTTTGTCAATTCTTCCACCAATACCACACTGTCTTGATTATTGTAGTTTTACATAAGTCTTGAAGTCGGGTGGTGTCATTCTTTCAGTTTTGTTCTTCAATAACGTAGAGGCTCTTTGTGGCCTTTTTCCTTTCCATACAGACTTTGGAATCAGTGTGTCAATACGCTCAAAATAACTTCCTGGAATTTTGATCGGAATTGCATTGAATCTATAGATCAAGTTAGGGAGAACTGACACTTGACAATATTGAGTTTTTCTATCCATGAACATGGACTAGCTCTCCATTATTTAGGTTATTTAATTCTTTCATCAGAGTTCTGTAGTTTTCTTCATATAGATTTTGTATATATTTTGTTAGGTTTCTATCTAAGTATTTTATTTTGGGAGGTGCTAATGAAAGATACTGTATTTTTAATTTCAAATTGCAGTTGTTCATTGCTGGTATATAGAAAAATGATTAAATTTTGTATGTTAATCTTATATTCTATATCCCTGCTATAATCACTTATTATTTGTAGCAGTGTGTGTATGTGTGTGTGTGTGTGTGTGTGTGTGTGTGGATTCTTTTGGATTTTCTACATAAACACTTTATCTGTAAACAAAGACAGTTTTATTTACTCCTTCCCAATATGTGTACCTTTCTTATCTGGCCTTATTGCATTAGCTAGAATCTTCTGTCCAGGAGCTGAAATTCACCCAAGTTTGGGGGTCCCAGTGAAAACCTTAGATTTAAAAAAAAAATCTTTCAGACTCGTGGACTCTAAGGCCTTAGCTGGTGATCAATGGCCCTGTCTTGGACCTGGATTCTGCAGTGTTCTGTGCTCTCTTGTGTTGTGATTTTCTGTCTCTAGTATCTGTCTCTCCGATATTGGGAGCAATGGTTTGCTTGCGATGTCACTTCTTTTATGGATCTAAGAAGAGTTGCTGATTTTTCCCATTTGTTGAGTTTTTCCATTGTTATTAAGCTAACCTGGAAACTGCGTTTTAATGTTTATTTTCCATCTTTTTCTGCCATACTTTGGATTAACCGAGTAACTTTGGTATTCCATTTTATTCCCGTCTCAGCTATACCTCTGTATTTTAATTTTTTCGTTATTTATGTAGGGCTTACCATGTACGTTTCAACTATTCCTTGTCTGAATTCAACTAATATTATACCATTTCATGTGTAACGTGAAAACGTGACAAAAACGAACTTTTGTTTCTCCCTACCATTCTTTTGTGTTAATATTCTCATACATTCTCATATGTTTTACTTGTATATTTGTTCAGTCTCTGCAGAAAACTATATTTTTTGCTTTAAACAGTAAATTATCTTTTAAAAAGTCACAATAAAAATGTTTTATATTTACTCACTGTGCTAGTCTGTTCTCACAGTGCTGTAAAGAAATACCTGAAACTGGGTAATTTACAAAAAGAAAGAGGATTATAAAACATTCTATTATAAAGACACATGCACACATGTTTATTTCGGCACTGTTTACAATAGCAAAGACTTGGAACCAACCCAAATGCCCATCAATGATAGACTGGATAAAGAAAATGTGGCACATATACACCATGGAATACTATGCAGCCATAAAATGGATGAGTTCCTGTCAGTTTCAGGGATATGGATGAAGCTGGAAACCATCATTCTCAGAAAACTGACACAAGAACAGAAAACCAAACACTGCATGTTCTCACTCATACGTGGGTGTTGAACAATGAGAACACATGGACACGGGGAGGGGAACATCACACACCGGGGCCTGTTGTAGGGGTGAAGGGGCTAGGGGAGGGATAACAGGGGGTGGGGGGTTGGGGAGGGATAGCATTAGGAGAAATACCTGATGTAGATGACGTGGGCATGGATGCAGCAAATCACCATGGCACGTGTATACCTATGTAACAAACTGGCAGGTTCTGCACATGTACCTCA
>NW_016107460.1:6754240-6768872 GCF_001604975.1 Cebus imitator | reverse complement strand
GGGTTTTTATGGTGTTAGGTCTTATGTTTAAGTCTTTAATCCATCTGGAGTTAATTTTAGTGTAAGGTGTCAGGAAGGGGTCCAGTTTCTGCTTTCTGCACGTGGCTAGCCAGCTTTCCATTTGCCATTTCTATGTTTTGTTTTTTTTGTGTGAATCTGAGTTTCCTTTGGTGTCATTTTCTTTCAGCCACGAAAGTTTGAATATTTCTTCATGCAGGTCTGCAGACCATGAATTTTTTCAGCTTGTGTTGTCTCTAAAAGTTTTTATTGCCCCTTTCTTTGGAAGAATATTTTTTCTGAGTACAGAATTTCTGATTTAATGTTTTCTTTTATTTAAATTCAGAACTTCAGAGATATCATTTCCTTGTCTTCTGTCTTGAATTGTTTTCAATGAGATGTCTATAATAAGTATTGTCTTTGTTGCCCTATATGAAAGGTGTCTTCTTGCCTTGAATATTTTAAAGATTTTCTCTTTATCTGTGTTTTTTTTTTTTTTAATTCTGATGGATCTATGTGTCTTCTCAGATCTTTGGGTTTTATTTTCATCAAATTGAAAAAATTTTCACTCATTATTCATTCAAATATTCATCTGATCCCTTCGCATCCTTTCTTTCTGGGCTTCCAATTACACATATGTGACACTGCTTGATTTTGCCCTGCAGATCACTAAGGCTTTGTCCTTTTTTTTTTTTTAAATCTTTTTTCTTTCTGTGTCTCAAATGGGTAATTTATACTTTTGTATCTTCAAGTTCACTAATCTTTTCTTTTTACTCATAATCTGCTGTTAAGTTGATCTAGGAAATTTTTCATTTCAGATACTTTATATTTTAACGTCTGGAACTGTCACTGGGTGATTTTAAATATCTTCTATTTTTCTCATTATTTTCATATTTGTCTTTACATCCTTGAGCATGTCTATAGATGCTGCTTTTTTTTTTTGAGACGGAGTTTCACTCTTCTTGCCCAGGCTGGAGTGCAATGGCATAATCTTGGCTCACCGCTACCACTGCCTCCCAGGTTCAAGAGATTCTCCTGCCTCAGCCTCCTGAGTAGCTGAGATTACAGGCATGCGCCACCACGCTTGGGTAATTTTTGTATTTTTTTTAGTAGAGATGAAGTTTCTCCATCACTGAGGTGGCTGGTCTCAAACTCCCGACGTCAGTGATCCACCCACTTTGGCCTCCCAAAGTGTTGGGATTACAGGCATGAGCCACCGTGCCTGGCCTTATAGTTACTGTTTTAAAGACCATGTCGGTTAATTCCATCATTTTTGTGATTTCTGGGTGTGCTTCTGTAAAATTAGTTTTCTTTGCATAACTGGTCACATTATCTTTCTTCTTCTCATGTCTCTAACTTTTTATTGAATGGTTGGCATTTTGATTATTACATTTTTAAGTGTCTGTATTTTTTTATCTTTCAGAGTACATTGAGTTTTGCTCTGGCCAAAGTTAGGTTACTTGTGCATCCTTTTGACATCTATGGTTTTGTTTTGTTTTCCTTTATGAGAGTGTCTTTCTCTGCTGCACATGTTGGAGTGCAGTGGCACCAGCATAACTCACTGCAGCTTCAACCTCCTGGGCTCAAGGGATTCTTCCACTTCGGCCTCCCAAGTAACTGTGGCTATAAGCGTATGTTATCACACTCAGCTGATTTTTGTATTTTGTGTAAAGACGGGGCCCTACTATATTGCCCAGGCTGGTCTCGAGCTCCTGAGCTCAAGTGACCAACTCCCCTCGGCCTCCCAAAGTGCTGGAATTACAAGCATGAGCCACTGTGCCCAGCCTCCGAGATCTATTTTTAATATCTTTTAAGACAAGTCTATGGTAGCCTTTAATCTGTAGTCCTATTAATAAGGCATAACTCTGTGGTGTCCCCCGACTGGCTCAAGTGTTAAACAAAGTGTCTCTATTCTGGCTGATCAGAACTCAGGATTCCAGGAATTGTTCATCCTGAAGCTCCTTGGTAGTTCTTTACAAAGTCTTATGGAGTTGTACATTACGCATTTGCGGTCTAGCATTCTGTAGGAGACTCCTGAGAATCTCTATGCAGATTTCTAAAGCTCTTTATTTCAACGTGATTCTCTTTGCGCCAGTGTCCGACCCCAGATCTTCCAGTCTCAGTTTTCCCAAACTCCAGGCTCTGCCTCTTCCCCTCAGTGAGACTGTTGTTGTCTACTTGGGTTCTCCTTCTCTATGCCGCACTGTGAAAAATGTGACCAGGCAGGGAGGATTTGCCTCACTTGTTTCCCTCTTCTTAGGAAGAGCAGTCTTACACTGCCAGTTGCCCAGCATTTCATTTTTAAAAAAAAATCCAGATTTCTAGTTGTTATGACGGGAGTACAAGTCTGATTTTATCTGGCATGATGGAAACACAGCTTTATATTCCTACTGACTCTTGAGTCAGTAAATACAGACCAGTCTGTCACTCAGTGTCTGGTTTCTCATTTATAATTCCCTAGAGGACATTTCCTGCCCTGCCATTATCTCTGAGTCACCATGTTCTAAAGTGAATTCCTTCTCTTTCATTTCTCATCAGCTCTTCTTTCCAGCTCCCCTGTGTCTGTCAAGCTCAACATCTTGGTCATCTTTAAACATTAACGTAATTGCCCAGCTCCTGTTTTTAATCAATTCCAGTTTCAAGGCATGCCAATTCTTCTTTGAAGATCTTTTAAATCTACTACCTTCTCTCCATTTCCATTGCAACCCCCTTACTAGGACAAGCCCCATCAATGCAATAATAAATTTCTAAATGGAAACTGTAGGGAGAGGCTGGATGAAAGCATATATACCAAAGGCACAAGAACACCCCTCAATAATCAATAGGGTGCTTCAAACATGCCCTGCCCACCTCACATCCTGTTCCCTGAGCACATAAAGAACAATATTCATCCCCTCCACCATGACCTCTTATCTCTGAATCTTTCCATATAACATTGCCGCTTCTAGGTTCATTCTTTTTTCCAACACCTCCTCCTCACTCCCGACCACAGTCTGTCTCCAAAGGTCTATTTATTCTTCAGTTCTGAAATTAATACAGTTGGTCCTTGAGCAACGTGAGAGTTAGGGGTGCCCCCTCCACACACACACGGTTGAAAATCTGCATAACTTATGACTCCCCAAGAATTTAACTGCTAGGAACCTACTCTTGACTGGAAGTCTTACTGATAACATAAACAGACGATTAACACGTATTTTGCATGTTATATGTATTACAAACAGTATTCATAATAATGAAAGCTAGAAAAAGGAAAATGTTGTTAGAAAAATCATAAGGAAGAAAAATATATTTACTATGCTTTAGGTGCAAGTTGATTATCTTAACAGTCTTTATCCTTGTTATCTTCACGTTGAGTAGGCTAAGGAGGAGGAAGAGAAGAGGTTGCTCATGCTATCTCAGAGGTGACAGAAATGGAAGAAAATTTGTGTATAAATGCACCTGCACAGTTCAAACCGAAGTTATTTAAGGATCAACTGTATACATTCTTTTAGAAATACTTCCCTTTTCACAGTTGGGATTGGGTGGACCCTGGGTTTCTTTCCCAGTGGACCATTTCTCTCACTGCACAGTTTTGAAATTGTATCCTCCATTAGATTTTAGGATGAGGTTCCTGTAGCCCATATGTTCACGGCGTTGCTACAATTACTGCCCTACCAACAGTGAGCCTGTTGTATTACTGCCCTACCACACAGAACCTGGCACAAGACGGATCATCACAAGATGATCAAGAAATATTTTTTGAATAAATAAATACCCAGATGAAGAAATAGAGTAATGTCTACATTGTATGTTCTTGGTTCCATCAGTTCATTCAGAACAGACTCAGAGACTTACGGGAAGTCAGAGTTAGAAAAAAACCTACAGGTAACTTAGGCTAATCATCCATTTAGAGTGGACACCCCCTTTGCCACTCCCAAAGCAATGGTCAGCCAGACTGTGTTGAATCCACTCAATAACTGGGAACTTATTTCTGGTCATGGCAGCCTGCTCCATCTCTGAGCTATTTTATTGTTAGAGATTGCAGCAGAATCTTCTTCCATATAACCTCTATCCACTGGTCTCAGTCTTCCCCGAACCAGTGTAGACAAGTGTTGTCCTTTATGCCCATGATGGCTCTTCAGTATCTGAAAACTTTCTGTATCATCCAAGTCTTCTTGACAACAATAGCAATTGACGTTGTATCAGCTGATATTTTCAAGTGTTTACCTGCTCACTTGAATTTTACAACAATCTGCTGAGATACTTTATATTTTCATTAATATTTTAGAGATGAGCAAACTTAAGCTCACGGGGGACCACAGGGAGATAGAGATGCCAGAGGAACTCCCGCTGTTCGAATCTCCCCAGCCCAGGCTCTACACATGAGTGTGGGAGTGGTCAGAGGATTCCAGCCTCAGCCACCGTCCACTGCAACCACAGAAGAGACACAGAGAGAACCAGCTAGCTGAAGCCAGTCAAGCTGGACATAAAACAATAAAATGACTTGTTTTTGTTTTAAGCAACAAAGTTGTGAGTGGCTTACCCCACAGCAACAGATAAACAGACCGCTAACCTCACTTGTGCTGTCTCTCCAGGCTGAAATTAAGGCAGACTCTGCGCTAGGTACGCACAGGGTAAATGCTCAGTAGATGGTACTGTCATTGCTGCTCCAGTGTCACTGATACTGCTGTGAAGCAGTGGGCACTGTATGACAGGCATAGCCAAATATTGTGGGAGGATAGGGCAGGGGTTGAGTGAACCCAAGTTACAGACAGGAGTGTTCTGGAAGAAAGAAAAGTGTCAGTTGAGTTGTATCTTAGAGAGCATGAAATACTTTTCCTGGGAGGAAAATTTATGCTGAGCCAACAGCTCAAGCGTGGGCCCTGAAGAGTAAGTTATACTGGGGGACAGTAGCTTTTGTCCCTGGGTTGAAGTGTAGGATGTGTGGGGAAGGGGTCCAAAAGGCGGGAAAGGTGGGGAGAAAGCCATGGCTTTTGAGAAAAGAAAGCAGCTTCTCATTGGCAGAAGATAGCCAGGCTCTGGACTCTTATTTTTCTGACTCTCCTCTGATGTCCCAGCCTGTGTGAGTTATCTTATTTGGGTGTCGAAAGCAAGGGTAATGGCCCTCCCACTTTATCTCAGGAGTGAACAGCGGATTTATTAGATGCTAACAGAAAGGCTACATCCATAAAAGGTATCATCCAGATTTGGCCGTTGCTCCACCATAGTTTTAGAAGTTGAGATTGAAAGGTCTTCCTGGGCACTCTCTTTCTTGTGTGCTCAGCTCAGCAACCCCAGCTGCAGGCAGGAATCCCCAGTTCAGGCAGGACACTGTGGAATGCTTGCTAGTGCTTCCAGAATGCAGCAGGAAAGGGCAGAGCAGAATGCAGACAGGCTGCCCCTCCTGGGTGTCCGGCAAAGGGCCTCACACTGGCTCCGTGGACTGGTGTGTATGCTATCTGTGATGTTTGATATTCTTGTACCCATCACCAGCCAGGGCCAAAGCATAATAAAAGATAAATAAAGAAATCCCCTTTTAGTGGTGGGTTTCACTCTGGTAAGCTCCTCAAACTACGGAGAGATTACAGAAGACACCCAGAGGATAGCTTTGGGATAAAACCGCTGTCTGACCATAACTGAAGTGGACCTAGAAAGCCTGGGTGAAACAGAAGTGGGAATCCCTCACCAATGGGAAAATAGAAATTCTCCTGAAATAATTGCCTTTATCATTGATTGAATAAAATACCCTCCCATCCCCACCAGTTGTCAGTTTCCAAGGGATTGCTTTTCTGGTTTTTTTCTTTTTTTTTTTTGGCAAAAAGTAATTTCAACGGTGTCTGTTTCCTGGGTGAGTGGATGAAATGAACCGCAGCCCTTCCTCAGGATTGTCACAAAGAAAGAAGATGAATGAGTTTAGAGCTCTGTTAAGGAATTGGACCAAGAGGGAGCCACGGGAAGTTTTGTGCAGAGAATATTGTAGGTCACATTTGAGATGGCAGTCTGAGAAAGAGAGGAGGAGGTGAGCTCCCCAATAAGGACGTGGTATAGATGGACCGGGTGCAGGTCAGTGAGGCTTGATCAGAACAGCACGTGTGTTTGTCCATTTGTGCTGTTAACAAGCAAATATCACAGGCTATGTATTTTACAAAATCCAGAAAATTTATTTCTCACGGTTCTGGAGGCTGGGAAGTCCAAGATCAAGGCACCAGCATCTGGTACCTGGTTAAGCCTCCTTGCCGTGTCCTCACATGGTCAGTGGGAGGGAAAGTGGGGATGAGCATTGTGCCCTCACATAGCAGAAGAGCAAAAAGACTGAATTTCCCACCCGCCCTGCAAGCCGTTTTTAGAGAAGTGTAAATCCGTTCATGAGGGAAGACCCTCCCAAACCCTCCCAAAAGGCCGTATCTCCTAACAGCATTGCACTGGGGATTCAGTTTCAACAAGACTTTTTGCAGAGGACAAAGGCATTCAAACCACAGCAATGTGGGAGAGATGGAGACAGTGGAGGGTTCAGAGCCATTTCTGATGAGAGATCCCTGACCCATGTGGAGTGCTGGCCTCCCCAGGGCTGCTGTCTTCAGGCCTGGGTGGTCCCCGTTGCCTTCTTCAGGACTGGGAAGCTCCCACGCTCTGCTCCGGCTCCTCTGTCTTCACTCACCAGCACATGCGTCTTCTTCCTATCTACTGCCCCACTGCCAGCTTGAGGCAGAGATGACTGTGACTGCCGTATGGAGTCCAGTGGGTGGTGGGCAAGAGGCGAGACATCCTGGAGGAGAGTGTGGGGTAATGGGACTGTCTTGGCCTGGCCAGGATCCAGGTGTCTGTTTCCTCCCCAGATCACACCGTAAGACCTTCTGCCCCTGCCCAGCCCCACTGTCTTTGGGACCTGCACACACACTGCCAGGCCCTGCCTTGAGTTCCGAGCAGCCGTGTGTGGACATTTTCCAGCACAGACACCTGGCTTCCTGGTGAGGACCCCAGTTGGCGGTGGAAACAGCCATGTGTTTTGCTCCTACTGCACGTCCTCCCCCTCAGCCACGGGTCTTCCTCAAGCAGCCTGTTGGTCTGGCTGCCTGTTCTCAAGGTTCCTCTCCGGACTGCTGGCTGTGGTCTAGCATCACACTCAACCCACTGTCTGCATCTCTTTCTTCAAATTCAGCCCTGTACACAGTACTTCCTTGCTCAAAAGCACAAAGGGTCCCTCTACTCCTGAAGATGTGATTCTGCCCAAGTGGGGCACATCTGGGCCAACTGGGACACCCTCTAACATGAGAACGGTCTAATCTGAAGTAAGCCTTTTGTCCAGTTGACCCAGTGTGCTCCCCACTGGTCTACAGAATGAAGTTGAAGTGTCCGAGCTCAGCATCGAGGCCTTCCATTCACAGCCTTGACCCATCCCAGTAGCCTCTTAGAAACTGCACCCTGGACAGACTTCTGTGGCAGACTGGTCTTCCAGTTTCCTAATGTCACGACCATCCACAACGTCCCTGGATACCTTCCCATCCTAGTGTGAATATGAGGCCCTGCAGGACTTACGTGTTGATGCTTTATTGCAGGGCATGTAATTCTGGGAGTGAAACCATTTGGAGGAAAGGGAGAAAGGGTGGAGGAAAACAAATGCAAGGTGGTGGCAACTCGTGCTGGCCACAGCCTCCCAGTAACCTTGGCTTGGTCAGGCTGGAATTCTCCAGGTAAACCACCTAGCAATGCCCTCTCTGGAGCAATCCATTAGGGAGAGGAAATGAGAATAATTTATCCACAGCTCCTTCCTTCTTCCCTTCTCTCAAAGTTTGCCCCTCAATTTAAATGACCTGGCATAGTGTGGCAGCCTCTGGGGAAGCTGAGCCCTGTGCTTCCAGAGGGACCTTCCAGAAACGACGTGCAGGGTGAGCCACAGGCCTGGGCCATGCGCTGTCTGCTCACAGCCGGTGACTGTATCACACCCTAACCTTGCAGCCAGCCACGTGTGTAAGGGCCAAGCAGGTCTTGGGGCATCTCACACAGCCAAGGTGACAAGGAGGGTGGAAGATGGGAGGTGGGGGCATCGGATAAAGCCTTGTCTGGATGCAGCAGGTAGACACAGTGGCTTGGGCAGCGCAGTAAACGGCTTGCTCAGGGGCCCGACCTCCACCATGGGGGCTGCGGTGAAGCTCACGGAAGATTTCTCCACCAGAGCCCAGCCTCTTCTCTGGTCTTCAGGGACAAGTCTGGTGCCTGGGGACCTTCCTGGAGGGGCATTGACTGCTCTGGTTGAACGTCTGCACACGTGTCCTACGGAGGGAAGGTGCAGCATCCTCCCCTCCCATGGGGCCCCTGGTCCCTAGGCCTGTAGGTTCCATCCCCTCTGGGGGCTCCCAGGCTCTCTCCTCTGTAACTTATTTATTTATTTATTATTTTTAAAAATTTATTAATAATATTATTATTATTTTAAAGCCTACAGCACCCAGTATTCCTGGGCAGTCTCCCATCCAAGCACTAACCAGGCCCGACCCTGCTTAGCTTCTAAGCTCAGACGAGATTGGGCGCGTTCAGGGTGGTATGGCCATAGATTCTCCTCTGTAACTTTTATGTACATGAATCACATGCTGTCTTGTATTGTTTATACATGTGACTCTGTTTCCCTCCTTCTCCCGATGATACTCTTCCCAGAACTTGCAAGCTCTCAAAGAATGCTGGTGGAAGAAGACACTTCTTCTAGAGGACTAGGCCAGAAGACACCCAGCCACCACGGCACCTGTCATTTTAGGGTGGGTCTTTGGCTGGGAGTTTAGCAGTGAGGGGAAGCGTGTGGGCACTGAGGCTGGACGGTTTGGGCCGAAGCCAGGCTGTGTGACCCAGGGCAGTTCCTCAGTCTCTCTCTGACTCAGGTTCTTGTGTGTAGAGCTGGAAGATACTAAGGCCGGCTTCACAGCGTGGTGAAGAAATGAGGCAATGCAAGCCATCTGCCTGGTGCTGGGTCTGCGCTCTGCAGCCTCGTGATGCCACCATGGAGGAGGAGGAAACTCATGTCTCCCTACAAAGCTGCAGGCTCTCTGGCTTCAAGGCGTTCACTCTTCCCCTCCTCACCTCCAGCAGCTCCCCCAACAGGTACACTGTGTTTTCCTAGCAAAGCCCAGAGGGGAAGCAGAAAGCCTCCACTCAAGGAGGGGTTGGGGCTTCCGTTTTTAAGCTCTAAAAGGCAGGCCCCATTCAAACCAGCGAAGGTGAGATTCCAGTAGGTGGGGGACAAGGAGAAGGGAGGAGAGAACGTAGAGAAAAGGTGGCATGTGGAAAGAGGGTGAGGAGAAGAGGGGACATACCAGCCCCGGGTTTTGGATGCAAATGCTCCATGGAGGACATCAGCCCTTACCTTCCTCCTGCTCCTCCCAGTGGCCCTGAACGGGTAGAAAACCAGGTCCCTCCTACGACACGTGGGGATTATAATTCACGGCGAGATTTGGGTCAGCACCCAGAGACAAACTGTATCAAGCCGGAAGGCCATCATCTTTTACCTTCTTTTTAGCAGAACCAGTGAAGATTCTCATTTGTACAGTGGAGGTTCTGCCACCTGGGACTGGACAGGCAGGAAGAGGAGGGGAAGCAGTGATCCACACGGCATGTGGTCTGGGCCCCACCTGGGGAAGGGCGGGGGTTGAGTTGGGCTGGTGTCTCCCACATTTCCCTGGGTGTCTCACCCTTGCTCCTCAGTCTCTGGTCCCTATCCACCACACACTGATCACAGAAGACGAGTCTAATGCCCATGAACACTCGAGAAAAAGCCTCAGGTGTCACCCCCACCCCACCAAGACCTGAGGGTCTCCATCCTCCACGTGTCCCTCCAGCCTGCCTTGAGCTGGAGCTTAAATTTAGAAGACAGCATACAGAACCCAGCCCTGCTTCCTGCCTCTTCCAGTACCAGATCCTCGGAAGACAGTTTCCTGTGTCTTGATTCCAGAATGAGATGTTCATTTGCTTTTGAAAATAACATTCAGAACCATTCAAACGAGCCTCCTCGGTTCTGATAAATCACAGAGGATGGAACGGGAGCTCAGGGTTGTATTTCATTTAGAGGAGCCTTGCTCTCCTGGAGAGCACCTGGCATTTCCCAGTTGAAATACAGCTTCCTCCTTAATTTCATTCCACAAGACCCCTGCCCACTGTCAGTTTGATTTAGGTGGTAATTCAGTCCCAAAGTGAGCAACATCTTTCAATGGTTCTCATTATTTTCCTGCATAATGTTATCATACATGAGATCTTGGGCTGAGAGACACTCATTCCTCAGCCATGACTCAGCCACTGGGCACGATATCCAAGCCAGCAAGGGTCTGGTTCAGGAAATCAGGTGTTTGCCTCATCTTTGGGGAGATTCTGGTATAGCTTCCTTTCTCAAAGGAAGAACAAAGCTCAGTCAGATGCCCAAAATATGGCTTCATTATTGTTTTTCGTCCCTGATCCAAAGCAATCCAGCATAATGTGGGGTCCCCTGCTGACTTGGAGAGGATATGAGGTAACCTGGGTCTCAGGCGGAACCGTCTCAATGCACAGGTTTAACGAAATCAACGCCACGTGTTCTCAAGCCTGAGGATGCTCTCCCCACTCAGCTGCCTTTGGTGATGACACGAGGCCCACGGGTATTAATGGGATCCGTCAATGGGAGGTGGTTTGTGGTCCCAGGAAGGTCTAGTCTGTGTCCACGGCTCATTCAGTGTCATTATCAAAAGCTCATTAATTTGTAGCTTTGCAGAAGCGATGGTTTGCACAGAGTTGCTCTCAACAACCACACTCTGGGTGATTGTCTATAAAACTAGCAGCAGGGGGTCCACACATTCCAAAGAGTTCCAAAGAGAACAAGTGAACTGAGCCTGCTGTCTTCAGCAGTAAGGACACCCTGGGGACCTACAGGCTTCTGGACCTGACTGTGGGCGGAGATGCCAGCACGGAGCAGGACAACCAGACTCTGTCCC
This sequence comes from Cebus imitator, assembly GCF_001604975.1. Lineage (NCBI taxonomy): Eukaryota > Metazoa > Chordata > Mammalia > Primates > Cebidae > Cebus > Cebus imitator. The sequence continues at coordinate 6,757,953 of NW_016107460.1, read as the reverse complement.
CCGCTGCTGAGGCTGACTCCTCTCCATCCCACCCTGCCTCCTGCATTAGTGCCTACAGCCTCACTGCTAGGAATGCTGCCAGTCTAGAGAAGCACAGCCTTGGGGTGGGGGGGAGGGGGCAGAGATTCTGCTGCATCACTTCTGCCAAGTTCAAGGCTGAAGAGTTAGAAAACATGGGGAGAACTTTGAGGAAGAGGGCACATAGAGAACGGAGTCTGGAGAGATAACAGGCTTCCTTTGCGAACCCAGACCCTTTTGCTAAAGGTGAGCAGGTGAAGGAACGCTCTTAGGAGCCCACTGGGTCACAGGCAAGGGGCCCAGTGTCTCCCCAGTGGTGTGGCCTCCTTCCCTCTGGCAGTGCGGCAGATCCTAACTGGGGGGCAGTCTTCATGCTGCCAGATGAAGTGCACCAGAGCCAGATTGGAAGCTCAGAAATTCAGAGAAGAAGTGAAACAGAAATAAGAAATCACAGATGCAAATAAAGAAGGAAAAAAAAGAGGCAAAGCTCTGCATTTGCAGCTGTTCTCTGTGCAAGGAGTTATGTATTCTGCTTCCCTTGCTCTCCTTTTTTCTAAGTTTTATGACGGCATACGACCACGGCAGCCGCTTCACCTTTATCTGGCAACCTGAAACCAAAACACAAACACTGTTCTGGGGACAGTCACTGTAGGAAGAAGCTGCTTCTCCTTTTGAAGCCCAGCTGCCTTGGTTTTAAAAGATGAGGCCACCAGCATTCCCAGTTTCCTGGACGAGCCCCCCAGCTTCCGTCCGGGGAGGGGAAGGAATGTGAACCTCCTTTCTGGGCACTCTGCACCCCTCGCTGCCTGAAGTCCTTCACATTTTCTCAGGGTAGATGCAGAACAAAGAAAAGTGGGGCAGGTTTCATTACAAGCGATGGCATCTCTGATTCCCCAGTGTCGTGGGTTGAATTGTGTCAACCTCCCCCCTCCCTGCCACCACCGAACCAAATGCACATGCTGCAGTCCTCACCCCCAGCAGCTCCGAATGTGACCTTATTTAGAAATAGGGACATTGCAGGTGCCATTCATTAAGATGGAGAGAACTTTGGAGGAGAGGGCACATAGAGAACAGTCTGGACAGAAAAGATGAGGTCCCACTGGAGAAAGCTGGGCCCCAATCCCTATGACTGGTGTCCTTATTAAAAGGGGAAATGTGGACACAGACACACACACTGGGAAAGGGCCGTGTGAAGGCTGGAGTGAGGGTGCCACATGCCAAGTACCGACCGGAAGCAGGAGCAGGCCTGGAGCAGACCTTCCCCCAGTGCCTGCAGCAGGTGCCCGGCTCTGTCCCTCTGGGTCTCAGCCTGCTGGCTTACGGAACTGTGAACTGTGATGCAATAAATTCCCATGGTTTTAAGCCATCCAGCCTGTGCTGTTTTGTTACAGAAGCCATAGAAAACCAATACACCCAGGCTTAAAACCAAACCAAGCAAAACAAAGCACAAAGTCTGGGAAAGGAGAGCTCACACTGCCTCCTGAGATAACCCTCCGAGCCTTAAGGAAGCTGCTGGCCTGGGGAAGACCCGATGAGCAGTGCTGATTCACCATGGCCCTCTGCAGGAAGCAGTCGACTTCAGCCTCTCCGAGAACACTGCTCTCAACGTCAGCACCGTTGACATTTGCGGCCGGATTGTTTTTGTGGTGGGACTGTCCTGTGAAGAACAGGGTGTGTGATGACACCCCTGGCTTCTAAATTCTAGATGTCAGTGCCCTTCTTACTGCTTAGTTATGACAACCCAAATGTCCCCAGGCGGCACTCAATCTCTCTGGGCAGGAAGTCCTCCCCTGAGAACCGCTGTTCTGAAGGAACCTGTCCTCACACCTTAGAACTTCATTTCTCAGCTCTGAAGTGAACGCCCATGAATAAAGCACAGTAGATGCTTTATTTGAACAAGTTTGAACAAGCACTTATTACCCGTCAGGACAAACACAGACAGCATCTGCAGACTAACAGGATCCAGAGTCCAGGGGTCTCTTCCAGCTTGGCGCCAGCCTGGGTCGTTGTTTCCAGTTGGTTTTTGGAGAAGACCCAACTTTGACTCTTAGCCTAGTGAATGGTCTTCACTTGAGGGATGTGGGGAGCCCCTAGCTCCCCAGAATCATATTTCCTTCCTTCCATGCCAACCCCCTACAGTTGGTAGGGACAGTTGCTGGGGAGAACCTGTAGTTGGCTCAGCCCCTCCCGATGGCCAGCCCGCCTTCACCATGCTGGAGGGAAGTCCCCACAGCCTCGTTCGGTGCATGGGGTCTCTGCTCTGTGTGTGTGTTCTGACCCCACCGCACACAGCTCTGACAAACTTAGTCACACTGGGACCCCGTATTTATTGTATTGGCTTCAGTTCAAAGGCAAGCCCTCTAGCACTAGCAAATGGATACTAGAATTCCAATTTCCCCCTCTCACTGGTGAGCAAATTGAGTTTATTTTAATGGTATCCAGGCTGTTGATTTGTCTAAATCAGTTAAATGACCAAAGTGGTATTGTTTTTTTTTCTGCTTGTTAGAGACAGTTATGTATCCCATTCGTCAGTGCGGCTGAGGACATTACGCCCCTCACCGACTCAGGAGGCGGTGTGCCCTGGGGAGCCAGCCGTCACCTTGGCCCTCTGCCAGCCCCAGGCCTTGAGGACAAGCAGAAGCTCCCAGGATGGGGATCAGGAGGATGACAAAGTCACCGCAGGATGCCGAGAAGGTTGGAACGAGGTGCTCTTGTCACCAGTGCCCTGCGCCTGGTGCTGGATGAGGCACCCGGTCACCGTCCATCGATTCTGTGGCAGGTGAGGGATGGGGGCTGGGCAGGAGCGCCACCTGCTCTCCAGAGCTAATTAGGGGGAAGCGCTGCTTTTTCCAGGCTTGTAAGGAAGGCGCTTCACTCTGCGTTCAGGCCTCAGCCCTCCTGTGTCTCGGAGGCGGCCGTGGCTGCGCATCTCCGGCTCTGCTGGCCTTCGGGGTGCGTGGCCTCCTACCTGCAGATCAGCTCTTGGTATTGACCAAAACTGTGACTGTGGCTCTGACTCACCTCTCCCTCTCATCTTTCTGTGACTAGTCCTTGCCCTTGACAATGGCCTTAAGAAAGAAGAGGGGCCAGACCAGATGTGCTGGCTCATGCCTGAAACCCAGTGTTTTGGGAGGCTGAGGCAGGAGGATTGCTTCAGGTCAGGAGTTCAAGACTAGCCTGGGCAACAGAATGAGACCTTGTTCCTATAAAAAAGTTTAAAAATTAGATGGGCGTGGTGCCTACACCTGTATTCCCAGCTATTCAGGAGGCTGAGGAAGGAGGATTGCTTGAGCCCAGGAGTTTGAGGCTGTGGTGAGCTGTGATTGTGCCACTGCACTCCAGCCTGGGTGATACAGCAGGACCTTGTCTCAGAGAAGAAAAGAAAAGAAAAGAAAGAAAGAGGAGACAGAGAGAGAGAGAAAGGAAGGAAGAAAGAAAGAAATAGAAAGAAAGAAAGAAACAAAGAAACAAAGAAAGAGAAAGATGAAAGAAAGAGAGAGAAGGAAGGAAGGAAAGAAAAAGAACAAAGAAAGAAAGCAAAGAAAGAGAAAAAAGAGGCCGGGCGCGGTGGCTCACACCTGTAATCCCTGAACTTTGGGAGGCCGAGGCGGGTGGATCACGAGGTCAAGAGATCGAGACCATCCTGGTCAACATGGTGAAACCCCGTCTCTACTAAAAATACAAAAAATTAGCTG
>NW_016107460.1:6728532-6754090 GCF_001604975.1 Cebus imitator | reverse complement strand
AAAAAAAAAAAAAAAGAGAAAGAAAGAGAGAGAGAGGAGATAGCCACGTGCTGAGGATGTCTGGAGGTGTGTGAGGCTGTGGTTGGAGCCGAGGTGGGTTAGGTGAGGTCTGAGTCCACTGGGACCTCCTTCCTGGCCTAGGGACCCCTAACCAGCCATGACCCTGTGTTGCTTGGTCTGCCCCATTTGGCATATGGGGCAGAGTCATACATGGATGATGCATCTGACCTTGGTGACATGTTCAGGTAATTTCAAATATGTGACAAGACATTGACAGGTCAAAAGGTGCTTAGCAGGTGTAGAGCAGACCTGGAGCTGAGAGCAGGGTTCACTAGAATCCCGCAGCCTTGCTCTCATAACCCGAGGCTTAGCTCCAGCTGGCTCAGGCACAGCTGATGCGAAGGCTCCACCTTTATGTCCACATCAGGGCAAAAGACGTCCTGCCTCCAGGAGGGGCAAAGCCAAGTGCAGCATCCCACCCAGTCTAAGGGGCGAGTTTCTCAACCTCAGCCTCTGGGGCTGGATGGCTGTGTTTGGGGCTGTTGTCCGTTGTGTGGGGTGCTTAGCAGCATGATAGCCTCTTCACACTGATGCCAGTAGCATCCCTGTCCCCATGTGACAACCAGAAATGTCTCCAGACATTGCCGGATGCTGGGGGGGTGGTGAGGATCACCCCACATTGAGAACTGCTGGCCTAGGGGCAGGGGCCTTGCTCCCACTTCCTCTGCCTGATCCCAGCATGTCTGAAGTGGACAGAGCTCTCTTTTGCACTCTGCATATATTGTGAGTGTGTGAAGAGTCTCCTGGTCCTGGAGGCCCTTTGGAATGTCCTACCTTGGCACCAGCACACAATCACAGACCTTGGGCCCACCTTTGCCCCAGGGCATGGCTTCCTCTGCAGGAAATATTTGCAAGACATTTGCTGGAGCCCCCCAACCCTGAGCTTCGGGGCCTGTGTGCTCTCGGGTCCAATGTGGTAAACACTGCCTGGTTAACTCAGACTCCATTAAAACCAACCCCAGGGCCCAGACACCGAGACCCCAAGGTGCTTTTGGAGTTGTTTAACTGGGCAAAGCACTGGTGTGGAAGTCATGAGGATTCAGGGAGGAAATCTTGGACCCTGAACCACAGGCATGGAAACAACGCCCATGTTCTTAGAGGGGGTCTCAGGTAATATCTTTGTTAAAAACTAAACAAAGAAATAACGTAAAAATAAGTCCTTATGAGGTCATGGCCTGCACTCATGGTCATTCCTTTTTCTCTTCTTTGTTTTTCATATTATGTTTTTTTTAATAGCAACATCAGAGTACTAAATATACACAGGAAAGTTAATATGGGTGTTTCATTTACAATGTTTTCCAAATACATAGCTTTGAAATACAGAAACAACTTAAAAAAATCTGGAATAAAATTTCACCTGTACGGAAATCACACCCAGCCACCTGCCCCCCGCCCCCCACACACATATATTGTGTCATTTTTTTGTTTATTAACATGATTATGATATGCATTTAAAGAAAAGAACCACAACATTAAACTACAGGAGGTTAACTCTTTCAAGAAGATGATATATAAATATGTCTATACAGACAGCTGTGGTATAGATATACGGAGAACATGAAAACAGAGAGGCTTTTGTTTTCCTTTTGAAAAATAACAAGTGCTCCTTGTAAAAGTATAAATAAACAGTTAACAGTTTATTGTATCAGAAAATAATTTAGGAAAATGAAAATAAACCCAGTTTTGATATACATGAGTAAGGGGCTGGGGGGAACAAAGTTCTAAAACCTGTGAAGAAACAGGCCATGTGGCTGTTGCTGTTGAATTTCTTGTCTCGTGGTTCAGCTTCGGGTTCATGAATTTCTAGTTCCATAGGTGAGCTGAGAAGGAGGAGGAGGAGGGGACAATGGGCTCCATCTTTAAATAAATGCAATGAGACCCAGTGAATTCAAGAGTTATTTGAACACACTAGGATCATCAACTTGGACTTGGGTCCTTCTGTTTCTCAGGTCTGTCACTCTTAGATAGATGCCCCATGGGAAAAACCCAGTCAATAATTTGGATGTTTCTCTGAGTATCCTGTGTATTCCACACCAATGCCCAGATGTTGCCCAATGGCCAGTGCTTGATGTTGAGAGAAGTCAAACATCCAAATGGTTGACTGCCTTTTTCCACTGAACACGGATACTCTAACAGTCAACGGGAAGTTTAGTGCATGACAAGTTCAGCCGGCAAAGATGCAGCTGAAAGCGAATCAGACTTCACAAAACACACACTGGAGCCAGACTTGTCCCTGGTGCTAACCATGGTGACATCTCTGTGACTTGTCCCCTTTGGTGAAGTTTCCACAGAATTAAACAGTTGGAAGGTTTCAGACATTTCCCTTCTGTTTGGTTATTGGCATTTTGTAAATGGTTTGCAGTAAATGTGGCTCTTTTTGAAAAAATAATGTAAAAGACTCTAAAAGTTTTATCAATGCATGATCTCACGCTTCCTTCAATGCCCAGTGCAATACTTTCTGGGTCTAACTCACATTCCCGGGACTCCTGCTCTGCAAATACGTGGAGCAACCTGACCCTGTCTTTTAGTCTCACTGGTCTCTCATCAATCCAGGTACCAATGGTAAGTTAGTAAAGGTCATCGATAGGGCCATTAAAGTTCACGTGAGGCTTTGCTGTCATTCTTTCCGTTTAAATCATTTTAGCTCGAGGGTGGCCCTGCTTTGAGCTCCAGCACCTGCCATCCTGTTTCTCCAGGAAAGAAAGAGAGGGAATGATCCAAATTGGGCTGCCAGAAGAGGAAATTTTTAAAAAATAAAAGAAAGAAAAACTCTGAGAAGACCATTGTTTGGTGCTGCAAACTAGGCACATGTTTCTGCCAGCTCCCAATATTTCATATCAACACACTGTTTGAAGGAGCGGAAACTGATGTGGACTTTGTTCTTCCATCTTCAAACCAAGCAACATGACATGTGACAGATCCTGAGATGTTCGCAGAGCCCCTGTGTGTCACTTCAGGATGGAAATTCACCTTTAAGGACCACAGTTGTCATCAGTTGACTGATAACTAACTTTGCCAGGGCCTTACACCCTCTGGCTTCAGAGGGAGCAACGCAAACACAAGCGAAAGACAAGAAACAGAATAAAAAACGTCTGCAGACAGATTGTGGCAGTTAAATTCAAGGAGGATGTGGCCAGACACCCCGTCTGGCACGGCCGTCGGCTTTTCGAAACCAGTTGCCCCGCTTGTCTTCCAGTCCCTTAACTGGGAGAATTGTGCTTGTATGTGGAAGTGACACCATATCTAAGAGCACCTTAGAGAATCCTGCTCCCCACAGTTTCTAGGGTCAAGTTCATGTTGACATGCTGCACACTCAAGAAAGAGACTCCCATATTGCTTCATAGACCATAAGTGGTCTAGGCAGTCACAGAATTTGGTATTAGAAATCCACATGTATGCAAGAGAAATAATAGAGAATGGCATTTCCACCCCAGACTAGACTGTGGAGGCAGAAGGAGAGGGATCCCCTGGGAGCAGCGGCTGCTGCCCTCTAGAAGACCTTGTCAAGAGCCATGCCATCGGCTTGCTCCTATACACACACTTGGTTCTCAGCAGCCCGAGACTGCAACAAAGCCCTTTCTCCCTCATGCCCCAGGTGAGCCCTCCAAAGGCTGGAAATTAGGGTTGGGGTGTCACAGTGGGTTTCAAATTTTCCCTTTTGGCTTGGGACAGCTGAAGAGTGAACAGGAATGGGATCATTCTATTAGGAAATGAAACACTGGCCCACGGATTGGTTCACTGGTGTTTCTCCCTGCAGTTCCCTACACGGTGACTTCAAACGATTACGCTGGGGGTCCTCAAAGTGCCCCCCATGCCGTATTAGTAGTGGCTGTGAGTCTTCACGGTACACAATTATACCAAAAAGAAAAAAAAATAGAGCTTAGGACTGCGTAGTGTTCTTGCTCCTCCCATGGCTGAAGCTATCCCTAATTTTCCGGGTACAAGAGCTTGCCAAATTCATTAAGACTAGAGTGAACTGCCAGTTTGCCAACCCAGAAGCTATCAACATCAACACTAAGACATTTTGTTGCAGAAATGATGAACTTTGACCAAAGCTAACCAGTGTGAGCTGCCTGTACCCATACAAGACTGAAGTCTCTAGGGAGTGGTTATTTCGTGCTGCAAATATCCGGGTGTGGAATTACAACATGAAAACCTGGGTCTCCAGGGGATTCTGTTTTAAGAGAGAGCCACCAGAGACAAAACTAATTAACTTGTATAAAGGAGAATTTCCTACAGTCTGCTGCTCCCTGCATCCTTTCCTGCCGCATGTAACTGAACAGATGTTTTACTATGGAATCCAAGATATTGACAAGAATTAATCCAGTCCCACGCACATGTCTTAAGAACTCTCTTGGCTTAGCACATTAACCCATTTAATCGACTGTTATCTACGGCATACGTACGTTCTAGCTCCAGCTTCCATGAGAAGACATGTAGATCATTTATATGGCCATTAATATAGACGGTCACTATTCCCTTCCCCCACTACTCTCTAGTGTTTAAACTCTAGAAACGTGTGTGTCCCAGATGGGGAAGCTTGGCCCAATTTATATTGTGGCCCTTACATATGACTTAGATTTATGGCTCATTCAAAACTGCTCTCTGGATTCTATGTACAGTAACTCTTAGAATGTTCAGCAGGGAATCCATAAAGAAGAAAAGGCAATGGAGCTACAGGGAGGACTCATTTCATGCTTTTAGCTCCAAGAGAGGCCCATCACCACCGAGTTGACCATTCTCTTCACTCATCTTTACAACAGGGCATGGGCTATGGGTTTACAGGTGTGGGGTGGGGACTCATGGCTGGTGTGTTTGGGAATCTATGGAGAGAACCTCCCTCCTCACACTCTACTGCCTTAGGGACCCCAAGACTAACATTACCTGTCTTGCTCCTGGATATTCTGGGGGCCATAGTCAGCTGTGGCCTATGTATTTAACCCCATGCAACCAAAGTGAAGTAAGACGGAAGACGGGATGTTTGAGGGCTTCTGCACGAGGCTGGGTGTTCTGGGGGGAGCTGCTTCGTGTTTCAGGCGGGGAGGGGGGTAGGGCCGCTCCTCTGACAAAGCACAAGTGTTCCCATGTTCCCGTGGGCTTCAGCATAAAGGGAGGGAGTGCAAAGAGTTAAGTTTCCTAGCTAGGGATGGCTCGGTCACATGACAACCAACACGAACTCTGGAGGCTGGCTATCGTGCTCACTAGCTGACACCTTTCTAGAATGATTTGAGTCAGAAGAAGCTCATTCTTTCTGTTTGACTGATGGCTGGGGTGATTTAAAAGATAGAGGTTCTCTGCCTAGACCTGTTTTAGTCACACCTTACATCCATATACAAGCTCTAAACCCAGGAACACAGAAACGCAGCTCCATGCTTCATGCTCTTTGGAAGGAGGGGTTGGTAACATGTTTCAAAACCGCAAACAATCATTTAAGACCTTTCTGGAACCCTCAGTAAGGCTGAGTATAACTAACACAGAGAGCTCGGCTCAGAGTGAGCAAAGAAGAGGGAGTTTATCTTCCTAGCAGGCGGCACGTCGATGTAAAATAAGTGGGGAAGAATAATCAAAGATCTTCAGATGATGAGTTTGGCTCATTTATGTGGGCTGTGCTATTTACACTGGAAAACAAACAAACAATCAAAAAACAGTATGGCAGAGCAAATTGACAAACTGCACCAAAGTAACCACTCAAAAATTACATGAATCACGGCGTGTGTAGGATTCGCTGCTTACTTAAAAGCAGATGCTGTTGAAGAAGGATGCTGCTAAGTGCGCTCAGCACTGGGGGAGCTTCTGGAGAGGCAGCTGCCTTCTGGCACCAGAGGAATGGCACCCCCATGGTGCCATGCCCTGAGGGCCAAGTCTCTGTCCTCGAACCCCCTTATCCTCCTTGAGACTTGGCTGACTTAAGACCTGGTTGGCCTGGTGACCCGACAGATGGGACCAATATGGGGAGGGGCTGGGGCAGAGCCAGCCAGTGTCCAGGGATGGGGCAAGCACATCACCAGGGCAGCAGCCCTCATCCTGCCCCTGCCCCTCTGCTTCCACTCTTGCTGGAATGGCTGAGGAATTTGGTGGAGAACCAGGCATTGTAACAACTGCCATGTCTTATCCTCAGCGCTGCGCTGCACTGCATGTTTATCCAAGAGCTAAGGCTGAGGCCTTCTTGCTCCATCCCACACCAGACCATCCTCAGGCAGCAAGTGGCAATTTCCCACAAGGTGACGGGTGGCAGGAGGAGGAGAGGCAGACAACCCTTCCTCTCTTTCTTCCCCCTCAGTCCCCCCACTCTCTCCCTTCCCCTCCCTCCTTCTCTGCCCCGACCCCATCACTCTGCTTTTTCTCCCTACTGCTTTTTCTCTCTGGGAATTATTTTTGTTTGCCTTCACATTAACCATCTGCTTCCTCCCGCTGTAGAACGTGAAACCCACAAGGGCATAACTGTGCCCACCTTGCCTCCGACTGCATTGCCAGTGTGGTAGAAGTTGAACAAATAATTTTGTTGAATTAGAGGATGACTGACTGATCTGTGCATTACGGTGATCCAGAACGGGCTGTTTCTCTCCCATGGCGTATGTAAGTCGTGTTTTAAAGAACTCACATACTGAAACAAGAATGGCGCGTCTTGGCATCTTTTCCCACTGTGACTTAAGAAATGGCTCTGTGACGGGCAGGTGGAGGGGAGGAGACAGCCAGGTGAAGCATCCAATTTCACGTATGCCCTGACGAAAGAGACTACCTTGACGAAAGAGGGTGACGGTGTCAACAGATGGACAAAAGAATGTGTGTTCCGGTGCCATCTTGAAATAAGTATGTGAAGGCCCAGCCTGACCATGAAAAGGCTGAGTGAGAGTCCCGGCCTCACCCCTGGTTCCTGGTCTTGTCTTTCAAGATATGGGGTCAGCCCAGCTTCCTGAGCTACAGACAGTCCTGGACCACCTGGGCAGAAGAGCGAAAGGGTAAGATACCTCTCCATGGGCAACAGGGCCAAAATGGAGACCATCCAAGGTGGCAGGGTTGATCCTTTCGTGCGTTCACCTTTTAATACGGCCTACACGTTAGGCACCACACACACAATTCTGAAGACAAAACCCTTAAGCATGGCTTCTCCTGATGCTAAACTATGGCTGTGGAAGTGTCATGTATTTTTGAAAGAAAGGACTGATTGAAGATGCTAAGATCACATCAGTAATAAGGGGTTTCCTGGTGTCCCAATTCAAAGAATGGGTGGGGCTGCTGATGAGTCCAGGTTTCTAGTTTCATGAAGCTCCAGGAAGGACTGGAGTGAATATGTGGGAGCTGAATATGATATGGGAAGTCCACGCAAGTCCAAGACTGGGAAGGACTAGAAATAGTACAGAGAACAGAAGGTCCCCTAAGTGGCCTCTGCCTTCGGTATGCAGGGAGGGCAGTAACTAGGAACACTGACAGCCCCCTCCACACTCCCTAGGCTGTCACTACGCCTCCACGTGGCATGAGAAGGCTTGGCTTTGTCTTGGTCGTGGCCAGAATCTGAGCCCAGTGGGAAACGGCATGGAAGCCCCCGACCATGCCCAGAGAACCCTGTATTTCTCACGCCAAACTCGGAAACCAGAGCAATTACACGCATCTTCCAATCAGGCAAAAGTGACCTCAAGCTCGTGAAGATTCGGAGCGACTTTGTCTAGAAATGTACTTGACTGTATGACAAGGAGCGGATTCCCAGCTGTTTCTAAAGCTTCAAAGGCAAATGCCAGGTGCCAGGAGGCTGCCAGGGGGTTTGCAATTGTGGGATCTCTGAGACTCCGTGAGTAGTAAGATGGAAGTGGACAAATACCGGGGAACTTTAACAAACCACATCGCCCTTCCTTGAAGTTCTTTCCTTTAGACATGAAAACTCGAGCAGAGGTAAGGACCAGGCCTTGGGTGAGGGAAGGGAAGTGTCTGCTATTATACTTTGAATTCCAGGGGTCAAGCAGAGAAAAGAGGACACCAACCGGACTGAAGCACTACCCCAAGGCTGCAGAAGGACTGATGGGGCCAGCTCAGCAGCCACCGACACACCAAGTATGTGGGCATGACGTATACATACGGCCCAAAGCAGGCAAGTCCTATGCTCCGGTGCAGACTTCACTGTGGTTGGTGCTGTGTTTCCTGGGTCCACTTACTTTCAGTCATTATCTCCTCTTATCTAGACGATGATCCCAGTTGAAGGGTTTGGGAGAGCAGATAACCATTTTAAAAAGTAAAATAATACGTCTTTACATACATTCGGGCACAGCAGCCTTTGCCTGCGTGGATTTATTTTGATGGATGTCATGTCGGTGCAGAAGCAGACTTTTGGGTGTGGAATGTGCATGCATCTGCTTGTCTGGTGGTTGTGCCTGTGTGGGTCTCACAGCCCTGCCTTGAGTCTGCGCCTCTGGTGTGGGACAAGGGGGTTGCTGCTTTACGTTTCCTTCCAAGGCTCCATGTCTTATGGACCCAGGAAAGAGTTAAGGGCACCCAGGGTGCAGCCTGCGGTCGGGGAAGGGGGCTGAGCTGCAGGGAGATGACAGAGCAGATACCAGGAGTCCCTCGGGAATCCTGGGTTCTCATGGTTAGTGAACCAACGGGGCCCCCTGCCTTCACCTCCTCTTCGGTTGGGCTCACTCCTGAGCTCAGAACATCAAAGACCAAAGCAGCAGCCCCCACTGCCTGCCAGACAAAGCAGACCACCGCGCACTCACACCCCCTGTGCTCACCTGGAGTCAGGAGGAGGGAGTGGCTGGAGAAGCATGGGGTGGACGAGGCCGGATGACACACACGGAGAGGGCTGCAGGCTGGAGCGCCGTGCAGGTGAGTGCCGGGAGCCCGGAGACGGCCAGATGTCAGTGGTGGATGTTTGCACTGCCTCGGTATGTGCCAAAGCTTGGGGGAAAACAACAGGACAGAGACTAAAGAACAACTTTTCCTAATTCGTGAGCAATACCACAGATACAGACCTCACAAAAACAATGCTTTCCCCTCCAGAGGCTTTACTCTAGGCTCTCATGTTTCAGGAGATATAAAAATGAACTTTTCAAGCACGTTTCAAGGTGTTTTAGAGGGAGACTGAGCCCAAGGGAAGAATCAGGTCATCAACCCGGCCAGTGAGGAGAGGGAGGTCAGCCGTCTGCGTGGTCTTTCACCTTTTCACCTGGCCTGCGACATTTCACTGCATTGGCTCATGCACTCTACCGCTGAGATCAAGGTTGCACGTGCGCTGTGCGTGCGAAATAAAGTCTTTGGAGACAGGGACCTACACCACCTTAGGCGTCTTCCATAGACAGGAACCGTCCTCTAAGGAGGCCCAGCGCGGCCATGAGATGCCCCCTACATCCCTACAGCACCCCCTGTTGGCAGCAAGTCTGGGACACTAGTGAGCACGTTTCAGATGAGGCTTAGGAGGGGGGCCCTGAGGCATGGCAGTATTTTTTATAAACTGTGTGGCTGGGATTCTCTGTACTGAGGCCCCTGTTCCCACTGGGAAGCTCTACAGTAGGACTCTCCATGACAAAAGAGAAACATCCGTCGGCCACTGGAAGCTGATGGGAGAACACCCTCATTGCTAAGGCTTCCCCCAAGATTCCAAGTCACCCATGGGCCCTAGACAAAGCGAGCGACACCTGCCCACCTGCACCAAGGAAGGTAACGCAGCGCCGGCTGGGGCGGAGCCAGGGTGGGGCAGCCTGCGTGGTCTGCACACAGAATGGCTACTTTTCGTTTTCACACGAACTGGGGCCCTTCACGTACATCTAAGTTCTGCCCTGACATCACACACACGCGTCGTAAGGATATACTCCTTTAATTTTTGGAACTGGAAAAGGTCTTTAATCCAGTCTATGCTTGACACACACATCCAAGAATCCACCACCCACCCAGCCCGAGCCTCAGGCCCGTTTGTAAGCAACCAGCCACGTCAGTGTGCGCGTGGCTGTTAGGTAGCATCTTCCAACATTTAAATGAAAAAAATCATATTTACGCATATGTATATATATATATATACACAAACATATATATATATACATATATAAAACCATGGCATTCTTCGTTCTAGCCCAAGATCGTAAGTCACACATTTGATGCCACTCACCGGATGTCTAGCAAAGGCAGGAGGTGTCATCTAAGCGCCTCCTCGTCTGGGTCAACGCTGTCCCCTCCCTGGGTGAACGGTGATGGAATACCAGGTCACCAGAAAGAATATGCTCACCTGTGGAACTGCATTTCCAATAGATGTGAATATATGCATGTGTGTGTACTGTGTGTGTGCACACGTGTTTGTAATATGTGTGTGACGTGAGCTGTCAAAGTAGAAAACACTGGTTTATTCTGTTCATACTAAGCATGTTAAATAAATCAGATTTTGTAACCTATAACACAATTTTTTTAAAAAGAACATTTAAGATCTTCAAAAATTGCTACAGTACAAAAAAAGTGTGTGTTGTGTGTCTGTATTTATATATTTATATATGTATATTAACCAGAAATAGCGACTCTGTCGGAAGAGATTCCCACCCCTGTTTTCTGTAAGATTTCTCCGCGTGATTCGCTGGGCCCCGGCTCTTCGGCTGAGGCTTTCGGGTCAGTACATGGCACATAATGGTATAATTGGCACAGGTTCAGAATCGTAGGACCAATCCTAGGCTTCGGATGCTTCCTCCCGGCCCTTTTGCTGGGTGTCCTCGTCTCTCTGCCTCCGGTTCCTTTCCTGCATTGCTTCTTTCTGTTCTCCAAAGAAAACTCTGGGAGAAGGCAGTCACCCATAGGCATGAGCACTTTTACAAAAATAGATTTGGCCTAGAGCGTCCTGCTCTGTGAGTTTCCCACCGGCAAACAGAAGTGGTAGGTGCGGGGACCCTCCGCCTTAGAAAGCTTAGTTTTAGGTTTTGTCTTTTTTTGTTTTGTTTTGTTTGTTTTGTTTTTACAGGTTCACCAACGGAATCCTGTGTGGAGAGAAAACAAGAGGAGATTAAATGGCAGCGGCCCGGGATCGCAGGGGCCCCCACACGCGGCACCCCTGTGTGCAGAGCCCGATCTCTGCCCTCGTGGGTTCACAGACACAGAGAGTCCTTGGAATGTGGACAGGCCCCACTAGAACTGGGCAGCAGGAACTGCAAGAAACACTGGGAGTCCTGCAGCATGAATTGGGGGCCTCAAGCTTGTGTGAATTCTGGTCATCTGCAGAGCTCTGAACCTGCTACCAGGGGCTGGGACCACCCCCTCCACTACCTCATGGTGGGGGCGCCGGGGCGGGGCATCGGGTCCCAGGTGTGCACATCAGGGCCTGAGTGTGGCAGCCCAGCGTTCCCTCCCTGTCTGTGGGTGGTGGCATGCGGCCAGCTCCCACCTGTGCTGCAGGAAGACGGGGCACCTGTTTCCCATCACTGCTCAGCTGCAGGCTCCCTGTGGCCAGGGCTCAGGAGAGATAAATGGACCATATCAGAAAATCCACTTCCCGCATCTCCCCAGAGGTGAGCTTGCTGAAGACAGAGAAGGTGAGTCCCACCTGTGCACAGGTCAGGTAGGCTGACTGTGATTGCTGCCTTCAGCAGGTGGACTGAGAAGGGGCGGAGCCTACCCAGCCAGCCCAAGCCTCAGAAAATGGGAAAGGCAGTGTCCCTGGCTTAGTGAGAGCCCCCAGTAGGTCACCATCCCTCAGGGAGTCCTCCTGGGCCTGGCCAGGTGAGCTGGAACACGTCATGGCCCCACCCGGGGACCCTCTGCTCAAAGCTGCGTCCCTGTCACGGGGATAGGGTGCTGTCTGGGTCCCTCTGCTGTCACTCAGAGCTCCTCTCAACTACAGGCAACTAGGACTGTCAACAGTAGAAAGGAAATGCCACCACGTCCTCATCTGTGCAGATGACATGTATTAGAAAGTGGCGGGATGGGGCGGGTGTTCACGCTCATCCCAAAATGAAGTCGGAAAAGCACTCAGTGGCAGCTCTATAATTTTTCCAGTACCTCCAGGCACGGCATGCTGCCAGGCTGGCTCCATCATAGCCATCGTTGGAGGCTTTCAGAAATGCAGATTCCCAGGCCCACCTCTGGAGACCTGGAATCAGGTTCTCGGGGTAGTGCCTGTGAACAAGGGATTCAGAGCTCCCCAGGTGAGTTTAGTGACTGCCGGTCCTGGGTCCATTCCCCGGTTCTTCTCAAAGACGAGGGTGTGGCTTTCTCTCTCCTGAATCAACTGAGCCCATCGCTGTGATTCTGGTTGGGACGGGGGAAGAGGGGCCCCAGGTGGGACACGCCTGCTGTTTGTCTGCAGGACACATCCCGGGAGTGGCCGGGGAGGCTGGCAGGCCATGGAACAGCTCCTCCTGTGCAGCACCGCGTCCCTGATTGTCTCCGGGAGCCTCAGTGTGCCAGATTCTACTCATCTGAAGGTGGGGGTGAGGGGCTGGTTCTTTCCCTGGACCCCTCTGTGTCTGGACAAGAGGCTGGGCCCCGAACGTCACCTTCCTGCCTGTGGCCTCCAAATGACACCAGTGTGGAAAACTCCATGAAGCTAAGTGAAGTGTCCGCTCAGCTCTGCGGGAAGACCAGCTGCTGTGGACACAAGGGGTCACTGCATGTAAAGAAAGGGGGTGTCCTGGCCAACATGGTAAAACCCCGTCTCTACTAAGAATACAAAAATTAGCCGGGTGTGGTGGCACATGCCTGTAGTCCCAGCTACTTGGGAGGCTGAGGCAGGAGAATCACTTGAACCCAAAAGGCGGAGGTTGCAGTGAGCCAAGATGGCATCGCTGCACTCCAGCCTTGGCAACAGATTACGGCTCTGTCTCAAAAAAATAAAAAAAATTAAAAAAAAAAAAAAGGAGGAGAACATGCTTTTGGTTCAGCGCTAGGTCACTCTTGGTAGCCTTACTCCAGCTGTGCCCCACCCCCACCCACCTCTTCCACATTCCCAGGATTTGGGGAAGAGGGGCCTAAAAAATGAATTAATTATTACAACACAGAGAGAAATATCCCTCTTATAGGTCCATCTTGCTATTGCTGTTGAAAGTTAAAAAATGTGGAGACAAATGCCGTGTGATTCTACTTATGCGAGGTACCAGACTCACTGAATTCACAGAGACACAGAGAAGAACGGGGGGCCAGGGCTGGGGTAGATGGGGGGTGAGTGTTCACTGGGTGTGGAGATGGAATACGGCGTGGTGGGAAGAGGTGAGGAGCTGGCTTGTGAAGACGCCTGCTCAGCACGGCGAAGTCACTCAGGCCTCTGAACTAGTGCATACAGGGTGAAATGGTCAATTGTATGGTACGTGGATTTACCACAGTTAAAACTTTTCTCAAAAGGGAGATAAAAATATTGGGGTCACTAGAGGCTGGGCGTGGACACCCTACACTGGGTCCTGGTGTCCCAGGACGGTCACTGGTGTAAGCTGCTGTCCCTGTGTTCCCTGATCGCTGACTATTCACAAGGCCACAACCTTTCTCTCTTGAATGTATTCGGGGTTGGACCATACGTGACATGGCTGCCACCTTAATTAGAATGGTTTCCTGCCGGAACCATGGCCCCGGCTGCTTTCCAATCCTTGATCCTGACCTTAAACAGGAGAGTAAAGGCCAGGGGAGCAGCTTCCACCCCTTGGGTGTCCGGCCACGCTCTGGAGGTGTTCCCAGGTAGACACTACCCTGCCGCTTTCCCATGTGAAGGTCTCGCACATGAAGGCAGAGGTGGAGGTGTCAGTGAGCCAGGATCGAGCCACTGCACTCCAGCCTGGGCGACAGAGAGAGACTCCGTCTCAAAAAAAGGAGAGGGTCTCCCGTGCTTCCTATGCTGGCTCATGAGCTCCTTCTGCCCTGGGTCCTGGCCGCCCCTCCACCTCGTTTTTCTTCTTCTTCTTCCTCTTTACGTTCCAGGTTCCCTGATTTCGAGTTGCAAATCTGAAGCCTCAAATCCTTCAGGTCTTGGCTGGAGAGATCACCTCTCTGGGGAGGCCTTCCTGGGTGCTCCGTTCCTTTCTGCACACATCCTCTATTTTACTTCTGTGTCCCGGAGCACTGGCTCGGTGACATCTCGGGCCTGGGACCACCTGCATCGAGCTTTATTTGGGCAGGTGGGCGAAGCATCCCCTGCTGGCAGGACAGCACCCTGAGAACGGGGTCTCCTGCCCGTTCACCATGGGTCCATACAGGTTCCAGCTCTGTGCCTGGCCCGGAGCAGGGAATCAATGCTGGAGGAGGCTCAGAAGTGTGAAGCAGCTTCGTCCTCAGTCCCTGAGACTCATCCTTACTGGCTAGAAATAACCTCCAGGGACGCAGGTAGATGCTGATGCAGGAGCCACACACACGACACGCGGGATCAACTCGCGGGTGGCAGCCTGTGCCCCGAGCGCCAGGCATCCCCAGCCACGCAGGGAAGGGACCCTCTCCCAAGACTACGGGCATCTGTCTCTCTGTGTCTCAGGATGGAAAAGAGAGAAAAGGGAGAGAGGGGAAGAGACAGAAAGAGAGAGAGAGAGAGAGAGAGAGAGAGAGAGAGAGAGAGAGAGAGATGGCACCAATCCTGCACCTCGAATGGCCATTTCCAGAGCCACGCTGGCTTTGCAGAGGGCGAGAGGCTTCCTGCAAGACCAAGGTGGCATCACAGCCCTGGCCCAGGAGGAGGGTCTGAGGCTGCCCACGCTCCGCCCAAGTCCTGTTGCTCAAACTTCAGCTATTTGGGTTTTCTGTGCCACACTTAGCACATGAGCCTCTCATTTGGCACTAAACCCAAAGAGGGACGGAGGGTCCCAGGCCAGCCGGGAAAGACGGAGAAGGTGATCCCTGGACCCCATCGCTGGAGACAACATGGCTGAAGGTGGACGTCCACCAGGGTTCCCCGGCCCAAAAGGGAAGCTGTGCGTGTCTGGCAAAGCCATCTTCCAGATCGGGGTCTGGGATAAATTCTGCCCTCTGCTGCCTGGAAGGAGACTCTGGGCTGGCCTGGCCCCACTGGGCTGTGTGCCTCACCATGGGTCACTGGGTGTAATGACCAATGTCTGTTTTTACCAAAAAAACAAGAAGAACAAACAGGCTGGCAGGTGCCCCTGAGGTAGGGCAGAATTTCTCTACAATCTGAAGTGGCTACTTTCCCCCAAAGTGTTCGTGGTGCTGTTCTCAGCTCAGAGAGCACAGCTTCCAGAGGGTATGGATGCTGCTTTGAAAAATAGGCTCCTCTGAATAACAAGAGTTTGATATTCTATTAATGTATATTTTTGAAGAACAAAGCAGGAAGGCGCAGGTGCACTTCGTATTTTTTGATTAGTTGTGTCTTCCATGTGTTTTTGCAAATAACGATAATGCATGATTTATTTCTCCCTGGCTTCAGATTCCAGAGCTTTTATGACTTTGCAGGCTCCGTTCAGAATGAAGCAGCCTTGGCAAAGGGAAAGAGGCCATCATTCATGTGGTCTGCTGACGTTTACCTGCTGTGTGGAAGATGACAGGGAGTTAGACCGAGAGCCAGTGCAGGCCTGCTTTCCAGGGCCCTTCTTTGGAGGATAAGGGCGGGCTTCATTCTGTCTCTGTGCAGAGCAATCTGGCCCCGCCACGAAGGTGTTCTGAGGCAAGAAAGTGTTGGAATCTCTCATGAAGGCCAAATCTAGGGTGTACATCTGCCCGGGAGCCACTGGCATCCCAGACAACCGCTTGCAGGAAAGCCAACGTGGCTGCCTCGTGGGCCTCAAATGTGCACACGGATTGGAGGGCGGAGATAGCAGTGTGGTAAGAAACGGGCTCGTCTTCATTAAAGACGCGTTTGGAGAGACTTCCCAGTGACGCGCAAGAAACAGCTCCGCTGGCCCTTAAACCTTAATTAAATGTTTTAGTATTAATTGCTATTTATTTAGGGACAATAAGCTCCCCAGCAACTCCGACGTATCTCTTGGCTATTCTGCACCCGGTGCTCACGTCCAGGGATTAACTGCAAGATTCAGGGGATACTTAGAATCCCAGCGCCTTCATGCTAGCAAGTGATAAACGGTCTTCCTGCAAGCTGCGACGGACTCTTTCGGCGTTTATCAAGGATTAATGAGGCTGTGTGCATGGCCCTCCTGGTCCGCAGCCACTGAGAAGGAGGCCACCAGGAGTGAGCCGAGGCTTCCTGTCGGCAGATTCAGAGGCTGAGCGCGACTGGCTTGTAGAAAGTCCCACGGGCTCTTCGGAACTCTACGGACGACACACCTGAGAGCCACGGGGAGGGGGTGAGCTCTTTAGATGCAGAGATGTTCCTTGCATAAATGCAGGTGGTCCTGCAACAGCTCCTCGGGCAGAGTTGGCAAGTGGGGTCCACCTGGGGACCATCTGGGGGAACCCATATCTCTTGCCTTTGCTGGGGCTGCAGCTCAGGGCTGGCCCCCCAACAGTGTTTCTGGGGGGCCTTCAGTGCCCCACACTGCTGGAAGGGGAGGACCAGGCTGATGAGACACAAAGGTTTTATGGGGCAGATGAGTAAATAAAAACACTTTTTTTTTTTTTTTTGCCCTATTTCATCTTGTTTTTGCAAAGTCAGTGCTGCAGCTTCTGGTTCTAATGGAAAGGAAGGATCCCTGGGCTCAGGCCTTTGGAGTGGGCAGAGGAAGTCTGGGAGCCAGGCAGCCCTCACGCGATACAGCCCTGCCACTTACAACCTGGCTGACCTCGTCCAAGTCATTTAACCGCCCACTGCCTCAGTTTCCCCACTTGGAAAAGGGACTGCTGGGAGGACCGAACAAGCAAAACGTGCTTCATGAGCTGCTGTGCAAACATTAGGAAGCTGTCCCCTTTCCCCTAGGGAGCTGACCTCGGCCAAGTCATTTAACCGCCCACTGCCTCAGTTTCCCCACTTGGAAAAGGGATTGCTAGGAGGACTGAGCAAGTAAAAAGTGCTCCATGAGCTGCCGTGCGAACATCCATATAAGGGAGCTGTCCCCTGGAGTTGACTTCTCCAGCTCTGTGGGCCTGTGGCTCTTGGCAGGAAGGAGTGAGGGTCCTTGACCTTAAGGCCCAGCATCTCCCAGGTCAATGAATTATGCATCAATGAATTTAAAAAAACATAACAGAGATGCTGGCCACCACCAGAACCCAGTCCCCATAGCGGCTGTACGGGGGCTAGAGGAATACGCTGTTAGCAAGCCAGCTCCCTGTGGCTAGCTTGGTTGGCACTCCAAAAGGGGCTCCCTTCATCAGGGGACCTGCGGTGAGGCGGACACAGGCACTGGCTTCTGACGGAGGCTCCAGGGCGCACATCCCCCCATTGAATGGTGGGGACAAGCTGCCTCTTACCTGCCACAGCAAAGGCCCTTGCAGGGCGGCTCGGTTCCCGTTCTAATCTAATTACATTTCTTTGCCAGTTGGCAGAACATGTTGACTGCGGGATAGGGAGTGAGGGCTGGAGATTTGATTTGGAGCAAACATTCGGTTCATTAATGCCAGGATGAGGAACTGACCGATTCACTCCCCTCGATGACTGCAGCCGGCTTCCCGCCCCAAGCTGGGTGGAGCCCGCTGAGTCCTCAAGACCTTCCCTGTCCCTGGGCCCTGAGGACACGGTCCGTTCAGTCCCCCATATCAGAAGGTGGACAAAACGTGAGAAAGAAATATTTTCAAATATTGGTAGTGCATCCTAGAAATAGGGCTCCCTACTCACGGAAGGAATCTGAGGTCACCTTTGGAAGGAGGCACGGTGAGCCTGCTTAGAAAGCCCAGCATCGAAAAGAAACACAAAAACAACAGGAAACCCTCCTGCCGCACTCATGGGCTGTGCTTACACAACGCACGGATGTGCAGTCAGGAGGGCGAAATGCTCCTTCCCCTCAGCAGCCCGAGTGCTCGGAGACTCTGCACAGGAGGAGGCAATTTAACGTCAGCGTTAAAGTTAATATCACTGAAAGCAAACCAAATGTTCCCATCCAGCAGAGCGTGGAAAACTCATCCTGTCTGGGTGCCGGTTCCTAGCTTCAAATTAGTAGATGTCTCAACTCTTCCCTTTCTTTCTTTATCATTTTCTTTCTTATCTCTTATTTTTATATTTCAAAATTGTATTTTAATTCCGCCTCGCACCCTCCCCCGACGTGAAGACACGTGACGGAGGAGGCGAGACTCCTGCCTCCCTGGCCGCTGCCCTGATCTCTTCGTGTTGCGGGAAATGAGAGCTGTAATTGTCACTTGTTTCAGGGAATGACTTTCCCTGCCACGTAGGCCACGCGTGTGGTGGCCTTCCTGCAGGAAGGAGTGACACCAATAAGAATAGTCAGGACGTGTCATCAGGGTGCGTGAGTGTCTGTCCCTCTCCTCCCCGGGATGAGGGGGGCACTTCTAACAAACCCAAAGTCAAGATCAAAAGCCCAGCTCCCTGGCTCGTGTTCAGAGGAGTGGTGCCATTGGAAATCCACCCACTACATCTAGGAGGACTTCCGATTATCCCAAAATGCAGGGGAGGTGGGCAGGGGAGGAAAGGGAAATAAAATAGGAACGTCCAAAGAGAAGTACCTACCATGAAACAGTCACATGGCGTCCGCCCTGCCCCCAGGAGGTAAAAAAGACTTCGGCCAGTCAGCAGGAGATTTCAAACCATTTCTCAGACACGAAGGCCACAGGAATAAGATGCCGATCAGAAGAGGAGGGTCTGCGGTGGACGGAAAAATTGGCTTTTGTGTGCTGGCACAGAACACAGGACGGGCAAGCCGGGGCAGGCCTGCAGTGCAGACCGGCTTCCTGAGAGAGGAGGCGCTCAATGTGGACCCCGGTCTTTCCAGGAAGGGACGTCCCCTATTCCCTGTGGCTGGGGAGGAGTCCTCACACACTAATGCTTTCTACCCTGAGAGGCTTTGGGGGACACAGACTGAGGGGTCTGGGCACACGAGCACTTTGCTGTGCAGGCCAGAATGCTGCTCCGTCTCCAGACTGTCATTTTTGAATTTGCAGGATTAGCCCAGAGCCTGGGGTCTCTGCCTCTGATGACAGATTTGACCCACTTTATTGTACATGACAGAAAGGACAGAACCTGGCTCCCAAAATGTCTCTCCCTCATATTTTGTCACCTTTGAGACCAAGCTACCATTTTCCAAGGCCAGTGAAAGCTAACAGAGCATACCTTGGGCCAAAGGGCAAGAACTCACTCCATCTGATGCTTCCGTGCCAGGGCCTGAGAGCAGCAGCTGTGCCAACCCTGCGCTTGGACAGCCCCCGCCCCACCTCCCCGTACAACACAAGCACAGAAGGTGGGAAAAGAGAAGCAACAAGGGCCAACCCACAGGCCTCTGCCCTCTACCCACCACACACGGCCCAAGCACCGGCTGGCCCAGATTCATATCCAGGCCAACATCCACATACTCAGTGAAATGGTTTGGAAGTCTGTTAGCCAGTTATTTGTGAACTCAGCCTTCTGGAAGTCTGGAATGGCACCCATGAGCTGCCCAAATGTCTGAGCGTGAAACCATTGAGGTTTAGAACAACAGCTCTGAGGTTCTGAGCGCCACCGTCCTCCCTTGCAAGGGAAGAGAACGTCTAAGACAGAGAATTCGACAGATTGTAGAATGCAACGTGGACATCCAAGAAGAGGCGCTGCCGGGTGTTTCAGGAACATCTGCTCATTCCAGCAAGCAGGACAAAGGCACGTTAACTATGGACACTATGGCCCCGGCAGCCCTCGCTCACCAGGGCCCCTGAAAAAATCAGCAAACACAACGAAAGGGAGCCTGCAGCCAGCCCCTTCTAAAATGACTCACGTCCAATCGCCTGGCCCTGGGTTCCAGGAGGGCCCTTCCAGGAGGCCTGGGGCGGTGTCCCCTGGCTGCTAATTCCACTGCGGCCCCTTCGAGGCAGCCTCACAGCCTCCTCCTTTCTGCTTCAAGTTTGTGGAGACTGTTTATTTAATTTAAAAATGATGCATATATTTGTATGCTGACTTAAAAAAAAGCTTATTGATGTTTTAATTTAATTCTGGACAACCCTTCGGAAGCTGACTCAAGGGTTTCTTAAATATTCCCAGGGATGGTTGTGGGGTATATTTTCTTGGAGGCATTACACACGAATAATCAAACAAGAGGAGCGTTTAGTAACGAACGTCTGGTCTGAGAGTCTGGTGGGTATCTGGTATTTTTGTGAAATCTGCCACTGACATTTTATTGATGGGGCTGGAGATGCTGACTCTGGTGGGAGCAGTTGTGATCTGTTGATATTTAGGAGGTGGATAACCACAGGGCTGGCCTTTGTGCTCTGGGGGGTGAAGGATGGCGGCTCAGAGCGAGGGCCCGGAGAATATGCATTTCCTGACACTGCCAAGTCGAGGGGTCTGGAAGGAAATTCCAGCCACTGTGTGATCTGGGAGTGGATAAAAGTCTTTGCTATCAACCCCGCCTCCCTCGTTTTGCCAAATCAGCTGTCCGCCTTGGCTGGACCCCCAAAGCAGTCTCGGGGAAGACCTAAACCGACCAGCAGCTCCCCGCTGGGCCATGCCAACCCCTGAGGTTGGGACCGCCAAGAGCTTTGTGGCCGCAGGGTCTAGCAGAGCCGAGCTTACCGGTTTCCATTAAATGTGGATTTGTACTCCCCCGCCGTCGAGTGCAGCGTCTCGTCAGTGTAGACGGGCACAGACGCCCGGACGCACTCGTGTGAACACTGCAGGGTCTCGTTATAGGCTGTGAATATGTCCAGGCTGCTGGGCACCCGGGCCGAGGTGAAGTCTGTCAGGTTCTGGCAGCTCTCTTCCTGCTGGTCGGTCTTCCGCTGGTGGCTGTTCCTACGAGTGTTCCCGCTTTGGGCACAGCTGGAAGAGAAAGAGGTTGGGGTGGGGAGACGGGCAGAGGTCGAAAACCCAGCAACACAGCTCCAGAGCTTCCACGGTGGGCCTTTCGCTTGCAGGCCTGAGCTCCGCATCATTTCATATTAAAAGGTAATTCCTAGCCTCTTCAGAAAGATCAACCACAATCAAGCAATCAACTCTTTTTTTAAAAAAAAAACGAAATGTGAACTTTAAACGTGGCTATTGCAGTGGGAGGATGAGGGGGTAAGTGGTGAGCTGTGTGATCGCAGAGCTAGGGACTGCTTGACTAAGGAGCATCAGCCAGACCATGGTGCTGACTCAGTTTCCCCACAAACTCCTCCACGGCTAAGAACCGTGATGGGTCCTTCCTGCGAGAGGGACCTAGAGTGTGTGGAAGCCTTTGGGTACAGGTTGGGGTGGTCCGTTCCTTCATCTCAGAATGGACTATGGACCTGTCTGGGGAAAGCTGATGAATGAGAAAGCCCCTGTCCTCAGCTCCCCTCCCCCCACAAGGGCAGGTGCACAAGCTGGAAATGACAAGCTGGCTTGTCCTTGGACCCCGATCAAGTCTGCAGAGGGAAGTCTCCTGCGTGCCTTGCCCACTATGGTCTAGAACTTCTGAACCACAGGGGCTTCCAGAGGCCGCTTAGGATGACCATGGGACTCCCACCACAGCCAGTCCAGAGATTTGACAAAGCAAGAATCAGGGGCCCTCAGGTGCCGCTTCTATGATGAGAGCACAGGAAGGACAAGAGGGGCGGCTGGGACGCCCCTCCCCTGCTGCATGGGGAGCCGAGGACGTCTCCCCTCATTGGGGCCATTTCCCCTGCCCGCCCCCTCCCCTTCACACTCAGGGCCTGTGTGGAGGGAGGGGCTGTGGAAGGACAAGGGGACAGGGGATGCACCTTCTCCTTCTAAGTCTCGGTTAGTCCCTGCTGTGGTTTTCCCAATGCGAGGAATCTCAATTCCTGGAGCAGAAACTCCTTCCGTCATAAACCAAGGTCAGAAGGTGAATGCCAAACCCCTGGGGCAGCCCCACCCCCAAAGTCTTCCTCAGAGGGAGGTCAGGTTCACAGGCCTTGCTCACCCACCCTCCCGGGCTGCTCTCCCAAAGTGCTCTTTGAAGGTCTGCTGTAAGCTTTGAGTGTGGGAAAAGCAAGATGAAGGCTTCACATCAACCTGTCACAGAACAGGCTACAAAGTCCCCTGTCTCTGGAGAGACGTTGTCGAGATGTCCAGTGGGATTTGTCCTTCTACCATCCACACGGTCTGGGGGTCCAAGGCCCCTTCTCTGGCCAGCCCCTGCCTAAGAAGCCCCACTGTGAGGTACGTGGTGTTCTCATCACCTCCAGAAAATGCCCAGGGTCCCAGTTTGCTGCCTGTCAGGAGGTGGCTCTGAGGCCTCGCCAGCTGAGTGGGAGGTCTGTCGAGGGGCTGTGCTACCCCCCACCCTCCCGTGGCCTGCCAAGGGGTCCCACCTCCTCTGATCCGCAACCTGGCCTTTCCTCTCTGGCTCTCCCGCATTCCCCTGTGAATCTGAGGCTCCGATTCGGGTTCCACCATCGGCCCTGTCTGATTCGTGTGATTGTGTGCAGGCAGCAAGGGGACAATCTGGGTCTGTTACTCTATGAGAGAGTTTTAAGCCTGGATGCCAGGAGGAGACGCAGTTGCTGGAGGAGTGGCTGCAGGCAGGTGGGGTCCCCAAGGCGCTTCTGAGCAGCAGGGTCTCCCAGCAGTCCCCCGACTTCTCAGGGACTTATCAGGTGTGTACACCCAGCAAGGCTGGCCTCAAAGTAGGCCAATTTCCAGGAGGAAGTAGGCAAAGGCAGGCCGCCTGGAGGAAGGCGGTAACCTAGTTCAGCACACAGACTGGCTTTGAGAGGAACCGAGAATACAAACAGGGCTGGTTCAGCAACCGGCTACCGAGCCCGAGTGAGGGTCGTGGGATCCCGCTGGCAGGAGGGCCCTGCCCCCACCTTTCCAGGGAAGGTACAGGAGGCAAGACACAGGGACTCTGCTCTGGGAAGACAGCATCCCCAGGGACACCTGGATCCCGAGAAAGAATCTGGAACCCGGGACCACACATACCCCAAGAAACTCTGTCCCCAAGGCTGGGCTCGCTGGTCTCCTGCAGGGAAATCGGGAGAGAAGCGGGCAGCCTGTGGCAGCCGAACTGCCCGGGGCAGAAGCCAGCAGAGCAGGCTGGCTTTGAAAGTGGGGTCCTTTCTGTGTTCACCACCCAGGGTCCCCTAAAGTCCCCCATTTCTGGGCCAGAAGGGCCCGAGGAGCCTTACCAATTTTTTAAGACAAGAGTTGTGATGAGAGCAGCTATGACCATGATGAGGGAGACGGTGATGGTGATGATCTGATGGACAGCCAGACCTGGAAAGAAGGAAAGAGGCAACAGGGCACCCGTGAAACCAGGTTCAGGAGGCAAGGGGTGCCGGGAGAGGTGGAGGTGTGTCCCCCCAACCCCGCTGCGGATGCCAGGGTCCATCCACGACGGGGAACTCAGGGCAGCACGACAGATGCTTAGTTCGCGCCCCCCCGACTGCAGCCCGTGGGCACGAGGCTGTTCTCACCCGGGTTCTGGGAACAGGGAGCACCAGCTCTGGGCTCTCTGCTTCCACCACCCTCTTAGCCTCCAAACCGTGACCCGGATCATAGACGGCTGTGTTCTTTCTTGCACTGACCAGGCCCTTCACCTGCCTCCTCTACCCGGCAGCAGGTCGGCTCTGGCTGAGATATTCCCCATGGCCCCTTTCTCCCTTCTCACCCTGCACCAGTTCTGCTCTTCTATTCTGGAACCGCGAGCCCCAGCGCTGCTGGCCTGTGAGTGGGAACAGGGTTTGGCCTGACCCAGGAGGAGCCAGGGTGGGCCAGGACGTACTGGGGCTGTAGGAAGAGGAGCACATGGGGTGACGCCCTTCCAGATCCAGGACACTCAGATCAGGGGAGGCATCTGCCTCCTTCCAGAATCCTCGCTAAGAAGTTCAGTGCCTCACGAGGTTCCAGGAATGAAGTTTCCGGCCAGCGGTGGAAGCCTCCCACAGCCTCAGAGAAGGCATGGTCTACCTTGTTGCCCTGGCTCCAATTCCCGAATGGGGAGGTGGAGACACTGGAATCAGCAGGACAGGGACAGAAGGACCAGCCACTTCAGAAGTGGGGCAGGTAGAGCTCCCGCCAACAGCTGCCTGCTGACACCCACACATACGACGGCAGAAGGCAGGGACTCTCTTCCGTCCCCTCCCTCTGTCCCAAAACCTTCTGCGGCATTTGCCTCTAACCATAGACACGGGACTGGGGAGATAGGAGGGCAGGTCTGCAACAGCTCCTGCCTCTGGTCCCCACCCCAGACCACCTTCTTTCCTGACTACACGTCTGTCGCATCCCACAGATGCTGGGGACATCCCCTGGCTGACATTACCAACCAACCAGGTCTACCCAGAAGGTCCCCGTCAGCACCTAAGAAGCTGGAAGATCAAGGCAGTCAGGGAGTCCACCAAGCTCATAGGGGGCAGCACCCGCTTCTACTTGTCTCCCCAGGTCCTTCTGCCTGATATGCAACCAACTGTCCTGTCTGGCCTGGGGCTCCGTCTTGGTGTCCGCTTTGCAGAGGCCCGCCCCTCGTACGTGAGCAAGCTCTTGGGCTGCTGGCGTGAGAACACTGCGTGTGTGTGTTTCAGCACGGCAGGTTTCAGTGTCACATTTTTTCTGGCGGCCTCCCAAGGACAGTCTTACACAGATGTTAGCTCTCTGCTGGATATGATCCCCATGGGGGAAATTGTTCATAAATGATTAAACATTGGCAAGGCCAGAAAACAAACTTTGTCATCCTGTTTCCCCCTCTCTGGGGGTGACTGCTGTTTGTCACAAGGGATTCCCTCCAGGACCCACAGAATAGCAGCACCAGGCAAACAGTGGCACAAACACATGAGTGTGGTGGGTCTCCCCCATCCATTGATTCAGGAACTGTTGGTTGTGCACCTACTGTGTGTCTGCAGTGCTAACACTGCTCACCTGCAGGGAACAGCTGCTCTGGTGCCCTCTGCACAAATGTGCTGCATTCACTGCAGTTCTGGCCAATGACCTCTCATAAACCTGTGCCCAATCTGTGCCACTTGCTGTAAGCCTCTGGGCAAGTCCCTTCTCTGGGACTGCCAGGCTGGTCTGCTAATGAGTTGAAAGCTAAGTTATGCCACAGGGACCATGCCTAATGCCACCCACAATGGCGTGCCTACCAGTGCTCGTAATCTCCATCTACATGCCAAGTTTCCTGAGACCAAACTCAGACCTCGTGTGCAGGAAGGACTGAAAAGGATGGCCAGCTGTGGAGGGTGGGTTGCCTGTTGAGTCTTCTCTTGCCCTCTACCCACACACTCCCCCTGGCCCAGTCAAAAGAAAGCCGTGCTGTCACGAAGTGTATGTGCTTATCCTGTCTGTGCTTCTTGTGAGGAGAAGGGGGCTGCTGATGGTGATGGTGATGGTGATAATAACGGTGATGGTGGTGAGGACAGTAGTGATAATGATGGTGATGGTGGTGATGATGGTGATGATGATGGTGATAGTGATGATAGTGATAGTGATGGTGACGGTGATGATGGTGATGATAATGATGGTAATGGTGATGGTGGTGATGGTGATGATAGTGATAGTGAGAGTGATGGTGATGATGCTGATGATAATGATGGCAATGGTGATGATGGTGGTGATAGTGATGATGATGGGGATGATGGTAATGATAATGGTGATGGTGATGATGGTGAT